>NC_090440.1:1152203754-1152519017 GCF_031143425.1 Pleurodeles waltl | reverse complement strand
GCCCTCCCAGCAGCCCCTCATCTAGTTGCCCGTGCCCGCTTACCCAGGAGGGTGGGCATCTCCTTCGCCCCAGGCACCTCCCGCGCTGCCCCAGTGAGCCCTGCTGCCCTGAGTGAGGAGGCTATTGACCTCCTGCAATCCATCTTTGTTGGGCAGTCAACCATTGTGAATGCCATCCAGGGGCTGGCAGCCCAAATGAAACAGTCCAATGCATTTCTGGAAGGCATTCACACTGGCTTGGCGGCCCAACAGAGATCAATCCAGGCTCTGGCCTCCTCTTGGATGGCAGCCATTGGCCCTGTTTCCACCCTCCAACTTCCTCTACCCAACCCCAATCCCATTCCCCTCAACCCCAACCTATCCCAAGCAAACAGGCAGACGAGCATGCACATAGGACAAACACAAGAGTTGCATATGCAAATACAAGAACCACACATCATCCCACAGGCAATCACACAAACACCATACATATGCAGACATACAAACATCACAGCCTTCACTGTGTCCCCCTCGTCCTCCTCCTCCCTCCCAGTTGCGTCTACACTCACACCTGCATGCACTACATCCTCATCCACTACCACCTTCACAAGCACACCTATCAGAGCACACACCTCACTGGCAGTCACCACCTCCACATCCATGCACACGTCATCTGTGTCCTCACCCAATGTGTCTGTGCCCCCTCATCCCAAAGTACACAAATGCAAGCACTCAGACACCCAACTGCCATCCACCTCACAACAGCATCCAGCCCATGCACCTGCACCCAAGCACAGCAGACAGACACCTCCCACAACCACTCCCTCTTCCGCCACTGCCAAACCTTCTCCCTCTTCCCGCCCCAATATCCCTAAGAAGCTTTTCCTCTCCACCGTTGACCTCTTCCCTCCCCTTCCTCCGCCTGTCCTTCACATCTGGCCAGGGTGTGTAAAACCCAGGCAAGCACCTCAGCCACCCAGTCCACGGGCCCAGTGGCGTCCACAGCAACTCCTGGTGGGAAAGGATCCCGGGCACCAGGCAGCCACATAGAAAGGGTGCCTGCCCCAAGTGCTGCCAGGAAGGGCAAGGAGCCACCCCCAGATGCTGTAAGGAAGAGATAAGTGCCACCCCCAGCTGCTGTAAGGAAGGGCAAGGAGCAATCCCCAGCTTCTTACAGGAAGGGGAAAGAGGAATCCCCAGCTGCTGCCAGGAAGGGGAAGGAGGAATCCCCAGCTGCTGCCAGGAAGGGGAAGGGGCCTGCACCAGAAGGCAGAAAGGACAAGGGGCCTGGCACTGGGACTCTGTCGGAGCCCACACTACCAACCATGGTGGTGCAGCCGTCCGAGGCTGCAGGGGATGGGCTGGAGCCTCCCCCACCACCGCCACCAGCTCCACCAGCAGCACCACCCCCAGCACCACCAGCACCAGTGGACAGCCATCCGAGGCTGCAGGGGATGGGCTGGAGCCTCCCCCCCACCACCACCACCAGTTCCACCAGCAGCACTGCCCCCAGCACCACCACCAACAGCAGCAGCACCAGTGGGCAGCCATCCAAGGCTGCAGGGGATGGGCTGGAGCCTCCCCCCACCACTACCTGCAGAAGCAGCACCACCACCACTGCCAGCACTGAGCAGCCATCACCACCGGCAGACAGTGTGTAGTCCTGCCTCCATGGGCTGTTGTGTGGTCTGCTCCTGCAAATCCTGTGGGTAAGACACCCAGCTGAGAGACTGTGACCTTGCATTTCCAAAGATCAGCATCACAAGGCACAATGCCCCCTTCAGAACCAGTGGAGAAGCCATCCTCTCAACCCATCCTCTCCAGGGTGAAGATCACATCGCACAATGCCCCCTCCAGAACCAGTGGAGAAGACATCCACTCACCCCATCCTCTCCAAGATGAAGATCACAGGACATGATGCCCCCTCCAGAACCAGTGGAGAAGCCATCCACTCACCCCATCCTCTCTAGGATGAACATTATAGGGCATGATGCCCCCTCCAGAACCATTGGGCAAGTCATCCACTTGAGAAACTGTGGCCTTGCACTCCCCAGGACCAAGCACAGGGCACGTTGCCCACTCCAGGACTAGTGGATTTGTTCCATCTTCCATCTGAGGTGCCCCCCATTGCCCGTCCCCCTGAGGTGCCTGCCTATTTTCGAACTGATGCCCCTGCAGTGTTCTCTCTGTGTTGTTGCTGGAGACAAGTGGGGCCTTGGACTTTGTAATGTGGCCCTGTGGCCCACGAACATTGAGGACTGGGCAGTGTCCCTTCATTTGTAAATATGTATATTGTTTTAAATTTGGATGCACGTATTATTACTATATTTATCTTATTAAACTCACTTTGATTTATTGCTGTTGTCCTTGCATTTTTCCTGAGGGGTACGGGGTAAATATGTTATGTTAGTGCATCTGCTTCTGTGTATGGTGTTGGGGGTGGGGGTGGGGGTGTTGCGTGTGTGTTTCACTCCCTTTTTCCTCCCTCCCTCGCCTGTGTGCTAGGCGGCAGTACTCATCGTGGCCTTCTTCGCCGGCATTGATGTTCGTGGTGGAGCAGGACGTAGAAGAGCTTTGGGAATATATGCACTTCGGGCTCCATGGTGGCGTGGTTCTTCCCTGAGACTCCACAGGTGACTTGGTTCCCTTCTGTGCATTGTTTCCACCAAGCTTTTGATGTCGTTGGTACCACTCCAGAAAAGGTGACGGTTTCCTGTCTCATAATACGGTGGGCAGAACATTGACTTCCACCTGGCTGTAATCGGTTACCGCCGTGGTGCCGGTCGATTCTGCCCTGGCGGTCGGTGTGTTAAAGTGGCTGTCTGTCTGAGCTGTTTCCGCCATGGTCATAATTTGGCGGTATTTACCGCCAGCCTGTTGGTGGTATTACCGCCGCTTTATCACCAGCGTTGTTAGCAGGAACTCTCTATACTTCTGGGGGACCACCCCCTCCTGGTTGCCCCTGGTGTGGGGTCCCTTGCCACTATGTATAGACCTCCATCTTCCCAATAAACCTTGTGTTATCCACTGACATCCCCTTGTTGTTGCGTGGAGGCAGTCTGCCTCAGGCCCTCATGAGTGGGACACTTTCTTTGTCCCTGGCACAATTCCTCTCTGGTGTGCCTACCTGCCCCTTGCAGTTCTTCCAAGTCAGGCAGAGCTTGCAGGGGAGGGGGCCCTCCCTCAGAGGTCAGGACCTCCCCCTCAAGTTTTGATTCACCCTGACACTATGTACTTGGTGGGGCTGGCAAGCCAGACCCAGTGCCCCTTCTCTTCTTCTTTGAGGCTTGTCCCATTGTTCCAGGGTCCAAGTATCCAGCACTTCCCTGTTGTGCTGCCTGTGTCCTGGTCACATCAATCACCCATTCAGGGAGGTCCAGCATCTGCACATAGACCCTTCTTTCTACTTCTGACCATTCAGATGCTTCCAGATCATTTCCTAGCCCACATTCTACTGGGAGGGCAGGAATTACTGCTACATTCTTAGGCACAGTCCCACCTCCAAAATTCCAGTCTCACCATGGCCATGAGATGGAGTTTGGTTCTGCTATCTGCATAAGTTTCTTGGTGAAAGACACCAGGTAAGACCTGCTCTGGAGAAACCAGCTTCCACCTCAGTCCCATTGACTTTAGGCCTCTGCCTATACCTCTCCATGCTGTGTGGTAAGATGGCCATAGTTGCAATGTCCACCCCACCCACGGACACTAAGGTGACCTCTGTGTACCCTGATCCCAGCCCTGGGCCAACTTCCACCCCAAACCTACACCAGAAATCCCATGGGACTGCCCACTAGTGGTTAGCATCCCCTCTTTTGTGTCCAGGCTAATGACACTCAAAACACTTGACGGCCTTAGCAAGCTCCTGAAACTTCCATGCCTTAAAAGGATCATAATGCTTCCCCTGGGACCCCTTCTCCTTAGAAGTGGCATGGGTCAGGGATCCCCCACCCTAGGAAGGTTTTGGGGACTCTTGCGAGGACTCCTTGGACATTTTTCATCTTTCCCTTGATTCTTTCCGTGAGAAGAACCATGTCCTCCCTTTCTGGGGTCACCCCTAGGGGGTTCTGGTTAACACTGGTTCTTAACCAGTCATCTCCTGCCTTCCCCAGCTCTCTGGAGTTGGTCAACTTAGAGTCAACTAGATACTGGTGGAGCTTCTCTTGGGCACAATGAGTTAGTAGGTGCTCCCTCATAATCAAATTGTAAAGCTCCTCAAGGATACTTACCTTGTTGCCCTGTATCCAGCCCTCAAGCGCTTAACTGAGACATCCTCAAAATCAACCCAGGACTGGGTAGCTGTCTTCTGGGTGTCCCTAAATTTAAGCCTCCTATTGTTGTGGGGTCAGACTAAACTTTTTAGTTAAGCACCTCTTCATACCAGGGTATAAATCTGCCTCCTCCCCACTTAAGGTCAGAAGTCTATCCCTCCCAGAGTTAGGGGCCAACTCCCTTCGGAATGAACCCCAGTATTGAGGCTTAACTCTCCTCATCTAGAGTGCCCTCTCAAAGGTCCCCAGCCATTTATCTATATCATCCCCCTCTACATAGGCAGGAACCACTTTTTTTGATAGTCTGGGACAAAACCCTCCACGCATGGACATCTCAGCTTCTCTGTTTCTGCCACCATCTCATTTCTCCTCCCTTGCCCACTTTTTATTTTCCAGGGCCAGCTTCTCTTCCTCCAAAGCTATATATGCCAGCTCAGCCTCAAGCTCTCTTTCTCTAAGGGACAGGTTCTCTCCTTCTGAAGGGACCTCCTAGCCCCAACTAACTTTGGGTATGGCCCTGGTAATTGTGTGCAGTGAGGACCAGTCTTCCTCATCCTCACCAAAGCTCAGATGCCCTCCTCCCCTGAGTGGTTGGAGCTGGCTTCTTCCCCTACTTCTTCCTACCCTGGAGCTTCCTCTGTGCCTAGTTCTTGGACCTCAGCCCAGGCTGTCAGGAATTTAACCAAAACATTTTTCCTGAGGTTAGTGGTTGCAGGCAACCCACTCTCAGTACACAACCCCCTAAGCTGGATTTCTGTCATTGTGGGTAGGCTAGCTAGATCAAGCACCATTATTCCCTAGTTTTCTGTCAACAAAAACTTTTACAAAAATTGGAATCAAGAATTTAGACAAATCACAAAAATACAATAATTGTAATTAATCTAACTTAAAAATTAAAAACAATTTTAGCACTTGGACATTTGGAAGGATTTTTAACTTGCTTTACTTTAAACTGTAATGTGTTACTGAACACAAGTACTGGATCCCACCACTGCACACCAAAAATGTTGGAAAGTGGATTATTGGTAAGGGCAGGTAAGTACCTACACTGAGCAATAGACCACTAACCCCACTAGGTTCAGTTACATCTCAATAAATTAACCCCAGCTCAACCCTTGGTAGCTTGGCAATGAGCAACAAGGCTTAGCTTTGGAGACAAAGGGGGTTATTACAACTTTGTAGGAGGTGTTAATCCGTCCCAAAAGTGACGGTAAAGTGACGGATATACCACCAGCCGTATTACGAGTCCAATATATCCTATGGAACTCGTAATACGGCTGGTGGTATATCCGTCACTTTACCGTCACTTTTGGGACGGATTAACACCTCCTCCAAAGTTGTAATAACCCCCAAAGTGTGTAAAGCATTCAAGTATCACAAAACAGTATTAAAATAAAACACAGGAAACAGTTTAAAAATCCCCCAAAAATGTATAAGAAATAGGAAATATTTTTCCTTCAATTTGACATCAAAACGAATAAAATCGGATAACTGGAACAGGAGATATGTTTATTTAAAGAATTATTTTTTTCTAGCGCATAGAAACTAGGAGGGCTAGTCTGGTCATCTGGTCGCACCTTAACTGGGGCAAAGTCAAAGTTACCGGCCAACCGCGATGAAGCCCTGCTTGGCTTCTTTGCTACAGTTTAGTCATTTTCTTGAAGATTTTCTTCAGTGGGACAAAGTCACCAATCCAATCCGACCTCCCTGGAGCCCTCTTCAGATACGCATCACAGGAGACCCAGGTGCAGATTTCTACGTTCGGACTTAGACGATTTTTCGGGATGAAAATCTTCGTCCGGGCCAAAGCTAAATCTTGATCTGACATCCCTGGAGCCCTCCTTGGATTCGCTCTGCGGGAAGTCCTGGTCAAGTTTTTACCTTCAGACGTAGTAATTTTTTTGGAGCTTTTTCCTTCTAATGTCGGACGACCTTCCACAGGAAACCGATTTCAAGTTGATGTCTCCGGATTGCCTTTCCAGGAGCCCCCAGTGAAATCCTGGAAATCTGGGGCTCTGGTGCTTTTTAGCGGGACGAACCTGCAAGTCAGGCCGGGTCACGGTCGACGTAAGCCAGCTTGTCTCTCGCTGGTGGGTCAGTCCCTTTCTGGAGCTTTTTCCCAAAAGTTCTCCAAACGTCAGGATCTTCTTCCAGAAGGTCTTTGAAGGTCCTTAAGGAGTCTACAGTTCACCCCAAGGTTCCAGAAGCTCTGAGTTTCTCCTTGAGAGTTAGGACTCCAACTCCCACAATGTACCTGGCTCAAATTCCAAAATGACCACTGGACAGTGGTCAGCAGGTCAGTTTCTTCAGGATTTGATTGGGGGACTCCATTTAGCTATTTGCCACCTGTAGCGAGCAGAGAGTCCCTTCTTGAACCAGTTGAAGCCAGCCAAAATCCTTTTAGTGGTGGAGCCCAAGTGTGCAGCTGGTGCAGTCCTTCAGAGTCCAGTGCCCAGGTGCAGGTCAGTGGTCCAGCACGGCAGTCCTTCTTCTTCTGATGTTCTTCCTTGTAGGGATCTGATGTGTGTGTGCGGGTCTGCCATATTTATCCATGCTCCTTGGGTGGAAAGCAAGGGTGCCTCACTGTCCAATCACAGGCAGGATCCTTACACCTTTGATGCCCACTTCCTGGGAAACATCAGTCCCAGGGAGCAACATTCTTCAAAAATCCAACATGGCTAAAACTGATTTTTGGAGGCTAGATCTGGCTGATCCCACCAACCCGTGTGGCTAAAAATCCTAAACACACCCCTCTCCTGCCCTCTCCTAATCTAATCAAGAGGGAAACTAATTGTCTGGGTTGCAGGAAGTGGGGGAGGTCCTCAGCTGCTCCAAATGTTCTTCCCTGCCTTTGAAGACCAGTTTGGCTGTTCTCCCCCCATCTTGTTTCACCATCTGCTGAGGTAGGCCTCCTCCCCAGGCACATCCTTTGTGTTCAGCCCAGGCCACTTCACACCTCGTCAAGGCTGTCTGGCCAGGCTGCCAGAGGTTGGCCGATCAGAGAAGGGCACGACAGAGCCAAAGTTGGCAACTTTCAGGTTGAATTTTAAAACTCTTTACCTGAACTAGTTATATTAAATCCAACAATGGCAGGTTGGTTGTGAGATGCATTATAACAATTAATTTGATACCAAACGCAAGGTATCTGGCACTTATGGGGACTCTGTTAATTAAAATAAAGTATCCCTAGTTTAGCCTATGGTGGCCATTCACTACAGTGGGGAAAAACAAATTGGCTATTTTACCTCACCAGGGCTTATAAAACAATTTTTATAAGGTCCCTGCTTCTAGTTACATGGCACCCAACCCTAGGGGCACATAGGGCACACATTACTGTGACTTACATGTAAAAATAAGGTAGTTTAAGACTTTGGAAGTACTTTTAATTCCAAAGTTGAATTTGCATATAACTTTTATTTAAAAGCAGCCAGCAAGGCAGGCCCGCCTCTAAAATGACGCTGGGCACCTCAGCAGTGCACCTGTGGGTGCACTACCTATGCTGGGGCCCCTAAACATACATGCCATACCATATACTAGGGACTTATAAGTGGGTTGATGCTGCTCATTATAATTAGCCTAATTTGCATATCCACTTTACACAGAGCACTGGCTCTGGGACTGGTAAGCAGTACCCAGAGCACAGCCAAGACTCAGTAACCACTGGTATCTGTCCAAAAAGTTTGGGGTGGACCAGGGCAAAAAGGAGGACTTTCCTACAATTCCTCTCCAGCTTGCAGTCTTTCTGCGCAGACACTACAAAGAAACAGCGGCATGCTCAAAATAAGGAAGAGGATGAAACAACATGCACCATGCAGCAGCGAGGCAAAAGAAAAAAGTAGTGAGCTGCACTAATGTATATGTCTGATCATGTAATAATAATCCATTTAACAGGGTCAGTCTCCAAGGCGGTAACAAAGCAGCTTCAAGACAGGACAAACATAAAGCATTTACCTACAAAATCAAGAGAATTTTGAAAGGCAGGCTAAAGGAACGAATGAAAGTGATGTGCATGCGATGTGTGTGGTGCGAGCCCACAGATGTAGATTACAACATGTCGAGAGACAGCGCATGCGCACTGCCTAGACTCGGCCTAAAAACATGAACATTGAGCAGTTTTTGATGAAAGTGTTATTCACTATTAAAACATTGATATTGCCTTACAGATATGGAGAGGATCAACATTTATTTTACACTTGTTCCTTCTAACACACTGAGTAAAATAGTTGTGCAAAATATATTAGGCTGCAGTCAGGTGAAAACAATCCTACAAATGTGAAGATATATTATTGGGTTAAATTGCATGCCTCTTTGATTCTGCCTTATGGTTTAGAATAGGTCTCCAGTTATGAGTTTACTCGATGTCATAGTAGGCCCCTCTGGAAGCATCACTTTCCACTAGAAACAGCTTAGGAGAATGGTTTGTACATCAAATATGTACTATACATTTGCTTACTTGCAGTGGCGTAAGGCAACCTGATAGAGCCCATGCAGAATGGGATGAGGGGCCCCTGAGTCTCCCATATATCACAGACATGCGGTTATCTTCTTTTAGCTGAAATGTGACCCCTTGAAGAGTTGGGGCCCTCCAGGGGGGTTGGTGCCCCCTTCGCCGCAGGGGCTGTAGTGGCCTAGTTACTGCCCTGTTTGGGTGTTTATAAAGCGCTGATCATCATCTTACGCTTACTTCTAATTGTGTATGATGTACGTGCCTCAGTGGAAGCTCTAAGATTCACAGTTCTGTGCTGTAATATGAATTTGCACGTGTAGTGAAACAAAAAGTTTTCTTGAGAAGAGCCATTATTTCAAACCAGCTTAAAATACTTTGAAATATGTAAGGAGTTTTGACATGCCGCAGGCAAAACCTTTCCTGAATATGCAATCAAGTGTTGAAGTGTGACAGGTTAGTTTGCGCAGACTTTCTGCCACTGCTTTGCACCACAGGAATCGCGATTTTGAAAGTAACTTTTAAACCATATGAGCTAGAAACAACATTTTGCGTTGAAGTCTGACAAATATGCAGCAGAAGTTGAAATCTATGGCAACTGCAACAAATCGGTTAGTGTGCAATTAGCACCGCATCGACACATATTTCTATGGGCTCTGCTCCCATTGTGTGCATATTCATGAAAAAAACTTCAGTTGATGCAAATTTAAGATTGGACGTTTTTTTTAAATAATTTACCAGACAGCAGTTTAAAAAAAACTGATTTCTTCAATTGCTAAGCAAACTGAGATTTGAGAAATATAATGCTTTAAACTCTAAAAGCTGTGTACTGTGTCAGTTTCATTCGCCATAAATATGGACTCATCAGTGTCATCACTGATCACAAATTATGAGCAGGTGTAATTCCATAGTTCCCATCCCACGAAAAATCTTGCAGAAACATTCTGATTCTAGGAACGCATGACTGTGTGGGTGGGTGGCAAAAGAGCGATTTCACATTGGCAGAATATTGCATACGACTATTTAAGGAACGTACAACACTGAATTTTTAATTCTATAGAAAACTTGCAAAACAGCATTCTTCGCAAATATTACATCATGGAGTTTGTTAAACCTATAATCCACCCTCAGTGACTTTTCACAAAATCCAAAAAATGTTTAGCAAGTAAGCATACGAAAACGTTATCAGCGAATATGTATTTCATTTGGCGGTGCATTTAGGGCTGAGTGCGTAATAGGCCAAATTTAAAATAGTATGCTTGCTTACTCTGACCAGAGGGAGTCAGAGAGGAAGGAAGGAAAGGATGGGTGGATGATGTCTGTAAAGATAACGGATTCACCAAAATCCTAGAGGTAGCAGAAGTGACATTATGCACCCTTTGAACCGGATGACTCATAAGCGTGACACTGTCCTCAGCCCCTCAATAGTCTTGTTTGCTGCTGATGGGCCGAGGAAGGCCATAAAACAGAAGCTGTATGAAGTGAACAGGAAGTGCCATGTGCTTATTGATCCTGCCACCCACCAATGTCCTGCTCCCTAAGAGCAGTTATGGAAATGGCAGCACCATGACTAAAAAAATGCAACGACTGCTGCCCCAGGAGCATAGCTCGCAAGTGCTCCACTTCACGTGTAATACATTGGTTCAGTCCTGGCTTTTAGCCTACATCATTTTGCATCCTAGAATCTTCAAGTCAATATTTGTAATGTGAAAAGCAGAACTGCAAGTCCAAGAATGCAACATGAAAGGGAAGGTTTGTTTACCTCACAAGGCATAAGGGCACATAATGAGCTATGCTGAATACACCCAATGCGCAGCCGTGATCCCTGCTGAGCACTCACTGCAATGTATAAAGCATGGTGGAAGAGAACTCCTTCAACCGACTGAATAGTACTGATGTATGCCCCTCCCACTATGGCTCTCATTACGAGTGACCTAGCTTAGGATACGTTATCTATCAGCCCCGAAAAATGCTGATACTCCAGTGATGAGGACTTATTGTGGATGATAAATAACTCCAATCACACGTTTCCACATTCAAGTGGGAAATAATATAATGAGTTTGGTGCGACAGTACCATTACATTTTAAACTCTCAGTGTTGAAAAATTCTGACTACCTAATAATTAAGCCCAATGGGGACTTGGGGGAATAGGTGGCAGCCGACCGTAGGGCGGTCTGCCCCACCGGGTTTTTTGGGAGAGAGTGAAGTCAAAGTAACTGCCCTTCACGCACCTTTTTGTTGGGCTCTATGGGAGCCCAGTGTAACCCAAGAGGGCTATATAAGGGTCTCTTTTTGGGCTCCCTGCCACCATTTTAGGTTCCAGGTGGCGTGATGGTTGGGGGCAGGGAGCTCTGTTCGTCTTTTTCCCTGGTCAACGCTGTCTGTAATAATTGGGGCTGAGGATTGCATCCAACTGCTGACAAGGCAGCCCAAACCATTCACCTGCTACGTGAAGCACGATGCATGGACCTATTAGTGGACCAGGGCCTGAGGCAGGCTCGGTGAGACCAGCATAACAAGCCTCGACCACGTGGCTGCAGCCGTATTAGCTTCTTCACTACGCCACAATTTGTGAGCAGCGTCCACACAGGTAAGACCAAGAGGCCTCTCTGTGCCTCTGCGGACAGACTTACAAGTCGCACGGGGGCGGGCCCCATTGTGGGGGGGGGGCACGGAAGGAGAATGAGGACAGTGCCTCCATGTCCCAGTGGCATGTATGTGAACCAGGAAGTCCAGGGGCCGCTATGGCAACGTGGCAGGCAATCAGGCGGCATTTGCACTAAGCTGAGCTGTGCCTCCTGCTGAAGAAATGGCAGCAGCCTGTCCATGTCCCAGAGTACCTTCCACTGCCCAGGGGACAGCACTGTAGCAGGAGGCAAATGATGAGCCTCCCGCTACACAGATACAGGGAAGAGAGTGGGAGGACACTGCAGTGACTCCTGCTGGCCTAAAGCAATGCAGCAGGAGTGAGGGAGATGAGGGTAGGGAGAGAGCATCGGGGCTGATTTCTAGGACCCCAGTGAGGTTGGGGCCCCCTCAAGTAGGTGCAGGTCAATTTGGCGAGGCAGTCAAGGGCCACACCGGCAGCAACAGTAGTTCAACAACAGAGATAGGAGAGGGGCACAGGGACCTCGGATGAAAGGCACGTACTCCGGTTAAATTGGAAAGGCTGGAATACTGGCTGGGGTTCTATGATCAGCCAGAGGAGGCATGGATCTTGATGGGAGGTTTCAGAAGGAGTTTTCGATTGTGGTATGTGGGCACCTGAGTTTTGAGTTGGGCATATAATTTGTGGTCCGCAAATGAACTCAAAACTGTATTAAGGAAGTTTTGGAGTGGAGAATGATATGCCCCTTTAGTATTGGCCAAGGGTGGACTTTATTGTTTCACCTGTAGCTTTGGTTCCCAAAAAGGGAAAGGGCAATATCGCCTACTCCAGCATTTGTCATGGCCCAAAGGCAGGTCAGTAAATGATTTAAATCATGAAAAAGTGGTTACAGAGTCATATTCTTCAGTGGATGTGGCCATGCCTCTGGTAGTGTCAGAAGGGCAAGGGGTACAGATGCTCTTTTGCCACAGATAGCAAAATGCGATGTGAAATCAGCTTTTTGGCTGCTTTTGGTTCATCCACATGACTTAAAAATGTTGAGAATGCACTTTGAAGGGAGATGGTATGTGGACAAGGATTTGCCGATGAGATGTTCTAGCTCATGTGCACTTTCAATTATGTTTCAGTTCCTTGCTGCAGTGACTCTTCACATGGCAGACGGGCCATAGGCTGATGACTCATTACTTTGATGACTTCTATTTTTTGGTTGCACTTAGCTCGGCGGACTGCGAGCACGCATTGGCAAGATTCCAGGAGCTCATGGATGTCCTGAGTATTTGGCTGGCCCGTAAAAAAACACTAGGCCCACCTAAAGTATTGCCCTTTTTGGGGATTGAACTAGATGCACAAGAAATAGGGGTGAGGCTTCAACACGACAAAAAGGAATCTATGCATGCATTGTTGGTGAACATGCTGGCCAGAGAAATGGTGTAGGTGAGGGAAGTGCAGGTCCTGTTAGGTCACCTCAATGTTGCCTGTACTGTGGTCAGGTCAGGGAGAACACTCTGTAGGAGGCTAGGTTTGGCGCTTGCAGGAGAATCACTGCCGCATCATCACGTATGCATATCAGCTGGAGTCCTGGAGGATCTCAGAATGTGGAGGATCGTCTTGAATTCCTACAATGGAATTCCGTTGGCCTATCAGGATGATCTTGATTGGGACATGCAGATATTCTCAGATGCGGTGCGAGGGTTGGATTTGTTTTGTTCTGCAGGATCGCTGGTGTATGGAGGAGTGGCCGACACAGTGGAAGGCAGAAGGAAGAATCATTGTGTTTCTGGAACACTTTTCATTAGTGGTAGTAATTACACTGTGGGAAGCAGAGTTAATGCACCGGATGGTGCTTTCTGAGTGGACAACATGGCTGTCATGAAGATGGTGAACAGAAAATCAGCAAGAGATGCACAGGTGCTGAAATTGTTGCTCATTTTCTGTGCTGGGTTGCCTGTGGCATGACATCTCTTTCAAGGTGTGGCATGTGCCGGGGGTAGGCATTGACATTGCTGATGCTTTGTCTTGTTTTCAGTGGGAGAGATTCCATGGGCTGGGCAAGGATGCAGATAGATGCAAGTCAACTATACCAGTTGAGTTGTGGTCAGTAGGCAACACAGGATGGTGTAATTGGTGGTAGGGTCCCTTGCTGAATAGAGAAGCAGTGCTTATGTCAGTCATGGTCAGAATTTTTGGCATCAGGTGTGCAGCGAAGGGGGGGGCATGATGGCGCAGGATGGAAAATATGGTTCAATTTATCCTGAATTTGATGGAGAAGGGCCTGGCACGTATGACAATTGCAAGGAAGCTTGTGGTTATTGCCTTTATGGGCAAATTGTTGTGGGTCTCTGCCCCATCCACTGGGGAACTGGGGCAACGGATGCTTGAGGGCTGGGCAACGGAGCAAGGTCACTTGGGGAGACCCCAGAGGCCCTTATTTTGGAATCTGTTCAGCTGTATACAATGACATTTTCTGTTTCTTTGTATGGGGTAAAAGAAGGTTTGCATGTTCTCAACTTTGATGTCCAGGATGTCTTTTGGCCCCTTTCCAGTGTCTGAGTTGCTGGGCTACAGGGGCAGAGGAGGAGTGATGTGGCCGGATGTCACAAGGAGAGAGGGTAGGTTGGTGGTGTGGCTGCACAGCTCCAAGACTGACCAGACAGTACAAGGGAAGAATGTGATGTTGCAGGCGCTTCCAGCAATGCCCAGTGGCATGGGTGACAGGTGAGCAGCTCTATGGGGGGTTATTCAGGGGGGTAGTTTTCCAGTGCCAGTCTTTGACAAAGGTTACAGCATTTCAGTTCCTCTCTTTCTCACGAAAGACGCTTGTAACCCTAGCTCCCTGGCTGAATCTGGGACTCATTTGTTCCAAATTCACATTGCGAACAAAGCCTGGCAATTGTGACTTGGCACATGAAGACATCATGAGGTAGGGAAGCTGGTCTTCAGATTGCTTTCAGAGATATGTGCATGCCACAAGGGTCAGGGGGGGGGGGTCAGTGCGACAGGGCTTTCTGTGTGAATATTTACTACTGTCTTTGTTTCAGGTTCAGTTGTGGGTCTGGTGGTGGAATATGTATCCATCTGGGCAGTAGGACATTCCTTTATCAAATTCATGGAGTGCCAGGTGACACGGTTGGGCTATGGGACCAACTTGGGATTCGACCAGCAATTGTTTCCTATTACCTGGTGGGGAAAAGAGAGCATGAGATGGTGTGAGATGCTCAGGTGTTTAAATGGTATGCTGGTGGTATTGAGATACCCGGAGGTGTTGGCCATTTATATGGGGGAGAATGATCTTTTATTAGAGAAGGGCATGGTGTTGATGTGGGCTATGAAACATGACTTAAAGCAGTTAAAGGCACAGTGGTCCAGTGGCTTTGCTATCTGGACAGAGTTTATGTCCAGCTAGCGGTGGAGGGGATCTAAGAAGCCTGCATCAGTGGACAGGGTGAGTGGAATATTTACAGGGAGATGAGCCGGTTTTGCAGGATCTTGGTTTTAGCCACATTTGCCACTCGAATAATCAGTATGTTAATGTTGAGTTTTTTCAAACTGACAAGGCTCATCTTTCTTGGAATCGTACCTTTTGGAGTTGAAGGAGGTAGTGGCATGGTCTGTGAACATCCATAGATAAGGAAGGAGCCCCGGAATGGTCAGCTACAAGGGATGGGCAAAAAAAGTCTGTAAACAGCCTTTCTCTGGGTAGCGGTGACCTTGAATGTTTTCCAGGAGTTTACAGAAGGTGCCATTTGTGAAACATGGGGAAAGGGAGGGTAGACAGGAAGTTCAAGTTTAAGAAGTTTAGTTGCTTGGAGTTTAATACTTGCACGTAGCCTGGAGGAAAAAGTTAAGGTTGAAAATGTTGAAATTAGCTTTAATAGCAATGAGATACTTGTGGGGTAAGGTATTGTGGACGGGACAGTAGAGGTGGGGGTAGGGCATTGGTTAGTTAACTGGATGTTTAGTGAGGCAGTAGTTTTGTACGACAGTTTGCCCAGGAATAGGCTGTGAATGTGCACCTGTTTTAATAAAGCAGCCTTTTCCACACTTTACAAGATGGTCGGTGGTTTGTACTGCGCCCTAGTTTCCCAATGGGGATTTTGGGGGTAGCTTAACACAGGGCGGTCTGCCCCCGGGGTTTTTGAGAGAGGGTTCAGTCAATCAATCAAAAAAAATGTATAGAGCGCGCTACTCACCCGCTAGGGTCTCAAGTCACTGCCCTTTACCTGTCTTTTGGATGGGCTCTGTATGAGCACAATGTAGCCCAAGAGGGCTATATGGGGGCTTGTTTTGGGCTCCCTGCCACCGTTTTGGGTTTTAGGTGATTTGGTGGCTGGTGGCCGGGAGCCCTGTTCATCTTTTCCTCACCCACTCATTCTACTATTTAGTTTATTTGGGATTTTCAGGTCCCTGAAGGTTTTACACTTCTCGGTCCCATTGTTGGGACCAGTACACAAGGGGTTGTTATGGTTGTAATATTGTCGCTTGAAAGAGGGGTGTAGTGGTGGCCTGAAATATTTTCCAGGAGATTACAGGTGAGACCCTGGGAAAGGGAGTGTAGGAAGGAAGTTCAAGGTTAAGAAGTTTACTTGCTTAGAGCGTAATACTTGCAATTAGGCTGGAGGGGAAGCTAAGGCCGAGGGTGTTGAAATGCACTTCAATAGCAATGAGATAATTGTGGAGTGGGGCATTAGTGAGTGGGATAGTAGGGTTGTGGGTAGGACATTGGTTAGCTAATTGGATTTTTAGAGAGGTGGTAGTTTTGTAAGGCATTTTGCCCAGGTATAATCTGTTAATGTGCACCTATTTCAATATAGCTGCCTTTTTCACACTTTACAAGATGGTCAGGTGTATCTACTATGTCCCATTCTCTCAATCGCAAACAGCTGTTTGTGCAGGGCACGCAATCTGTCAGGCTACTCGTCTGCCTCTCCTTTTATCTATAAATGCATGAATGTTTTTTTTGTTTTTACTATTTTCAATGACGAACTTATTCCATATTCAAACGATAAAAATTGCTTGCAATGCAGCAAGCACAATTACAACTTATGACCCTTAGATGCACACATAAGCTTTCCATACTCGGAGCAAGAAAAGCAGCTGTATTCAGTATTTTGAAGTTGAACTCTCAAAGTTTCATATGTACACCATCCGTTTTCTGAATCCCAGGTGTGGTACTTAATAAATAGCACTTATTGAAACTGCTCCTTCTTACTGCAGCTACAGTAGAGAGTTTGTGTGTACGTTTTGAGACTGACAGGCGTGATTTTAGATCTCCTACCCTCGTGCATACACACAGATCACGTGATTTATCGATTTCCCAATATTGGGTCCTCATGGCAGATATATTCCAACAGCACAATGAATAGTCCTAGATTAGGCACAAAAAGAACACCACAGTGTTGCCCTGGCATGCCCTGAAAGCTATGCTATATAGATCCACACACATTTACAAGCACATGCATGTGGAGACCCGCTATGTTCAAGGTCCCAATGCATCAACACACAATTATCAGTGGTCTTTTTCTAGGATCTGCAGAGCAGACACACATGGAAGCCCAAGCATCTTCTTCAGAGTCCAAAAGTGGGCACACAGCCCAAACTTCACATCCTTTAAATGCTGGAGGAGCAATTTAGAGCTCTCTGTCCTCTATACTCAGAGGACAGATTTATAGATATCATTTTATTGGCTGCCTCCTTCTGCTTAAATACAATTCTCATTCTCTGAGTTGTATGTGTGGGACGGGCGCGTTATTGCTGCATTCGGCCTATGGCAGTAGTTACATCGCATCTCACCTTGAAAGAGCTTTTACCTCTGACGGCTGCTACAAATCAGACTCTCATAAAGATAAAGCACGCATGTCCTTCATGGCCTAGAATGGGATGGGGAGAGAACAGCAGGAGGTCTCCATTTCCCAAACCTGAAGGGAATAGTGAGGGGGTACATAGCAGCAATCTTTTAAGATAATGGCAAAGTTATTAAGTCCTATCCCCTGCAGGACCAGGATCTAAAGGACATCGGTGAGCACATCTAGCACCGAATGTAAAGTAGAAAATCCATACCATAAACGTTCTCAAGGGCACAGGAGACTTCTGCAACTATTTAATCAAAATGAAATAAGAACCATCTCCTACACAGAACAGAAAGGCAAATGAAGCCCCTCTGACACAGACTGTCTGGACATTTGAAGCCCCAACCTACATGGAATCTACAGGGCATGCACCACAGCCTACAGAGAAAATAAAGAACGCATCGGGAACATAGTACACAGAATCAAAAGCTACACCAAAGCTTATCATACACAGAATGAAAGGGACATCAGCCTCCAAATTTTGTGGGGTATAAAGGACACCCCTTCTTAATGAGAGGCTAAAAGGCATGACACTACTCCATAAACAAGGCAAAAATGATGCATGGGACCTCACCCTACACAGAACCTAACACAAAGCCACACAAAGCCACATCCTATAAAAAAATAATTACATGTGAAATCCCCCTACACAGAATTTAAATGACATAGGAAGCTTCCACAGAAAGTAAGGACATTTCAGACCCTACCATAGACAGAATTTAAAGGGTGTGATGTCACAAACTATAAAGGATCTATTAGACAGAGGAAGCTGCATTTTCCACAGATTCTCAGCGGCACAACATCACAACCTGTAAAAACCTTTAAGGACATATCAACAACATTCTACACGAAATCTAAAGACACTTGAAGCCCCATTCTACAAAGAATGAAATGACATATTAAGCCCAAACTATACAGGATCTAAAGCTGACACAACACCAAATCATAAAGAGAATATATAGGTGCCAAGAGCCTACCTTTCCCATTTAGATCCTTCAGGCTATAAAAGGGAGACGTGGACCCAACTTTCACAGAACCTCATTCCAGACACAACAGGGGAACACATAAAGCCCCTAAAATTCCAGATCTAAACTGGTTCTAAAGGATACATGAATCTCTATTCTACTGAGAGTCTAAAGGGCATAACACCAGATACAACACGAACATAGGAACACATTGGACCAAATCCTATAGAGAAACTAAAAACCCACCAAGACCCATTCTACACAGAATGTATAGATCACGAGGCCTGAACCTAAACAGGACCTAATAGACACGTGTTGTCCACAGGATGCATGGAGCCCCACATCTACGCAGCGGTCAACATATACATAAAATGTACCTACAATTTATCTAAACCTGAAACCCAATCCTACACGGACTTTAAGTGGCATGCCTCACTCTAGGTCCTATGTCCATGAAATGTAAAGAAACGTGAAGCCCCCTCCAAAAGAGAATTTATCCACCACAAAAGCTCATTTCTCATAAAATCTATAGTACACCTGAAATAAGTCCTAGCTAAATGGGAAGAACATGTTGCAAAACACACCAAAACTGAAGGACACATGAGGACCCATCACGCACCAAATCTAAAGACACCTTCCATCATAGACAAAAGCTAAATGAAATAAGGTTACATATCAAAAAGAAGCTACATGACACATTTGACGTAATCTAGCAGAGGAAATGAAGGAAACATGGACCTGTATCCTCAAGTGACAATTAAGGCAGGAGCATGCACAACAATGCACAAACAGAGCAGAAAACTCATATGTTAAAGACCCCTAATGAAACCAGGCCCCGAGTAACAAAGAATCCAAGGCCCCGAGTAACAAAAGTCATCACAGCATAATAATAAGCAGCACACAGTGCTTCATCCCATACAGAACAAAAAGGACACATGACGTCCTACCATACACTGCATCTAATAGACACATGAACCATTTAACTGCATGCAGAAAACCATGCACAAATATTTGCATAATGCTATTACTACTTACTGATTTTAGTTGTCACTTCATACTCATAAGTGGCTTCAAATGCTGGCCACAGCTTTACTCTACTGACTCTAAAGGGCGGACTTCAAGAGAATTGTGTAAGTGGCAGATTTTAATGAATTTGTAAATTGGTGATGTTATTTCCAGCTTTTGGCTATTTGGAAATTTATTCAACACTTGGGCCCGTATTTATACTCCGTTTGCGCCGAATTAGCGTCGTTTTTTTCGACGCAAATTCGGCGCAAAACTAACGCCATATTTATACTTTGGCGTTAGACGCGTCTAGCGCCAAAGTATGGGCAAATAGCGTCATTTTTTTGCGTGAACGCCTTCCTTGCGTTAATGAGATGCAAGGAAGGCGTTCCCGTCTAAAAAAATGACGGCGACGCAAATGCGTCGTATTTATACTCCCGGGCAAAAAATCACGCCCGGGAGTGGTCGGGTCAAAAAACCCCGCATTTGCGCCACTTTTTAACGCCTGGGTCAGGGTAGGCGTTAAGGGGCCTGTGGGCTCAAAATGAGCCCACAGGTGCCCTCCCATGCCCCCAGGGACCCCCCCTGCCACCCTTGCCCACCCCAGGAGGACACCCAAGGATGGAGGGACCCATCCCAGGGACATTCAGGTAAGTTCAGGTAAGTATAATTTTTAATTTTTTAAAAATTTTTTGGGTGGCATAGGGGGGCCTTATTTGTGCCCCCCTACATGCCACTATGCCCAATGACCATGCCCAGGGGACATAAGTCCCCTGGGCATGGCCATTGGGCAAGGGGGCATGACTCCTGTCTTTACTAAGACAGGAGTCATTTAAATGGCGTCTGGGCGTCGAAAAAAATGGCGCAAATCGGGTTGAGGCGATTTTTTTGCCTCAACCTGACTTGCCCCATTTTAAGACGCCCTAACGCCATTTTCCCCCTACGCCGGCGCTGCCTGGTCTACGTGGTTTTTTTCCACGCACACCAGGCAGCGCCGGTCTGCTAGCGCCGGCTAACGCCATTCCATAAATACGGCGCCCGCATGGCGCTTCAGAATGGCGTTAGACGGCGCTAAATATTTTGACGCTAAACTGCGTTAGCGCAGTTTAGCGTCAAAAAGTATAAATATGGGCCTTGGCTTCTTTCACGGAGAACGATGATCCTCTTTCAGTGGATATGTTGTAGCTAGGTGTACCAAGTTCTCTTTAGCATTTTGAATAAGCCATAAGTGTAGGAGGCTGGCCTGGCTTGTAGTGAGTACCAAGGGGTACTTACACTCTGTACCAGGTCCAGTTATCCCTTATTAGTGTAGAAGAGGTGTCTAGCAGCTTAGGCTGATAGAAGAAGTAGCTAGCAGAGCAGCTTAGGCTGAACTAGGAGACATGCAAAGCTTCTACTATACCACTGGTGTCACATGCACAATATCATAAGAAAACACAATACACAGACATACTAAAAATAAAGGTACTTTATTTTTATGACAATATGCCAAAAATATCTCAGTGAGTACCCTCAGTATGAGCATAGCAAATATACACAAGATATATGTACACAATACCAAAAATATGCAGTAATAGCACAAGGAAGTAATGCAAGCAATGTAAAGTTACAGTAGATTGCAATAGGAGCACATAGGTATGGCGGCAACACAAACCATATACTTCAAAAGTGGAATGCGAATAACGTATGGACCCCAAACCTATGTGAGCTTGTAGAGGGTCGCTGGGACTGTAAGAAAACAGTGAGGGTTAGAAAAATAGCCCACCCCAAGACCCTGAAAAGTAGGTGTAAAAAGCACCTATATTCCCCAGGGAGCACAGAAGTCGTGATAGGGAAATTCTGCAAAAAAGAACAACACCAGCAATGCAACCAAAGTGGATTTCCAGACGAGAGTACCTGTGGAACAAGGGGACCAAGTCCAAGAGTCACAACAAAGTCGAGATTGGGCAGATGCCCAGGAAATGCCTGCTGAGGGTGCAAAGAAGCTGCCACCGGATGGTAGAAGCTGTGGATTCTGCAAGAACGAAGAGAACTAGGAACTTCCCCTTTGGAGGATGGATGTCACACGTCGTGAAGAAGCTTGCAGAGGTGTTCCCATGCAGAAAGACCGCAAACAAGACTTGCTAGCTGCAAGGGTCGCGGTTAGGGTTTTTGGATGCTGCTGTCGCCCAGGAGGGACCATGATGTCGCCAATTGCGTGAGGAGACAGAGGGGGTGCCCAGCAAGATAGGGAGCCCTCACAGAAGCAGGCAGCACCCGCGGAAGTACCGGAACAGGCACTACGAAGAGGAGTGAACCAGAGCTCACCCGAAGTCACAAAAGAAGATCCCACGACGCCAGAGGACAACTCAGGAGGTTGTGCACTGCAGGTTAGAGTGTCGGGGACCCAGGCTTGGCTGTGCACAAAGGAAATCCTGGAAGAGTGCACAGGAGCCGGAGCAGCTGCAAATCACGCGGTACCCAGCAATGCAGTCTAGCGTGGGGAGGCAAGGACTTACCGCCACCAAACTTGGACTGAAGAGTCACTGGACTGTGGGAGTCAATTGGACAGAGTTGCTGAGTTCCAGGGACCACGCTCATCGTGCTGAGAGGGGACCCAGAGGACCGGTGATGGAGGCTTTTGTTGCCTGCGGTTGCAGGGGGAAGATTCCGTCAACCCACAGGAGTTTTCTTCGGAGCTTCTAGTGCAGAGAGGAGGCAGACTACCCCCACAGCATGCACCACCAGGAAAACAGTCGAGAAGGCGGCAGGATCAGCGATACAAGGTTGCAGTAGTCGTCTTTGCTACTTTGTTGCGGTTTTGCAGGAGTCCTGAGCAGTCAACGGTCGATTCCGTGGCAGAAGGTGAAGAGAGAGATGCAGAGGAACTCTGATGAGCTCTTGCATTCGTTATCTAAAAAATTCCCCAAAGCAGAGACCCTAAATAGCCAGAAAAGGAGGTTTGGCTACCTAGGAAGGAGGATAGGCTAGCAACACGGGTGAGAGCCTATCAGGAGGAGTCTCTGACGTCACCTGCTGGCACTGGCCACTCAGAGCAGTCCAGTGTGCCAGCAGCACCTCTGTTTCCAAGATGGCAGAGGTCTGGAGCACACTGGAGGAGCTCTGGGCACCTCCCCTGGGAGTTGCAGGTCAGGGGAGTGGTCACTCCCCTTTACTTTGTCCAGTTTCGCGCCAGAGCAGGGCTGGGAGATCCCTGAACCGGTGTAGACTGGCTTATGCAGAGATGGGCACCATCTGTGCCCATCAAAGCATTTCCAGAGGCTGGGGGAGTCTACTCCTCCCCAGCCCTGACACCTTTTTCCAAAGGGAGAGGGTGTAACACCCTCTCTCTGAGGAAGTCCTTTGTTCTGCCTTCCTGGGCCAAGCCTGGCTGGACCCCAGGAGGGCAGAAACCTGTCTGAGGGGTTGGCAGCAGCTGCAGTGAAACCCCAGGAAAGGCAGTTTGGCAGTACCCGGGTCTGTGCTAGAGACCCGGGGGATCATGGAATTGTCTCCCCAATGCCAGGATGGCATTGGGGTGGCAATTCCATGATCTTAGACATGTTACATGGCCATGTTCGGAGTTACCATTGTGATGCTATACATAGGTGGTGACCTATGTATAGTGCACGCGTGTAATGGTGTCCCCGCACTCACAAAGTCCGGGGAATTTGCCCTGAACGATGTGGGGGCACCTTGGCTAGTGTCAGGGTGCCCACACACTAAGTAACTTAGCACCCAACCTCCACCACGTGAAGGTTAGACATATAGGTGACTTATAAGTTACTTAAGTGCAGTGTAAAATGGCTGTGAAATAATGTGGGCATTATTTCACTCAGGCTGCAGTGGCAGGCCTGTGTAAGAATTGTCAGAGCTCCCTATGGGTGGCAAAATAAATGCTGCAGCCCATAGGGATCTCCTGGAACCCCAATACCCTGGGTACCTCTGTACCATATACTAGGGAATTATAAGGGTGTTCCAGTATGTCAATATGAATTGGTAAAATTGGTCACTAGCCTGTTAGTGACAATTTGGAAAGCAAAGAGAGAGCATAACCACTGAGGTTCTGGTTAGCAGATCCTCAGTGAGACAGTTAGTCATCACACAGGGAACACATACAGGGCACACTTATGAGCACTGGGGCCCTGGCTGGCAGGGTCCCAGTGACACATACAACTAAAACATATATACAGTGAAATATGGGGGTAACATGCCAGGCAAGATGGTACTTTCCTACACAACCCTCCCCCCCCAAACGAAGGACAATAAGACTAGCCATGACCTGATGAGTCTTCATTGTCTAAGTGGAAATATCTGGAGAGTCCATCTGCATTGGAGTGGGTACTCCCAGGTCTATGTTCCACTGTATAGTCCATTCCCTGTAGAGATATGGACCACCTCAATAATTCAGGGTTTTCACCTTTCATTTGTTTTAGCCAAAGTAGAGGTTTGTGGTCTGTCTGAACAATGAAGTGAGTGCCAAACAGGTATGGCCTCAACTTCTTCAGTGCCCAGACCACAGCAAAGGCCTCCCTCTCTATGGCAGACCAACGCTTTTCCCTAGAGGTCAACCTCCTGCTGATAAAAGCAACAGGTTGATCCTGGCCCTCAGAATTGAGTTGTGATAAGACTGCCCCTACCCCTAATTCAGATGCATCAGTTTGAACAATGAATTTCTTGGAATAACATGGGCTTTTTAGGACAGGTGCAGAGCACATGGCCTGTTTCAGCTCCTCAAAAGCTTTCTGACAGCTAGCTGTCCATAATACCTTTTTAGGCATTTTCTTTGAAGTGAGGTCATTAAGAGGGGCTGCTATGGAGCCATAGTTCTTTATGAACCTCCTGTAATACCCAGTGAGGCCTAAGAAGGCTCTCACCTGGGTCTGAGTTGTAGGGGGAACCCAATCTATGATAGTTTGGATTTTCCCCTGAAGTGGTGCAATCTGTTCCCCACCTACCAGGTGTCCCAGATAAACCACTTTCCCCTGCCCTATCTGGCACTTTGAAGCCTTGATAGTGAGGCCTGCCTTTTGCAGGGCCTCCAAAATTTTCCATAGGTGGACCAGGTGATCATCCCAGGTGGAGCTAAAGACAGCTATATCATCTAGATATGCTGCACTAGAAGCCTCCAACCCTTGCAGGACTGTATTCACCAACCTCTGAAAAGTGGCAGGTGCATTTTTCAAACCAAAGGGTATTACTGTGAATTGGTAGTGTCCTCCAATAGTCGAAAATGCAGTTTTTGCTTTAGCATCCTCTGATAACTTGATCTGCCAATACCCTGCAGTCAAATCAAAGGTGCTTAGATACTTGGCAGATGCCAGTGTATCTATGAGCTCATCTGCCCTGGGTATAGGGTGAGCATCAGTTTTAGTTACCTGGTTGAGACCTCTGTAATCTACACAAAACCTCATTTCCTTTTTCCCTTCTTTAGAGTGAGGTTTTAGTACAAGTACCACAGGAGAGGCCCATGGACTTTCAGAGTGCTCAACCACTCCCAGTTCAAGCATTTTCTGAACCTCTTGTTTTATGCAGTCTCTGACATGGTCAGGCTGCCTATAGATCTTACTTTTGACAGGCATGCTGTCTCCAGTATCTATAGTGTGCTCACACCAAGAAGTGGTGCCTGGCACAGTAGAAAAGAGTTCAGAAAACTGACCCAGGAGATTTATGCAGTGGTCTTTCTGCTCAGTAGTAAGACAATCTGCCAAAACTACACCTTCCACTAGAGCATCTTGTTCTGTGGAAGAGAAGAGATCAGGGAAAGGGTCACTCTCTTCTTCCTGTCCTTCATCTGTTGCCATGAGCAGGGTGAGATCAGCCCTGTCATAGTAGGGCTTTAGGCGATTGACATGGAGCTCCCTAAGGGGACTCCTGGCAGTGCCCAAGTCAACCAAGTAGGTGACTTCTCCCTTCTTTTCAACAATTATGTGGGGTCCACTCCATTTGTCTTGGAGTGCTCTTGGGGCCACAGGCTCCAAGACCCACACCTTCTGTCCTGGTTGGTACTGAATCAGAACAGCCTTCTGGTCATGCCATTGCTTTTGGAGCTCTTGGCTGGCCTGAAGGTTTTTACTGGCCTTTTTCATATACTCAGCCATTCTGGATCTTAAGCCAAGTACATAGTCCACTATGTCTTGCTTAGGAGCTTTTAAAGGTTGTTCCCAACCCTCCTTTACAAGTGTTAGAGGACCTCTTACAGGGTGCCCAAATAGGAGTTCAAAGGGGCTGAAGCCCACTCCTTTCTGGGGTACCTTCCTGTAAGCAAAAAGGAGGCAAGGTAGCAGGACATCCCATCTCCTCCTGAGTGTTTCAGGGAGTCCCATTATCATTCCTTTTAGAGTTTTGTTAAACCTCTCAACCAGTCCATTTGTTTGTGGATGATAAGGTGTGGTGAATTTGTATGTTACACCACATTCCTTCCACATTGCCTTTAAGTATGCAGACATAAAGTTGCTACCCCTGTCTGATACCACCTCTTTTGGGAAACCAACCCTGGAAAAGATTCCCAGGAGGGCCTTTGCCACTGCAGGTGCTGTAGTGGTCCTAAGAGGAATAGCTTCAGGATATATTGTGGCATGGTCCACTACCACCAAGATAAACCTATTGCCTGAAGTAGTAGGAGGGTCAAGGGGGCCAACTATGTCAACCCCTACCCTTTCAAAGGGGACGCCAACCACAGGCAGTGGAATAAGGGGAGCCTTTGGGGTGCCACCAGTCTTGCCACTGGCTTGACAGGTGACGCAGGACTTACAAAAATCTTTTGTGTCCTCTGACATCCTAGGCCAATGAAACAGGGGGACAAGCCTTTGCCATGTTTTAATTTGCCCAAGATGTCCAGGCAAGGGAATGTCGTGGGCTAGAGTTAGGAGGAACTCTCTGTATTGCAGGGGAATCACCAATCTCCTGTCTGCTCCAGGTTTTGGATCCCTTGCTTCAGTATACAAGAGGTTGTCCTCCCAGTAAACTCTGTGAGAGTCACTGACATCCCCATTTTGCTGTTTGACAGCTTGCTGTCTTAGACCCTCTAGTGTGGGAAAGGTCTGCTGTGCCACAATCAGCTCCTCCCTGGCAGGCCCCCCTCCACCCAAAAGCTCAGCAGTGTCTGCTTCCAGCTCCTCTGGTGAAGGTTCTGCACAGGGGGGAAATTCTTCTTCCTCAGAAGTTGAATCCACTGTAGAGGGAGGGATAGTAGGTAGGGATTTACCTTTACTAACCCTAGCTTTAGGGAGCACTTGGTCCATTGTTCCAGGATCCAAGTCACCCTGTCCTTTTTGCTTTTTGGCCTGAGCCCTTGTCAAAGCAAAAATATGCCCAGGAATGCCCAGCATTGCTGCATGAGCCTCCAACTCCACTTCTGCCCAAGCTGATGTCTCTAAATTGTTCCCTAGTAGACAGTCTACAGGTAAGTCTGAGGCAACCACAACTTTCTTTGGACCAGTAACCCCCCCCCAGTTGAGATTCACAACAGCCATGGAGTGGCTAAGAGTGTTGTTATGAGCATCAGTCACTTGTTACTGGTGACCAAGTAGGTGTTGTTCAGGGTGTACCAGTTTCTCTATTACCATGGTAACACTGGCACCTGTGTCCCTGTAGGCCTAAACCTCAACACCATTTATTAGGGGAAGTTGCTTGTACTTATCCATATTAAGGGGACAAGCAACCAAGGTGGCCAAATCAATGGCACCTTCAGAGACTAACACAGCCTCTGTGGTCTCCCTAACAAGACCAACCCCAACTAAATTACCAAAAGTGAGCACAGCTACTCCCTTGCATTGGCTATTAGTAGGTTTGCTCCCACCACCATTGCTATTACTAGGGGTACTAGGTGTAGCAGGAGGGGTTGTGGTAGTGGGAGGCTTGGTGCTTTTCTTTGGACAACTGGCATCAGTTGTCCAATGGCCTTTTACTTTACATAAATAGCACCATGGTTTCTTTAGTTGATTAGAAGAGGATTTAGACCCACCACCCCCACCAGAGTGTTTTTGTGGGCCTGATGAAGACTCATTTTTAGATTTGTCCCCACCCTTGTCTGAAGACTTACCATCCTTCTTCTTGCCATCCTTGTCACCCCCTGTATGAACTTTTCTGTTCACTCTTGTTCTGACCCATTTGGCTGCCTTCTTTCCCAATTCTTGGGGAGAGGTCAGATCTGAGTCCACTAGATATTGGTGTAACAAATCAGACGTACAGTTATTCAGAATATGCTCTCTCAGGATCAGATTATACAGGCTTTCATAGTCAGAAACTTTACTGCCATGTAACCACCCCTCCAAGGCCTTCACTGAATAGTCAACAAAGTCTACCCAGTCTTGTGAGGACTCTTTTCTGGTTTCTCTGAACTTAATCCTGTATTGTTCAGTGGTTAAGCCAAATCCATCCAAGAGTGCATTCTTCAAAACTGTAAAATTATTGGCATCACTTTCCTTCACAGTAAGGAGCCTATCCCTACCCTTTCCACTGAAAGATAGCCATAGGATAGCAGCCCACTGCATTTGAGGGACCCCCTGTACAACACAAGGCCCTCTCAAGTGCAGCAACCCACTTGTTAATGTCATCCCCCTCCTTGTAAGGGGGAACTATCTTATGCAGATTCCTAGAATCATGCTCTTTCACAGGATTACTATCTGTAATACTGCTGCTGCCACCATGGGGTCCAAACCCCAACTTCTGTCTTTCTTTTTCTAAGTCTAAAGATTCCCTGTCTAGAGCCAGCTGTTGCTGTTTAAGCTTCAGCCTGGTCTCTTCCACTCTCAATCTATTGAGCTCCCTTTCTAACATTCTGTCATCAGGGTGGGTGGGTTGGGCATGCTTTGACACAAAAGAATGATGTGAAAAAACAGAAGGAGACCTGTCCCTAACAGTTGGCACCCTAACAACCTGGCCTAAAGGAATGACATCCCTACTGTGATGAGAGCTCACATTAGTACCAGTTATGGTAGGAGGTCTGCCAAGGGGCATGTTGGAAAGAATACCATCTAACATTCTTGCTGGGGCTGCCCCAGAATCAAAGTGTGAACCATCTCCTAACTTCTCAACAGATGTGCCAGCTAAGGCTTTATCATTTTCAATGAGTATGTTAATCAACAGTTCTCTAGAGGGATTCTTCCCTACCCCTAAACCTCTATCAATGCTGAGACTCCTCAAATTTTTCCAGCTAAGGAGATCATAAGCTGTGCTGGCCAGATTAAGAGTAGGACCTGTACCAGACATGATAGAAAAGGGTTTAAGGGACAGAAAAAGAAAGAAAAAGTTTCAGAACTTTTTAAGGAAACAGAAAAAACCTTTTTCAACTTTTTAGAAACTTTTTGAAAGTTTAGGAGTACTTTTCAGCACTTAGCAAATAGAGTAAGAGAAGAAAAGCAAAACTTTTTGGTTAGGTGTACATACACTGAACTTGTTTTGTATATTTTTCTCTTATGAAAAGTACAATATGACAAAGTGGTAAGCAGTTACAAGTACTTATCCCACCACTGCACAACCAATGTAGGAGGCTGGCCTGGCTTGTAGTGAGTACCAAGGGGTACTTACACTCTGTACCAGGTCCAGTTATCCCTTATTAGTGTAGAAGAGGTGTCTAGCAGCTTAGGCTGATAGAAAAGGTAGCTAGCAGAGCAGCTTAGGCTGAACTAGGAGACATGCAAAGCTCCTATAATACCACTGGTGTCACATGCACAATAGCATAAGAAAACACAATACACAGATATACTAAAAATAAAGGTACTTTATTTTTATGACAATATGCCAAAAGTATATCAGTGAGTACCCTCAGTATGAGGATAGCAAATATACACAAGATATATGTACACAATACCAAAAATATGCAGTAATAGCACAAGGAAGTAATGCAAGCAATGTAAAGTTACAGTAGATTGCAATAGGAGCACATAGGTATAGGGGCAACACAAACCATATACTCAAAAAGTAGAATGCGAATAACGTATGGACCCCAAACCTATGTGAGCTTGTAGAGGGTCGCTGGGACTGTAAGAAAACAGTGAGGGTTAGAAAAATAGCCCACCCCAAGACCCTGAAAAGTAGGTGTAAAGTGCACCTATATTCCCAAGGGAGCACAGAAGTCGTGATAGGGGAATTCTGTAAGAAAGAACAACACCAGCAATGCAACCAAAGTGGATTTCCGGACGAGAGTACCTGTGGAACAAGGGGACCAAGTCCAAGAGTCGCGACAAAGTCGAGATTGGGCAGATGCCCAGGAAATGCCAGCTGAGGGTGCAAAGAAGCTGCCAGCAGATGGTAGAAGCTGTAGATTCTGCAAGAACGAAAAGGACTAGGAACTTCCCCTTTGGAGGATGGATGTCTCACGTCATGAGTAAGCTTGCAGAGGTGTTCCCACGCAGAAAGACTGCAAACAAGCCTTGCTAGCCGCAAGGGTCGCGGGTAGGGTTTTTGGATGCTGCTGTGGCCCAGGAGGGACCAGGATGTCGCCAATTGGGTGAGGAGACAGAGGAGGCGCCCAGCAAGATAGGGAGCCCTCACAGAAGCAGGCAGCATGCGCAGAAGTGCCGGAACAGGCACTACAAATAGGAGTGAACCAGAGCTCACCTGAAGTCATAAAAGAAGATCCCACGACGCCGGAGGACAACTCAGGAGGTTGTGCACTGCAGGTTAGAGTGTCAGTGACCCAGGCTTGGCTGTGCACCAAGGAAATCCTGGAGGAGTGCACAGGAGCCGGAGCAGCTGCAAATCATGCGGTACCCAGCAATGCAGTCTAGCATGGGAAGACAAGGACTTACCTCCACCAAACTTGGACTGAAGAGTCACTGGACTGTGGGAGTCACTTGGACAGAGTTGCTGAGTTCCAGGGACCACGCTCTTCGTGCTGAGAGGGGACCCAGAGGACTGGTGATGCAGGCTTTTGTTGCCTGCGGTTGCAGGGGGAAGATTCTGTCGACCCACGGGAGATTTCTTCTGAGCTTCTAGTGCAGAGAGGAGGCAGACTACCCACACAGCATGCACCACCAGGAAAACAGTCGAGAAGGCGGCAGGATCAGCGATAAAAGTTTGCAGTAGTCGTCTTTGCTACTTTGTTGCGGTTTTGCAGGAGTCCTGAGCAGTCAGCGGTCGATTCTGTGGCAGAAGGTGAAGAGAGAGATGCAGAGGAACTCTGATGAGCTCTTGCATTCGTTATCTAAAGAATTCCCCAAAGCAGAGACCCTAAATAGCCAGAAAAGGAGGTTTGGCTACCTAGGAAGGAGGATAGGCTAGCAACACGGGTAAAGAGCCTATCAGGAGGAGTCTCTGACATCACCTGCTGGCACTGGCCACTCAGAGCAGTCCAGTGTGCCAGCAGCACCTCTGTTTCCAAGATGGCAGAGGTCTGGAGCACACTGGAGGAGCTCTGGGCACCTCCCCTTGGAGGTGCAGGTCAGGGGAGTGGTCACTCCCCTTTCCTTTGTCCAGTTTCGTGCCAGAGCAGGGCTTGGGGATCCCTGAACCGGTGTAGACTGGCTTATGCAGAGATGGGCACCATCTGTGCCCATAAAAGCATTTCCAGAGGCTGGGGGAGGCAACTCCTCCCCAGCCCTGACACCTTTTTCCAAAGGGAGAGGGTGTAACACCCTCTCTCTGAGGAAGTCCTTTGTTCTGCCTTCCTGGGCCAAGCCTGGCTGGACCCCAGGAGGGCAGAAACCTGTCTGGGGGGTTGGCAGCAGCAGCAGCTGCAGTGAAACCCCAGGAAAGGCAGTTTGGCAGTACCCGGGTCTGTGCTAGAGACCCGGGGGATCATGGAATTGTCTCCCCAATGCCAGGATGGCATTGGGGTGACAATTCCATGATCTTAGACATGTTACATGGCCATGTTCGGAGTTACCATTGTGATGCTATACATAGGTAGTGACCTATGTATAGTGCACGCGTGTAATGGTGTCCCCGCACTCACAAAGTCCGGGGAATTTGCCCTGAACGATGTGGGGGCACCTTGGCTAGTGCCAGGGTGCCCACACACTAAGTAACTTAGCACCCAACCTTCACCACGTGAAGGTTAGACATATAGGTGACTTATAAGTTACTTAAGTGCAGTGTAAAATGGCTGTGAAATAATGTGGGCATTATTTCACTCAGGCTGCAGTGGCAGGCCTGTGTAAGAATTGTCAGAGCTCCCTATGGGTTGCAAAATAAATGCTGCAGCCCATAGGGATCTCCTGGAACCCCAATACCCTGGGTACCTCAGTACCATATACTAGGGAATTATAAGGGTGTTCCAGTATGCCAATATGAATTGGTTAGCAGAGCCTCAGTGAGACAGTTAGACATCACACAGGGAACACATACAGGGCACACTTATGAGCACTGGGGCCCTGGCTGGCAGGGTCCCAGTGACACACACAACTAAAACAACATATATACAGTGAAATATGGGGGTAACATGCCAGGCAAGATGGTACTTTCCTACAATAAGGAACTGTGAACTTTGACGGTTAGTCCATTAGATCTTTCAAGGCAAGACAGCACAGTTTTAAGACAATTCACTTTTGAACAGGAAGTCAATGCAAAGTTGCCCTAAAGGCAGATATGTAATCCTGCTTCTCTTGTTAAAGACTACCCTGACTGCAGTCTTTTGAGCTAACTGAAGGCTGGCGATGAAGTAGCAAGGAGACAGGAATCGACAGAGTCAATTAAATCTAGTAACAAATTTACTGCTGCTTGGACTAAGCTTTTGTATTTTCTAGGTAGGAGAGGGCATCTAGCTTTTTTGGTTGGAAAAAAAATCTTGGCCACATCATGAATTTCAGAATTCATGGTCATTTCCTCATTGAGGGTAAAGACAAGATTTTTAATTTTAGAAGGAATTTCAAGATTTTCAACAAATAAGTTCGAATGAAGACAATTTTGGAAATGTGACCTGCCTTTGAGACTAACGAAATTAATGTTAGTTAATTTATGTGTAGGCCAATAGCCACCATTCCTGTATGAACTGTTGAAACACATTCCGGAATTTCGGTGTAAAATGGTTAGATCACAGGTCACCTTAAAAATACCTTGGTGTCACTTGCATAGGACTCAACCCATAGATTGAATTTAAGAGTTATCTCTATAATCGAGTGGGGGTATATTGAAAAGGACTGGTGACAGAGGAGAGGCCCGGGTTACTTCATGCAGAAGAGGTGTCTTGGTTGAGAAATAGTGACTTAATTGGACCAGTTAATAGTGTTTTGATAGAAAAGGTTTAACAAAGCCATAACGATGGAAGAGGCTTTTGACGTCATGGTTTTGCTTCCAAGAAAGTAGGTTCCAAAGAAAATTATGGTTCAGAAGAACAATATGGTTCATGAATAGTATTGGCAAAATATTTGATAATGATTCCCTTTTAGCAGCCCGGATGATCCCTGTCTTATTTCGTTCACTTTGACTAAAAGGTGCAGGTTAGGAGTACCACACATGTTTTGAGATACCAGAGATTCTGGTGACTTGTTCTTGGATTGGCAGGTGTTGGCTACCAGTTTAACTATTAAGCATGACTGGCAGTTAGCACAACTGATTGTGGTTTTAATAGTAGTGTATCCTTAATTGATACTTGTACCATTTACTTGTGCTTTTTGAAGGTTTAATTTTATAAGTGTAAGATCCAGACACTACTAATGAGCATCATACTGTTGCATTCCGAATATCCTGGGTGGAAGAGTGGCATCCAGAAAGTACCGAAATATGGTGTTATACTTTTTAAAAGATTACTCTTATTCATCCAGAATCGTGTGGCATGCTACTTTCTGTACTCATCCTTCACACTGTTGCAGTTTTAGCAGTCTCTTTGTACAACCATGGTCAGAGTAGTGAATGCCATTACACAATTTCTCATCCACCTCAGCATAGAGGCAGTGCTAGAACCTTTAAACTAAAAAAAGAGAAAATGAGTCAGCACAGTCTGCACGGACACCTTTCATACCATCAATTGAACTCCAAGTTAAAATGATTGCATCTGGAAAAGACGTATGTACTTGTCTATGTAATGGGATTCAATATCTATGTAAAATTGTTAAACTAACTCTTATGCATTACTGTGTTTCTAAGGGATGCACACTAGAGCTAGGCAACCCCCCCCCCCCCCCCTCCCCACCTTCAAGTTAACACTTTCTGGACTAACCCATGATTTAAAATGTAAGGACTGGGTATTAATAAATGATCTGAAAGCAAAAGTCAAACGAAAGACACAACAAAAGAGTTTAGGAAGCTGTTGAAAGGGAACAATGGAACAATAAAGAACGTACATCTAATCGTTTTCAGTGGTGATAAAATAAATAACTTATTCCACCTCTTTCTTAGATTCTATCATTTATGTGAGATACGGCTGTAGGTGCTGGTGTTGAAACTACCAAAGGAGTGGAATAAACACTCGGATCTGTGGGTTTCTAGGATGTTTCTGTACATCGAAGGTGTTTAAAATAATAATCTACAGCTAGGCATTAGGGCCGTGATGCCTGCTGGTGAACATGCGCTTTGCAAAAAAAAAAAAAAGCAAATACAATATATATGAAGAATCAAAATGAAACTTCCTACACATTCTAAAAGTCACACAAATCCATACCCAACACAGGGTGTGAAAGATGTAAAAAGATTAATTCTGCATTAATCGTGCTAAATAATAATAATAATAATAATAATAATAATAATAATAGAGAAAATGTCCTATCACACACCAATTGTAAAGTGTTATTGAAATCCTTCCCTCTGTATGGTGCAACTAATGCATGATGATCATTATTTAACAAACTGTTTAAAAGACAGTAGGGTCGGTGAGATACACGTTCTAGACTCAGGCCACAAAATGCAACCCCTGTGTCATTACCAATGACAGGCGAAGTGATTTCTAAAGTGAAAATAGCAAAGCTTACTTGTCTGCCAGTTGGTAACCATGCACGTCTGGCTGCCAGTGGGGGGAACACACAGCGCCTTTGATACAATCCGCTCCTCCCTGCCCCAACGTAGGATAGTCGCCTGCCAATAGGAACCACGCGCCTTTGCCCGGATATGGCTACCATGGACCACGCTTGTCTTCTTCAAATTGGTAATACACAGGCATATGTTCCAAGGGCTGTTACCGGCACGTGCCCACGACTGGGAGGTCTCGCTCTCCTCTATAGAGGCAATCAAAACATCACCCAACCAACAATATAGATAATGTCGCTAAATATTTGACACAATGTTCTTATGGATAGTGAGCATTCCTAAGGTGTTTACTTAAAAGAACAAAAATGGATTTCATGTGATGTTAAAGGAGTGCATATATGTCACTACCAATCGTGCAGTAGGTGTATTAACAATGGGGCCCAGGGGTGAGATTATCCCACTTTGTCCCAATTACTTTATTTATTTTTTACTGTCAAACAAGGAGATGGGGTCCAAATTTCCTCACTTGCTTTGGGGCCCATGGCGGCCTTCCTGCGCCACTGTTAAGACTGTCGGCTGTCACTCTTCCCCTTCACTTAGCACTCATGAAACACCGTCAGTGGATGCACTGAAGCTCTCAAAATAGGGGTAATAAGTGGACGTGTTTTCTTTTAATTGAAATAACTTTAATTAAAACTAAGGTCTCTATGTGTTAAGTGATAACGCCCTCGTTCGGGGAATTCTGGTAATTTGGGGGGTGTATTCCATTAATGAACAGTAAATAGCGAGGTCATGTGACAGTGATTATCTGCTTGGCATCACCAGGCCGCGTTGGTCAACCTGAAAGATGGCGCTTGTGGGGAAAGTGTATGCTCAAGTGATTCTTAATGTCTAAATAGCAATTATACATTATCGACAAGGTTAATTTGCCGTGTTCATTAAGGCATCCCGTTACCATCTATGAGGAGAAATATCATTGCAGCGAAAGAGCTCTAGGGAGGGAACTTGGCTCTCCTGCACACCCTCAGCTCCCTCCCCTTCCTTAGCCCCTCCAGAATGAAGGAGCCGCGTGAATGGGGCAGATAACTTCCATCGGAGTGAAACTTAATCGCTAAGAGAATTAGAGTTGATAAAAAATGCAGGAATAAAAAAGGCGCCCTAGGAAATCTAGGTAACTTCCATTTTAAGCAGATATCATTCTAACAGAAACCCACCTAAGCAAGCAGCAGCATTTTTTCAGCCTGCACCAACTTCTACTTGGTGGCAAGGTTTTACAATACTTGTGTTTCGGTATCTTTATTTGGTTTTATTTGAGTTTCATACTCAATACCGTCAGAGTTTTACAGTATTTGAATTAGCTGAGCCGAATATCTGTCAGGCCAAAATATTTATGTAAGCTTTTGCTACAGGTAAAGTACCACAGCTATTGGATGAGTAAGGTACATAATGCACACACAATGTGCAAGTTACTGCCCCCTCACATAGAAGACTCACAAGGAGGGAGACAACTTTGATTATGGTTCAGCCAAAGCGTGGCCCTTTATCTTTAGTCACACAGCATCAGTGAGAAATGAGAATCGTAGCTAAGCAGACATCATAGTATGAGAATACAGGACTTAAGATCAGCAAAAGAGCTCAAAGATTGTACAAACAATATAACAATTGTCTCCAACTTGTTTCATCCGGCATGCTAGAAGCTGGTCGGTGGGGGAGAGAGAAAAACAGGCTGACCCCTCACCTCTTTATGTTGTCAAGCTCCACCAAGGGCCCCTCTTGATAAAGTTGCGAAACCTCCGTGGCAGTGAAACAGAGAACGGGCTCCCCACTTTGGCTCCTGTCCGTGGAGCGACTAATGACGCCCTCAGCTGTTTGCGGGGGTGCCTGGCCAGTACAAACCAAACTGAAATACCAAAAGGTGAATTCTACACATCTATACACCAGGACTGAAAAATAACAATTAGATGAAAAGAAGTAGATGCTAGACGGAAACAGTGGAATGCGATGTAACAAAAAGCCTACCATTGTCCATAAAACAAGAGAAAAATTCACAAACAATCATGAAAAGAATGTGAACATTCGTCGACCTTAGGTTTCCTTCAGTGATCTGCTTACATTGTAGATGTTTTGTGAGATTAAGGAGCATTCAGAAGAAAATGCTTGAAAATGTACACAAACTATAGATTTCATTGTATGCAGTTACTGCCCTACATAGTTCCCAGAAGATTGCCCTCTAGCGGAGAAATTGCAAGAGCAGGTTTTGAGGAAATGTTAATGCACACATTTTTTTTTATTCTCTATTTGGAAACTATTTTGCACAAAAACGTTGAGTAAAACAAAGTCTAAGTGATATGGGTATTTTTCATCGCACTGGTATACGTACTCTAATAATTGTTCAGACTAAATGAAAATGGGCAAATAGAAACGTTTGTAAATACCCTATTTCAAATGACCAGCCCATGCCACTCTTCTGCTAACATCTATTGTTTTCACTCTAAAACTTTTCAGTGGATCATTCCACGTTTGATTTTTTTCTGATAGGGTTTGGTATTGATAATTCGAAAAATCAACAAATCCTGGTGCTGTGAATCCAGATTTGGAATTCAGCCCCACGAACTGAACTTTTTGTACACCTAGGTCATGTTCTGTGAATCGAGCACAACACATTTTATACTTTTCCACAAATAATCACACGGGAAGAATGACATACTCTACTGGTTTACCGAGTATCAATGGCAAAAATGCTGTCGTACTTTATATAAATGCATTTGCCTCTCAGGAAGACTTCCCTGTGTCCAGTAATCTGTTTTTCTGAGTTTGAAATTTACCACTTAATTTCAGGCACGACGATTTACCTCCCCTAAAATGCAAACATGTTTTTTTTTTATTTTGCAACTTTTGGACAGGAAAATCTTACAAATCTGCGTAGTTTGCAATGTTTAAAGCTTCAGGACATCAATATGAAATATATTGCTTGTGTTACAATATATCACGATTATATCAATACTCCATGAAAATAGGGTTCTTCAGAGGAAAAAAAAAACTGTAAATTCGGTTTTCCTCCGTTTACCATTCTGCTCTTCAAATGTAAACCTACAGAGAAACATTCTGCATACTATTGTCATTGTGCATTGTGAAGTTCTCCATCATATAAAAATGCAAGGATAAGTTCTGCACACGTTTTTAAGCATATACTGATGTTGAAGTCAGAAAGTAGAGTAAAAAGCAGTGCAAGGATCTGATTTGTTTTGGCTGGGTCTTATCTGGCTATCCAGAGGAAAAAAAGGAAAACGTGCAATCTCTGTAAAAGTAAAGAATCAGAAACATTAGAAAAGCTTATGGTTGAGCACAGTGTGTTTTTCTTAATTCAATAATAGTAACTTATGACATTGATGAGATATGTGACTGTATTGATCAGGCCAGGATTCACAAAGGAACGTGAACATTACATTTCTGGTACTGGATTTTCAAAATACTGAGGTATTTTATCTGCTTTGTAAGTGGACCAAACAGAAGATACTTATTTAGTTTGTTGGTTAAATAGCTGAAATTGGGCACTATTTTTTGCAATCTCAGTTTCGGAACTTCACCAAAATAATGTTTGGTTTTGGGCAAATCACTATTGCATTATATGACAACTACAGTAGCTGAAAAGCAAATAGGAAAAAAAGCAACTGAGTGGATTAAGATTTGTTTTAACAATACTTTCCTACCTTGTCTTCCTCATCAAATCCTGGTTTCAGTAATCTGGTGTCAACCAGTTTCTAAACCTGGTCCTCTTCTTTGTATACATCTCAAGTAGGAGATGCCTCTCGAACTTTTAAAATCCTTCGCGATAAAGCTCACACTCTTCCTTGAGGTTAGTTCTACACTAAAGTACACGGGTAAAGTCAAGAATAAAGTAGAAGCTATCCCCTTGCTTTCTATGGGAATTCGGGCACTATTTTCTCGATGCAGATCCTTATTCATAACAAAGCCTTTATATTTTAATTTTTAACATCTTCAATCTGAAAATATATTCAAAAGTGCTGTAAATCGTGCTGTTTTTTCTAGGGCAACAAGACTGAAAAGGGACTGTAGTTGTACCTTTTTAAGATACATTCTGTTTGTATATCTAGGGCCATATTTATACTTTTTTAGCGCCGCATTTGTGTCCTTTTTTGACGCAAAAGCGGCGCAAATTTGCAAAATATAATTGTATTTTGCAAGTGTGCGCTGCTTTTGCGTCAAAAAACGATGCAAATGCGGCTCCAAAAAAGAATAAATATGGGCCCTAATTCGGTGTGTTGAAACCGCACACTCGAGTCGAGTTCATAGACCTTGTCGCCTCAGTTTGTGTCGGCAGAGATCACAATGGCTAGGTTGTGTCCCTAGTTTTCATTAGGGTGCAGTGCCTCTCCCAGGGGACAGACAGGTAGACTAAGCAGGCTGTGATGGAGAATGATGGCCAGAGCTAACATGAGGTAGTCTGTGCTGCTGAGTCTGTAGCACCGCCTGCTTCAAATTGAGAGATTCTCCTCTTTCACATTCCACCACAGGTCAGCCACTGCCACTGTCATTAATTAAACGCTTTAATTAAAGTCTACAAAGTGATGGCCTTAGTCAGCAGGGCGACAAACATGAATGTAGTCTTTCTTTCAGTTGAGTAGACGGGCCAAGGACACGCTGCCTTCAGTAGAGTGGGACTGACGCGAAGTCTGGGTGCTGTGAAATGAACTGCTTGCTGTAGGAGTCGGATTGGAGAGGTGCCAGGCTGCTGTATGTGGCTTGGATGTTGTCCTGTTCATAGGTATCAGCATATTGAACCAAACGACTGGCCTGTAAATTGTAAAGTGCACAGGTATTGTACTACCGAAGTGCCAAACTTTCCTGGGTGTTGTCAAGTGCGCAGGAAAAGGAATACTGAAGTGCTAGACTGGCCTCTATGTTGTAAAGTATTTAGATATTGAAGTGCCAGGCCGACCTGCATGTTGTGCATCACTTAAGTGTAGGGATACTTAGGGACATATTTATACTCTGTTAGCGCATTCGGCGCAAACCTTGCCCCATATTTAAACTGTGACGCCCGACCCCGCAGATGTCAGAATTCCATTGTGTGCATCATTTTTTGGAAGCCGGAAACTGCCTTGCGTTAATGATTTCAAGGTAGGCGTTCCCTTCCAAAAAATGACTTTAAGGCCTGTGCGCCTTATTTATACCCCAGCGTCATTTTGACGCACAGGAGGGGGTGGGCCTTAAAAAACGGCGCAAAGCCTGATATGCGCCATTTTTTAACGCCTGGGTAAGGGCAGACGTTAAGGGATCTGTGGGCTCGGAAGGAGTACAGAGGTGCCCTCCCCTGCCCCCAGGGACACCCCCTGCCACCCTCGCCCACCACTGGAGGACTCCCATGGATGGGGGGACCCATCCCAGGTAAGTAAAGGTAAGTTCAGGTAAGAATTTTTAAAAGTTTTTTTTAAGTGGCATGGGGGGGCCTAATTTGGGCCCCCTTACATGCCACTATGCCCAATGACCATGCCCAGGGGACAGAAGTCCCCTAGGCATGGCCATTGGGCATGGGGGCATGACTCCTGTCTTTGCCAAGACAGGAGTCATGTCAATGGGGGTTGTGCGTAAAAAAAAATGGCGCAAGTCCGGTTTGAGGCCTGATTTTTTGCCTCAGACCTGACGTGCACTATTTTTTGACGCACAACCCCCATTGTCCCCTATGACGGTGCTGCCTGGTGTGCGTCATTTTTTTTTACTCAGACCAGTCCGCAGCGCCGGCTAACGTCATTCCTTAAATAAGGCATCCGCATGGCGCGTTGGAATGGCGTTATCCGGCGGTAACATTTTTGACAATATGGCCCTTAATTCACAGGCTAGCCAGGATGTCATCAAGTGCACTGGGAAAGGAATGCTGAAGTGCCATGTTTGCCTGAATATTAAAAAGTGTACTGATACGGTATCTAAGTATCAAAATACTGAGGTGTCTTAGTAACCTGGATTGCATGGCCTCGCACACATTAATTAGGGCTAGGGATACAGAAGTGGCAGAATGACATGAATTCCACGAAGTGAATAGGCAAGGGACCAATTGAGTTCCAGTGTTGCCTGTATGCTGTGACATGCACAGGTACGGGGCTAGTGAAGTGCCACACAGGCCAGGCTGATATGCATTGTTTATGTTTTGGAATAACCGGCCCTAGACTTGTCTAGATATTTAGGCATTCATTTATCAAGCTAGCAGACAAGCCTGGATTCTGTGTTATTTTTGGAACCAGAACGACCTTCATATCGTATGTTTTGCAAGGAGGGTGTGCAGAACAACCGGAGTAATGTACTTTTAAGTTGTTGTGTCACTGCACAGGAAATGAAGGCCATGTCTAATAGACACTTTTGGGTGGGGCCGACTGTTTTACATTTCATAGTAGTTCTGAACAGGAACCAGTGCAGTCGTTTAAGGAGATCAGCCATTAGCTAATCTATAGAGGGCTGTACCTTCGGTATTTTGGCCAAATTGTATTCTGTGAGACCATCATTAAGTAGGAATGGTGGCATGACACATTTGGCAAGGACCACAGACAATGCCAAAGCATCTGAAATGAATGAACGTTTTTTTGGTTATTGCCCTCATTTATACAAACATACTTAGGCCATTGTCGAGGTGAACTCCAGATATTGCTGCAAACAACAAAGATGACCGAGTGATGACTGAGGGTTTATGGTGAGTAGGGGAGTGGACCATGCATTGCTTTCTAACAAGAGGACCCTTCTCCTTGTTCAGTTGAATTTGAGGCTGTTTTTTCATGCACTCTTCCGTGATGATAATGTAGGAAGAAGACCCTCAATCCATCCTGGTGTTCAACATTCCACTTCGTGTCAGAGAAAATAACTAGCCTGTAGACAGGAATGGGAATGCACTACTTTGTATCCTGCTTGTCCAGCAAACAGATAAAAGGCAGCCATCTTATAAGAATAGTGGGTGGGCATGACTGGCTAATAGCTGGCTTCATCCTCCACTAACTTGTGGAGACCTGATGCCCAGTGCATCTCAGCATGAGAACCAAAAGCCACAACTATGCACTTATCTCCTAATTAATTGAATACCATGGTCATTTCCTTCCTTCCACTTCCCATGAGCTTAACAATATCAGCATTTAACAAAAGGACCACCTGCAATGCCCATATTGTACTTGTAATCGCTCAAACCTATGCCACATCCTTCTCTCACAAACTTTTGCTGAAGGCATCATGCTCAACTTATGTCAATCAGTACCCAAATTGCCCCAAAACACACATCTAGGACCACTGACATCATACTGTTCAATAAGGTAGATGAATTGTTCATCTCAGAAACCAATCTCTATTACATTAAGGCCCAGATTTAAGAGGGCTTAGCGCCTCCTTCTGCCACTATAACGTCATTTTTTTAACGCTAATGTGGCCCAATGAGGCCAAAATCGGTGCACCAGATTTACAAAGTGGCGCAATGCATGCATTGCTCCACTGTGTAACCCCTTGCACCAAATGATACCTGCACAAGGCATAATGAATGCAAGGGCGGGTGAAAAAAAGGGCAAAGAAATCTAAAAGATTTCTTTGCATCATCTTTTCAGCATTTTTCACGTTGCTCAGAGTAGGCATTAAAAGGGAGCACATTAATGTACAATGGGCCCCTATTTACAGCTGAGGGTTAGTGCCAATATTTTGGGGCTAACCCTAAACAGTACATCAATAGCATCAAAAATTGTGACATATTGCCCCTACCTGCGCCTTGGTGCGTCATATTTTAAATGCAGCGCACAGATGATGGTGGTAGGGGGGCGCTAAGTGGGCAGGAAAAGTATCCCTGCACTGGGTGGAGCTCTATTTTTCTTAAATCTGCCCCTAAATGTTCTGGCAAATTTGTTACAGGTGCAATGTCCTACTAAATCCAAACCAACTCAATTACTGAACGACTTGGCGTTATCAACAAAAACATTTACAAACTAAAGTAATTCACCACCACTCCTCCTGCCACCTGCAAATTCCTACATTTCAGCTCTCTTTTTCTCTTAAACAAACCAACACCCATACATAACCCACCCACACACACAATCGCAACTTCATCCTCATCTAGAACCGCAAAATTCACCAACTTTATAGAATTTTCGACACTACCAAGATCCTCCTCCGAAATGTCAACTACCATGAAGACTTCAATCTCTTTGGTGATTTTAATGGTAAAATAGTTTATCTTTCCATTTAAAAACACCGAAGCTCCAGGACCACCATCCCTTTGTATGTAACTTCCCTAAAGTCATCAAAACTCTGTGACTAAAAGGTTCTATTAGATCTGTCTAAGTGGCCAGGTAGAGTCCCTCAAAGAGGAACTCGAAGCTCTCTGACATTCAACAAAACTGCAGTTAACTTAATCACCCTCGAGTGGCCACAGATAGTTGTGGTAACACACATACAGTATGAATTACCACAGATCCAATCCAGGTGCTCTGTCTCGCTGCAAAGCCAATGGATATCACAGCAAATGTGAAAACATGAAGAACTAAGGGGGAAATCCAAATCAGACAGGGTTTCATCACCTATTAAACCTCTTCTCCCTATGTAACGGTGACATTGCTAAGGCTGCATACTACACTGAAACTACCACCAAGGCCATATGAAAAGTAACTTTCTTTTCAAAGCACTTAGTGACTGCACGAGTGTACTTATACCTTACTTCCAGCTCTTCCTACGTTGTTAAATAACACTACAACCCGTCAGTTCTTATCTACAACACTGGAGAAAATAATGAAAACAACCTAGCTTTTGCTTTTGGCAGGGCTGACAATCGGCTGCATGTGTGCTGAAGTTTAGTCTGCTTTACCACACAGAGCAGTTGTTGGGGGCAGCTGTATGAGGGAGCTCTTCAACAAAGTGCAAGTAAGGTCTAGAGCACAAAGGTGATTGTCAGTGTTAGAAATAGTGTTAAGAAGGGTGGAGAGTGTATCTGAATCCTACTATAGGAGTCGAGGTTGCATAGTTTCTATAAGGGACTAATCGTTGATATCAAGGTGTTAAATACGATGAGGTTTTGGTCACTTGTACTCATGACCAGTCATTACATTAGCTACATTTCTACTGGACGTCAAAATTATATGGTTGTTATTAGGGGACATGAATTGGGGGTCGTGCTTCAGAGGTAACTATGTTTTTTTGTCTATGTAAATATTTGTCAATCAGTTTATAATTAAGCCTGGTGTAAGTAATATACTTGAGCAAAATTGACCGGGTCTTTAATGCTTCTATGCTCTCAACTAATGTCACCAGTTTTGACCTAAAGGAAGGAAACCCCACACAGTGCAGGTGCAGGTCTTCGGTTGTGCACAGCAGGGGGAAAGGGTTGGACATGCATGGCGGTCAACAACCCTGCATGCAGCCAACACCCCCAAAGGCAGTCAGCCCCAACTGCACATGGCCTTTGGCCATGCACAGCAGGGGGTTGACTACAAGGCCTGGTCCTGGGGACTCTATCCTCGAGGGAATTATATATTTTAAAGGGGAGCCTTATAAGGCCCTTGGACCCCTCACCCAGGACATTTTAGTGTAAATAAGGAGTGGGGGAGGGCTGTGTGGCCTCGCCTCCCTGAGTCTTATTAGGCCCTGGGAACCCCCATCGCCCAGGGCCAAAACTAAAAATAAAGGGGAGGGTCGCCACCCTGCCCCCCTGCCTGAGCCTAACGGCTCAGCCAGAGCCAGAGCAGCCACCATATACTAGTTAGAGGCCACGGCAGGAGCCCCAAAGCCCAAGTGCCAAAGCTGGCTCCCCGCATGCATCAGGAGCCAGCATTGTTCCTGCCTGCAGAGAACACCTACTTAAGCTATCTTAGCAAGAGCAATATATTGATCTGGTTCCCTGCCCACATGTCTGTGGGCAGGGAAAAAGATCAAAAGTCTGCTTCCAGCGGTAGGAAGCATTTTCAAAGCTCCCGCCTGCTGGGAGCAGACTTTACATTTTATTGCACATTGAGCTAGTTCTGAAAATGCTCCCACCGAACGGAAGCAAACACATATTTCCCCACGTTTGCTGGTGCAGGCAGGAAAAACTATAGGTTTCTGGTAGAGGGGTGTGGGTGGGCCCTGGAACATAGCTAGCTAGCTGGCCCGGGATTATTGGCTCAGGGATGGGGCTTTGCCTCTTCAAAAGTTTATCACCCCAGGTTATGGGGTCCCCAGAGCCTTTAGAGGCTTGGGGAGGAGAGCCGGATGGCCTCCCCCTCCCCTGTAAAAATACAGTTTGATCCAGAGGATGGAGACTGAATACAGCTTGGTTGGGGGCGGGCACAAATCCTTCCACTAAAACAGAATTTGGGACCCGGGATTATTGGCTCAGGGATGGGGCTTTGCCTCTTCAAAAGTTTATCACCCCAGGTTATGGAGTCCCCAGAGCCTTTAGAGGCTTGGGGAGGAGAGCCGGATGGCCTCCCCCTCCCCTGTAAAAATACAGTTTGATCCAGAGGATGGAGACTGAATACAGCTTGGTTGGGGGGGGGCACAAATCCTTCCACTAAAACAGAATTTGGGACCCGAGCGATAGGGTCCCCGTAACCACAAGTTGCTTGGGAATGGGGGCTGCACACCCTTTTCCCTCAAAAATTATTCAGGCCCGGGGATAGGGATCATGGGCTAAAAATGGCCAGGGGAGGGGGCTGTGTGCCTCCCTTTCCGCTAAAAAACATCAAGCCCTAGGGGATGGTGTTCTCGGGGCCGAAATTTGCCTTGGAAGGAGGGCTATGTGCATCCTCCTCTCCCAAAACAATAAATGCCTCCACTCCCACATGCCCTCGCCAAGCCCGGGCATGGTTGTAATAAACAAGAGCGGGAGGAGACCTCTTTAGAATTGCATTTAAGGATTTCAGAATCTCCTACTACCTTTGCTAAGAGCTAAGTTCAAGGTCTGAATGTATCTATTCAGTTCTGTATCTTTTCTTGAATAGCATATATTGCAGCTTATTTACATCAGAGTGGCTTTTCTGTTGAAGCTGCAGCATGTCTTCAATTCCATTTCCTAACTCCACGGGACACAGAAAAAAAATCCTGCCTGTGTTGCAGGTGACAAGTATCTGACAAATGTCATATTACAACTTCTATCTCCTTTTTAGATCCTACTTCTCTGACCTTTTTGTGAATTGCTAACACCTACTGATGGAAAGCTTCTGACAATACTAGTACCGTTTCTTACAAATTACTTTTTGATGATGTCCCAGTATGCTTCAGTATTATTTATACTTTGATCTAATGGGTGCAGTACAGAGCTCTGTGCCAAACGTCTGAACTCAGTGAACCATGGTACCAGCTACTAAAATATGGTCTTCAAATGTTTGTGATCATGCATCAGATTACCTTCAACCCATTTATAGTTAATTGTTTTACAGACAGATTTTGAATAATAAATCGAGAAAAGCTGATGTTGAACATATGATAGCGGTTTGAAAATATAATGATAGGGGTTTGAAAATATACACACACCTATGTTCACCAATTATGCGATGACATCTGATTCTTAAGCGTGGTCCTAAAATTTCGCTTAACCTGACATAAGCATAGCATACTCGGTTTCCTGCACTTTATAAATGAGATAAGGTTCCTAAAATGAAGTTGCTAAATCTTTAATCAGGAATAGGATTAATGCGGATGAGAGTGGTCAGGAGCTAGGACCTCTACTAAAATTATATATATGTCGAGAGCACAAAACCCTTGTGATTCACTGATTAATTATCAACCTGAGCATAAGTGGGTTAACAAAGGCCCCCGCAGCTCCAGTGATAAGGAGGTGAGCTCCCGGGGGCCTTATCAGCACAGCAGTCGGACCTGAGAGCTCCTGATTGAGTCCTGGTCTTTGCAGGTGGGACCCTCCCTGGTCTTTGCAGGGGGGGACCTCAAGTTTGGTTATGCCACGGCTGAACATAAGACTTCCATTCAGTGTCACTACGCTGGTTAGGCGCACCTGGGCTAGGCAAGAGACACAAACCCTTAAAAAGAAAGTATCCACTAAGGAACTAATTCGTAACTCCCCATTTACACCCTCTTATGGCTCAGAACAAGGATTTTTGGAAAGAAGGAGTGCCGAGGGTCAGTCATGATGAACACATGAGGACCCAAGGTACAGATTTATCTTTCAAAGAAAATGCAAAAACAGAGGTAGGAGCAACAGCAGCCTGCCACCCCAACATACACTCCACATATATAGTCACATGCCATTATTTAGAAACAAACACGCATGCATATATACTGAGGAAAATGACAAACATCACGAACGACTTCCACTCTCTCCCTTGGCACGTTTCTCAAGAAAATTATATATAAAAGCTAGAAAGTAATTTGGGGTAAATCTTTCAGAAAAAAACTCAAGGGCAGAAGGACTTCGTGCAGTGGTCTTGGGGAAGAGATGTGGTACACAGAAGAAATACAATGTCTAAAGTACATGGGTCTTATGCCACTGTGTGAAAATTCATTTTCAACAGCGAAGACTTAATTAGTTTAGTCGTCAAGGGACAGTGGAGGTCAGTGTTCTTCTGCAAACAGTGAACAAGAACAACAACCTGCTCCAACGTGTTCACAGTGTGTCCTTTAAAGTCGCCATGCTTCACTGAAGAGCTTCCAGAAAACGAAAAATATATAAATTGGAGAGATGTAAAAGAAAGGCAAAGAGGGTCTCCGTTATTTAAGGTTACTACATAGAAACTCAAATTCTTGAAAATATGAAGCAGACAAATTGTCCCTCTAATAATAAACTGGTGTTCATTTTCTCATTATAACTATTTTTTATTTGACTGCTGCTGTTACACAAAAAGGCCCACCAAGACTTTGGCATGATTTAAAGTTTGGCAGATGGGTTACTCCTTCACAAATGTGACAGATATCCCGTCGGCCATCTTATGATATCCATAGGCTATAATGTATATAATAATTGTAATATGGTATAATATGAAGGATGGGATATCCGTCAAATTTGTGACGGAGTAACCCCCTCCCCCAAGCCCTATATTGGCTTCTTCTCTAACTATATAGGCTCCTCCTCTGCTGTAAGACCTCCTACACCAGTCAGATACTAATTTGCAGCTGCTAGTCTATAACATATTTAAACCTTTGACTTTTTTGCAGTGTAAGTGTCCTGGAAGTAGTCCTTTTTGGCAACCAGAAACTCCACCAAAAGACTATATTGGAGTGTTATTGTGCACTTCCTAGCCTCCTGCCCTTGTGGAACAGGAAATGGTTGTTTAAGGACACACTACTCAATGTCCTACCTAACTTTCACGTGATCAAATAGTTCTAGTTACCAGTACTCTTGGACAAGGTCAGGCCTCCTTGTTTAAATAAATAGTGTAAATACTGGACTAGAGACACACCTTCTGTTCTGAATGGACAGAACAAGGTGCTTGATTCCTATTACCTCCCTTCTTCCCAAACACCAGCATATTCACTACAGGGAGAGATCCAGCAGAAACTAGCCTAGTCTCTAAGGCAACCGTTCCAGTATCTCACATCACTGTTGGATATCAGAGCCTTCTTTTTCAGAGCTTTTCTCATACCCCACCAGATGTAGTGTAGCATCCCTGGAAATTCACAACAAACTTGCCTATCAAAGACATCTTTGAAGGGGTTTCCTGGGCTAATCCCCAACTTCATTTTCATAAAAATTGTATTTTTAAATATATTATTTTCATAAACATCTTGCATAACATTTTAAATTTGCTAGACTGTAAAAAATTATGTTTTCCTTGGTAGGAATACCCTGTGGGCTCATTTAGAGTTTTTGAATGCAAGATATCTACCAAAAAGTTATACATATTCCATTTCCCAACACGCTGCTCTAAACAGAGTTGAGGCAAGTTCTAAGTTACTGAGCAGGGATTCAGGACTGCCAGAGAAATCCTTCTGGTTCGGACCAGAAAAATCGCCCATGCTTTGGGAGGAAAGTACCAGTGCATCAAAGTAATTTGTATTTTTTTTTTTCTCCAAAAACAAATGCTCAGCTTTGTTTTTGGTTTTGAAAAACAAAAAGAGTGGACACCTTAACCTCAGTGTGGGTGTCGGCCACTGGCCCACACCCATACACCCTCCCTGGTGTGGGTCATGACAAGGGGTCGACACCAGGGAGGGGTTAGAAAAATCCTCCTGTGCATCTCACTGGAGATTTTTTTTTATTTAAACCGCCCCCCCCGGGACACACCGAAGAGCTTCCGTGTCTCCCCTCGCCACCTCACCCACCCCATTGTGATATCAGCGCACCGCGAGGTGCGCTGACGTCACACTTCGTGTTCCGCATCGGAGCAGGAAGCAGCAGGTAAGGCTGCTTCCTACCGCGGTGGGGAAAACGGGTCCTAACAGGCCTCTACACCATTCGGGAAGGCCTTGTTTGAAAGGGGAGATTCTCCCCTTTCAAACAAGGGCTTCCTGAAATGGTTTCCTGGCCCTGGATCACAGCTGTGCTGTGATCCAGGCCAGGAAACTCCACTATACACCAGGGATTTCACTTGGGTGGGGTCGACCCCCTCTGAAAAAAGGGCTGGCCCCTCCTCCCCCGGGGCATTTTTTTTATGTACTTTTACGCCTGGGAGGGCGCAGGGGTTAAAAAAAATACAAAATATATATATTAAAAAAAAAAAAAAAAAAATTGACAGGGGGTCACCAGTGAGCAGGGCTGACCACCTGTGGGGGCAATTTTTTTAAAATAGCTGTATGGTTTCCCTGGGGGCCACTATGGCTAGGTAAATATCTAGATATGTATATCTATATATATAGATATGTATATTTATATATATATATATATATATATATATATATATATATATATATATATATATATATATATATATATATATATATATATAAGAGAGAGAGATCCCTTTTGTCAAGGCATGTGTGGTTTCCCTGGGGGCTGCGATCGGCCCCCAGGACAATCACACCCACATATAAAAGTGATCTTTTTACACATACATATATATATATATATATATATATATGTATATATATATATATATATATATATATATATTCGTCACCAGTTCTCCTGCAGTTGCAGCTTGCGTCTTCAAAGCAATGCACATACTTCAAATGACGCATTTCAACTGTAGCTTTTAGGCAGCAATAAAAAATTCAAGTAACTCTTGTGATTATGTTTCTGCTAGAAAAGGATCTGATTTTTGTCTAGTGGCAGTTTTGATGCCATAAAGTGGTGCAGAAGGTTTATATGCCTACTGCAACTATCAAATCTGTATTTTATGTAAATAGCTGAGTGGATTAGTAAAGCCAGCCATTACCTGCGATATAATGAAATGAAATGTATGTGCGAGGGGGCTATGGAGAAATAAGAACACTTTTGCTGGGTGGTAGGGAGGGAATCCGAGGAGGAGGTCATGGGGGTGGGAGCACCAATAATGATTGTTGGACTGGGCGCCAGAGGCGCTAAAGACTGTGACGATTGGTATGTGACTAGGTGAGGTAATAGTGTGTCTTTTTGTTTTTTTGAGTGTCTTGAGAGAACGTGCTGATTGAGGGAAGAAGCAAAGGTACGGTGACTGACCTTTACTGTTGCATGCATCACACACACACACACACCATCAATTCTGTGACTGTCTACGTAGCCTAGTGTTTTACAGCGAGAGTTTAGCCAGAAGCAGAGAAGGAGTGTTGTTGGATGACTGCTGCTCAAGCCCTAACTCGGGTTATAGAGGACAGCTCTGACATAGGATCAGAGACTGAGACAGCAGATACATAGAAAGTATCTGAGAGATAGGACAATGTTGCAGACTCTAGGAGTGATTTTTCCAACAACTCCTCTTCCAGTGATTCTGAAGGAGGTGATGAGGACAGTCCTGGTGTCCCTTTGCAAGCACAGTGTGTGCAGCAGGACAATAGCGGGTTAGCCCAATCCAGAGAGCAGGTGCATGTGGGGGCAAGCACAGAGAGAGTGCTCTCTTGGGAGCTCCCCAATTTAGTCCAGCCCCAAATTCCACTGCCCAAATCGTATTGTGGAGATATCAAAATTATCTATCACAAAACAACCTGGTTTTGTAAGGCAGGCACCTGTGTTTTTCGTCTCGGGCTCAGCGGTCATATAGGGAAAACTACCAAACCCAGACATTTCTGGAAACTAGACAACCGAGGGGGTCTACTGAGGTGTGACTTGTATGGATTCCCCAACGTTTTCTTACCCAGAACACCCTGCAATGGTGAAATGTTGAATAAAAACTCTATTTCTTCTTGCATATCTGTCACACAAACTACAGGAATATGCTGGGATCCACAAAATTCCTACCACCCAGTGTTTCCCCACTTGTGATAAAAATGCCACCCCACTTGAGTGTCTGTACCTAGTGCCTGCATTCGGAATGGATCACCCCAGGGTCAACAGTTGCCCTGATGTAAGGACTAACATTGACCGTTGTGGGATCCATTCCTGACACGGGCTCCAGGCCTACCCACACAAGTGAGGTACTATTTTTATCAGGAGACTTGGGGGCATGCTGGGTGGAAGGAAATGCATGACTCCTCTCAGATTCCAGAACTTTCTATCACTGAAATGTGAGGAAAATGTGTCAAATTTTGAGGTTTGCAAAGGATTCTGGGTAACAGAACCTGGTAAGAGCACCACAAGTTACCCCATCCTGGGTTCCCCTAGGTGTCTAGCTTTAAAAAATGTACAGGTTTCGTACGTTTCCTAGGGACCGGCTGAGCTAGAGACCAAAATCCACAGCTTGGCACTTTCCAAAAAACACCTCAGTTTACAATGAAAAATTTGATGTTTTCATGTTGAGTTTTGGGGCATTTCCTGTGGCGGGCACTAGGCCTACCAACACAAGTGAGGTACATTTTTATCAGGAGACTTGGGGAATGCTGGGTGGAAGGAAATTTGTGGCTCCTCTCAGATTTCAGAACTTTCCAGCACTGAAATGTGAGGAAAAAGGGTTTTATTTGCCAAATTTTGAGGTGTGCAAAGGATTCAGGGTAACGGAACCTGGTGAGAGCCCTACAAGTCACTCCATCCTTGTTTTCCATAGGTGTCTAGTTTTAAAAAATGCGCAGGTTTGGAAGGTTTCCCTGGGTTCCAGCTGAGCTAGAGGCCAAAATCCACAGCGAGGCACTTTCCAAAAAACACATCAGATTTCAATGTAAAAATGTGATGTATCCATGTTGCGTTTCCTGGCACAGGCACTAGGCCTACCCACACAAGTAAGGTACCATTTTTATCGGGATACTTGGGGGAATACAGAACAGAAGAACAAGTGTTATTGCTCCTTGTCCTTCTCTACATTTTTTCCTTCCAAATGTAAGACAGTGTGTAAAAAAAAAGTCTATTTGAGAGATGCCCTGTAATTCACATGCTAGTATGGGGACCCCGGAATTCAGAGATGTGCAAATAACCACTGCTTCTCAGCACCTTATCTTCTGCCTATTTTGGAAATACAAAGATTTCCTTGATACCTATTTTTGACTCCTTATATTTCACCAAATGAATTGCTGTATACCCGGTATACAATGAGAACACATTTTAAGGTGCAGCTCATTTATTGGCTCTGTGTACTTAGGGTTTGTGATGAACCTACGAACCCTATATATCCCCACAACCAGAAGAGTCCAGCAGATGTAACAATATATTACTTTCAAAAATCTGCCATAGCTGGAAAAAGTTATAGAAGAAAACTAGGACAGAAATGGCTCTTTTTTCACATCAATTTCAATTTTTATTTTATTTTAGCTGTTACTTTCTGTAGGAACGCCATGAAGGATCTACACTAATGACCCCTTGCTGAATTCAGAATTTTGTCTACTTTTCGGAAACATTTAGATGTTGATAGCGCATCAGACCTTAATAAGTAAACTTCCAAGGAGACACGAAAAGGTCGATGAACCTTTTGTCTCGTATTAAAAAGTTCTTACCATAATTCCAGTACATGAATCAATAATCAGTACACAATAATCAACGATCATCAATGAGCAATAACATCAGTAATCAATGGAGTCAGTAAATGTCACGCGCCATGACCTTCCAGCCATGAATAACCACACCTTTAGTAAAGTTTGGTAAGTTTATTTCCCTTATATTAACAATACTAATGTCATGTAGATTAATCTCAAAATTTAATGGAACACATATATAAACAATACGGGTCGTCCAAAGCGACGGAAGAAACGCAGCCTAATCAAAGCTTGAATCACAACACATTCCAGAGTGAAATTCAATAGCAGAGTCAGTTGCGACAAAGATATAACATACATAGAATTCAGCAACATAACTCGCCAATCATTAGTCCCTGTAATTGGTCAGTCAATTTGAGTGCCTTAACTAATGTCAGATTAGCATCAGCATGTTGGACTTCATGCAAACAATTTAGAACACAAATTTAGAAAATCATCTAACTATGGATCAATCAAGTCAGCGCAGTTGGTGCCTAGAAAGAAAAGGCGATAAAATGCATATCAGTCACATTTTGTTATATCAACCTATCCACGGTATGGGTCAGCAAGCAGAATCAGTCTTCATTCTCAGGTCATCGATCGATCAGCAAAGCATCAGGCTCTCAGTCAGAGAGTATGAGCCCAATGACAAAATGAATCTCAAATCTCTCTCCTAAAGTATCTCTCCTCTAGTCTGAATAATTCTCCTCTGTCACGTTGTTATATCAAAGTCACCTAAACAATCACCTAATTCCCTATTGGTCAGTTAATCATACGATTATACTCTACCCAATAATATTTCTATACCAAATCTATGAATTCTAATATTTCACTCTTCTCATGAAGTTGATTGGTTCACTTTATGATATCCTCACCATCCGGCTCGTGAGGTAACAATATTGTTGCATCTTCAGCTCCAGTCAGTGTCTTCATTGTTTTCGTCCTGGGAAAGTACATCTCACACACATTACACAGAAGTTGCTACACTAGCAGGAACATCATCTCCTGTTAGTCAGTTCTCACGAAAAGCTTCTGTTAAGTACTTTTAACAAGACAATGGACATTTCACAGTTTACTTCATTCGGTCAGCATTTTTATAAACCTCTAAGAAATACAGCTTATGCATAAGGCCTGGCAAGACTAAGCCAATACACTCTCTAAGTTAAGGCCTACAGTTAATGAAACTAAAGCATACTTCTTAACCCTTAATATGACATATTACTACATTAGTCTAATACATTTTCAATATCTCATAAGTATTAATCATTAATTAGTACATTTCATGAACACAGGTGGCCATTCTTCGAGGTCACATTTTCAAACGTGTGCATTACTTTTCTACGTTATTCATTTTCTTCATAATTCATTATTCAAAATACTTAAACACTCATTAAAATGTTCTTAGTTAAAACACCTGCTCTAGCACTGTCCAGGATCCAGCATTGGTTTCACACCCATTTCTGGCCCTAACTGGAAGGAGGCTGAAAGCACAAAAATAGTAAAAATGGGGTATGTCGCAATAAAATGCCAAAATTGTGTTGAAAATGTGGTTTTCTGATTGAAGTCTGCCTGTTCCTGAAAGCTGAGAAGATGGTGATTTTAGCATTGCAAATGCTTTGTTGATGCCACTTTCAGGGAAACCCCACGTGCTTTCTTCTGCAGCCCTTTTTCCATTTTTTCTGAAAAAAATGAAATTTTGGCAGTTTTTTGGCTAATTTCTTGGTCTCCTCCAGGGGAACCCACAAACTATGGGTACCTTTAGAATCCCTAGGGTGTTGGAAAAAAGGACCCAAATTTGGCATGGATAGCTTATGTGGACAAAAAGTTATAAAGGCCTAAGCGCGAACTACCCCAAACAGCCAAAATAGGGCTCAGCACTGGGAGGGGAAAGGCCCAGCAGCTAAGGGTTTAAGTATAGTGCCGGCCAGCAAAGCCTCAGTGACATAGAGGCAGCTCCTTTGAAGGTACTGAGATTTCTCTCTGCATGGCAGAGATCTCTAGGCCTGTCAGTTGGTCTTCTGCTAGGGGAACGAGAGACATTCCTAAACTGATGGGCCACTAAACTACAAAGAAACCCCTGTACCTTTAACATGACACACCATTAGGAAACCACCACATGGCTTGGTTAAATCACACTGAAAAAAATCTGGAAAAAAATCTCGGACATAAGGACGTCATGCAGTGGTCTTGGGAAAAAGGTGTTTAGCTGGAATATTCCTCTAGTATGTGATGTATACAAGAAACAAAACATCCGAAGTGCATAAATCTTGTGCCACTGTGTTAGAAATAATTCTGAACAGAGAAGACTTAAGTAGTCCAACACCTTAAGGAAACTTCAACAATTATGACCAGGCAGCCATTCATACAAGCAGAATACATTAACCACACCTATTGGATCGTGTACTCACCACACCATAAACACACACACATACACACACACATGAGCTGCTAGATAATCTTTATTCATCCACACGACCCACAAATTTTGAACGACACTCAGATTGTCTTAAAAATTACCAATAATCCTAGGGAAGAAGCTATCCAAGTACATTTTTGTATGCTTCAGGATCGCCAATGGTTAACCAATAATCATCTTAGACTAAATCATAGTAAAAGAGAGCGTCTCCTGCCTTTGCAACCATCACGCTTTGGAACCTACATTACTGGACACTTCAGTTAGTATAACCAAAGCCTATCCCAGCACCCACTACAAAGAATTATGAGTGATTTTGGACTCAAACCTGCCTCTAATGGAACAGATACAGTCAGATATCAGCTCATGTTTCCTTCAACTTAGAATGTCTAAAATTATCCTTTGCCTTTTTTCTCCCACAAAGTGATGATTTTGAGCACATTTATTTCCTCACAGGTAGTCTATTTTAACACAGTATACCTAGATGACGCTCTTTATCCGATTCACAAACTTCAAAAGGTTCAGAATTATGCTCCAAGGATGGTCCTGGGGCTTAAAGCCAAGGTCGACATTTCTAGCACACTGACCTCCAGTCACTGGCTTCCTGCGAAGAAGAGTTTTGTTTTTAGATCACTTAGTTTATTGCACAAATCTGTCTATGCCTCTAAGAGATCTTTCTTGGGCAATCGTTTTGCATTCTTTCAACCTCAATGCCTTTTAAGATTGAGCAACCTCTCTCTCTTGATGGCCCCACAATTTAAATGTCTTTCTTTTTTAACTTTCCGCAGCCTGGCACTTGACTAACCTACCAGTACACATCCAGAACAACCACATTCTTGCAGGGTTTAGAAAGGCCCATAAAGCCTGACTGTTCCCGAAATCAACATGAACTTTGCTAGATTTATAATTTCATGACTCTTCTTTTGTCTCTTTCTCAGTTTTGATTTTTGATTTTTAACAGCTCCAGGATACCCTCAATGGAGTCTCCAAACAAAGAGGATGCCCCAAGTACATTATTAGAGGTTCAGGAATACAAGGGAAACAAAAAATTAAATGTGAAATAATTATTCCTTCTCATTCTATCTACATTAATAAATGGAGTTAATCCCACATAGTCAAGGCCCCAAAGGTATTCCCTCCAAAATTATATTTAATTGTTCATATAGTATTTTCATTTATATGATTATCTTTTTTAACATTTTTTCTTATTTAATAATCCTTATTTTTTACACAGTCATCCTAAAAAGACCAAAAATAATTTCATTAATCACACTAATAATACAACAAAAAAGTTGAATCAATACAATCACATTATAAATCACCCCCAACTTTACCCACCATCGCTCATTCTGAATCACACTCAAACACACTCAAAACACACAGGGGGTTATTCTAACTTTGGAGGAGGTGTTAATCCATCCCAAAAGTGACGGATTTACCACCAGCCGTATTACGAGTCCATTATATCCTATGGAACTCGTAATACGGCTGGTGGTATATCCGGCACTTTACCGTCACTTTTGGGACGGATTAACACTCCTCCAAAGTTAGAATAACCCCCACAGTTTTCACAGGACTACCAAAGAGGGTTTTTTCAATAGGCTTACAGCTGTACCACTTCATTTTCAATCTTTCATTGTTGTGTCTTGACGTGGAAACTCCGAATGATAATGGTCAACACTCAGTGGATTGCAACTTCTCTAAATCACATTCTTCAGGACCTATGACAACTACATTTTCTTCTTTCACCCAGAAAAAACAAGTGTGATGTATTACATACAGACCAGTACTATACAACAAACTCTAGCTGACTTCTTTGTAACTTCTCTGAACAAGATTGGATATTAAAAGTATGAATTCCAAGACCACCCAAGACAGTCCAAGTTTGTCAGTCCACCATTCAAATCCAGCGGACCTCCATTTTCTTAATTCACCACATACAGTTGGTACACTTCTTCCTCTTATCCTCTGAGTACTTTAAAGTGCCTATTGTGCACTATACTGCTATCAGCAACAGTCCTCCATACCAGAATATATCTAGGATGCAGGATTAACTTCATTTATTAATCTAGAAAGGTTGAGTGGAGGGTTATTTCATACCCTCAATGGGGTGACAGATGCACGGTTTACAAATATACAAACACAAAGGGCCTGATTACGACCTTGGCAGAGGGGATTACTCCGTCCCAAATGTGACGGATATCCCATCCACCGTGTTACAAGTTCCATCGGACATAATGGAACTTGTAGTACGGCAGATGGGATATCCGTCACATTTGGGATGGAGTAATCCCCTCTGCAAGGTTGTAATCACACCCAAAGTGATTTTGAATTAAATTTGCAAGGTCATAAGATCCCAAACCGATGAGACCATCTCCAAAGCATGCATTAGGAACTCATACTATTGACAAGATGGAAGCCACGCTCATTTATATCATTAGGTAATACCAACTTTGCTTCCTGAATGGTTCAGTAGAAAATCACAAGGCCTCTCGACCACTGTGTTATGATTCCCCCGCCGGGCCAGACGGCACAAACAGTGTGGCCGCATTGACTTCAGCACTCAGGGAGAGCTGGTGCCAATGCCGCCGCACTGTCTGCGCAGCCAGCACAGTAGGAATGCCCACTATTGCAGACAGTGAGCATTCTGAGTGTGCTGACATGGGGGCCCCTGCACTGCTCACGGCATGGGCAGTGGAGGGGCCTCCCTGTGGCCCCATCTCTGCCTTTCCACCAGCCTTTTCAGTGAGACTGCCAGGAAAAGGCTGGTGGAAAGGCAAGTCATGATCTGTACAGCGGTGCCACCTTGTGCACCACCGTGCTTTACCACGGCTTTCCCCACCGCCGGTACCACCAGATCTTTTATCATGGTGGTGTTGCCGGTGTTGTGGCAGTCCGACTGCCAGCATCCTAATCTGGCAATCGGAGCACTATGGATGAGGCAGTTGGACCACCACTGCGGGTACGGCGGGCCATGGACTGCTGTGTGCATAATGAGGCCTTATGACTGAATGAAGCACAAATCATGCAACATTGCATGATTTGTATGGAAACTCTAAAATAGAATGAAAGGTTACTTATTGCTCCTGATTAGGATCATCATAAGTAATATTTCAATGTCACTTTGTTCTGTACTTCAAATGTTTAGAGACGAGAACTGGAAGCTAATTTTACGTATCATGCAACACCACCGAAAAAGCCTACTCATGGGAGGTCAATGGTGATTAGGTGACAGTAATAAGATGACATAACAATAATAGAAGTCTAAGGCACTATGATGGGCTAACCAATGCATATATATGTCAAATAGATAGGGATCAATACCTTTGCTGTACAGCACTGCTAAAGAGACAAATTAGATTTTGTAACGAAAGTTAATCAACTTTATGATAATATTTAAGGGATGTGGAATTGAAACCTTTTGCTTGCAGAGTTGGGCACGTTTGGAAAACTTTGGGAAAAGGGATGAAGCTTTCCGAACCCACTAGAGACAAACTTTCATTTTAGCCTGACCAACTCTTTGCAGCTATATATCTTGCCCAAAATTGTCTGGAAACTGTTTCTCCCCTCGATTTCCAAGGCCTGCCAGAACCACGTGTCATAACAGGGAAATCACAAGATTCCTGTTCAACTGCTGCATATCTTGATTCCTCACTGTCTGTAGCCCACCAGGGTACTTTTGGGAGCAGGGAATGAACTTTGCACATTGTCACCAGTGGCAGATGGTAATGGTTTGCTGAGAATCATCATCGTGGCCCTGTGTTACAACTGAGGGTGTTCCTACAGCCCCTAGGGACTCCTTTTTCCCCTTTCAGGTGTGAGTGTGGTGTGGCAGGTTGAGAGGAATTCTGTCTGAGTTCTGAATTTTCTGCTGCCTTCTGGTGAATTTTTGTGTCTTGACACTGATGGTGTCCAGCTTGCTTGTGACCAATGGATTGTGATGTTTTCCCTGGTGCTGATTGGGACTCATTTGAAAATCTTCCTCAGCACCCTCAAGGTATGGAAACATGAGGCTGTGATGGTATTGACTTGGCCACTTATGCTGAGTTTACTGTTGATGATAATTCCAAGGTTCTTGGGATGGATGATGGGAGTAGGTGTCTGTTCCAGTTCTGTGGCCATCAGGAGAAGTCTTGCAGTGCTCTTCCTGAAGATCACAATTTCAGTCTTTTTGGTGTTCAGCCCCAGACAGCTGGTCTTCATCCACTGAGTGATTTTAGTCATGCAGGCACGGAACATGATCCAGGTACTTGTCCATGAAGGAGTAAATGAGTTGCTTGTGGTTGGCGTAGGAAAGGATGTTGATATCGTGAGAGCGGATGATGCCAGCTAGAGGAATCATGTATGCGTTGAAGATGGTTGAGCTCAGTGAAGATACTTGCAGAACTCCACACATGGGGTTTCAAGTGTCCGAAGTGCATGGTGCCAGGCTGACTCACTGGGTCCTTCCAGTCAAGAAGTAGTAGATCCACTGGAGTGTGTGTCCTTGGATTCTGATGATAATGAGGATGAGGTGAAGGCCTGTGTAAAATACTTCAGAGAGATCCAGGAGGATGAGGTCTGCTGTGTCTCCTCCATCCAGAGACATGCTGATGTCATCCAAGGCATCGATGAGGGCAGTTTCTGTGCTGTAGTTGGGTCTGAAACCAGAATGATTGGTGTCAAGGAGGTGGTGGTTGTTGAGGTATTCGATGAGGTTTCTGTTGAGGATTTTCTCCCAAACCTTGACCCAGATGGAATCAGAGAGAACGGTCTGTACATGAGCGTTGAAGGGTCAGCAGAGGAATTATTCAGCAATGGGAGGGCAGTTGTGTGTTTCCAAGCTTCTGAGAAGCTTCTGAGAAGGTCGCAAAAGTGGTAGAGGCATTCACAATGGGTGTGCGAATGGCAGTGATGTTGCAGTTCTCTGAATTAGGTGTGGTAGGGGCAGGAGTCTGAGTGGATGGACTTTGTGGTGGCTGCAGTTTCTTCTGGGGTGATGACAGGCCATGTGGTTAGTAAAGGCTTTTTGGACAAGATTAGGAGGCATTTGGCGCGGTCTATCAGGCCCAGTTGTGGGCTGAAGTTGCTGTAATTAGAGGTGATTTTATTGCTGAAGAATTAAGAGAGAATAGTGCAGAGGTCCTGCGAGGAAGTGATAGAGTTGGCTGATGGTGAAGTGCAATCTTAAACAGTGGTGAAGATTTCTCAGCTTCTGTTGGTGCTGGCATCAATGTGGTCTACCAGAGTGGAGCATTTGGTGGTGGGAATAATGTGGTGGTAACATCTCAAAGCAGATTTGAATGTGCCCCTGTCTGCAAAGTACTGGCTCATTCTCCATGTATGCTTCAATTGTTTGCAGAGGCATTTAATCAGTCTGAGTTCCTTTGTATACCATCAGACCTGGGATCTGTATCTTGTTTTATTGCTGTTTTTGATGGGGGTAGGGAGTTGGTGCAGGAGGTGCTCCATTTTTGAAATTCCTGAAGTCTTTGTGGAGGTTGTATTTGGGTCGGTAGATGTTGAGAGCAGAGTCCTTGTCAGTGATGCTGTTCAGTTTCAATGGTCTGGTCTGGTGGTGGTGCATGTGCATTGCACCTGGACGGTGATGCTGAACTTGACAAGGGTGTGGTGTGTCCAGGAAACTGGTGTGGGCTTGTAGACTCAGATGTTGCCAAAGTAGGAGAAAATAAGGTCTAGGATGTGTCTGGCTACATTGGCAGGTCCCTTTGGTATTTCAGGCAGAAGATCACATCCCAGATTAGGATGTCATTGCTAGCATCACGGCCCAGTGGTGCGACAAAGTCCATGATGGTATCGGTGACATTGGTGCACTGTTCCAGTGGCCTGCAGATGAGAGTGCCCTTTAGGGCATGGGTCTGCAAACTGGGGGGTGGGCCCTGCTAGGGGGACCTCAAGTGATCCCAGGCGGCACCAGGCTTTGAGAAAAAGAAACATTATGCTAATAACAGGTCTTCATTTTAAGCTGAAAAAAAGGAGCAGCAGTAAACTGCTGTGTAATGGGCTATCACTAACATGTTTTATTTCCAAGCCGGGAGCATGTGTTACAAGAAAAGGACTTTAAATATTCCTCAAAACCATCACCAGCACGTCTAATAATCACACTGTGGATACTTTAACACGTTAATAAGGCCTGCCTGATCATATAGTATATTTGGATGGGAGAGTCAATAATTATGTTTTTCACTGGAGGAGCACGGCATGAAAAAGTTTGAAGACCAATGCTTTAGGGTGAAGTTTGCTTTGACTTGGAGCTTGAATGACAGGTGCTCCATATTGGAGAATGATATGTTTGTGGATGCGGTGCAGCTGATGGTGTTCTTGTGGATAATGGTGATTCCATCTCTAAGCTTGTAAAGTCTGTCTTGCCTGGCAATCTTGTAGCCAGGAGATGGCTGTGGCTATGTCAGGAGCCGATGCAGAGTTCAGCAAGATTTCTCTGAGAAAAAGTAGGTTAGGGGAATTGTCATGCATAAGGTTCCAGATCTCTCTGGCATATGTGGAGAGTGAGTGGGTGTTGAGGAGTGTTCATGTGAGTGTGGACTGTTGTGTTGGTTGCAGGACTGTGTCAGAGAGTAGGATGTTAGGTGTTGTCGGTGCGGTGGGTGTTGGGTGCAGGTAAGTGCATGAAATCTTGCAGGAAGCACAGGTCAATGTTCCCTCAGTGTTGTGTGGAGGATCGTAGCATGCTTGCCAATTCTTGATTATCTTAAGCAGCTTTGTGAAGCTTGCAATGATGAAAAACTGCACAGTTTTAAAGCCAAACACTTTGCAGCTTTGCAAACGACAAGTAAAATAGTAGATTTGTTAGCTCACACAATCTCAGTACAAAAAATAGGCAAAAGTGTTCTTTTGATATTTTCGGGGCTAGCTTGAAAAACCAGCAAAGTACAGTAGGAAAATATTAGATTTCATCATTTGTGAAGAACTGTGTCTAGCAGTAGCTAATGTTAGTTTATGTTACTGGTCATTTGTCTAGTGCTTGGGACACAGGACAAAGGTGAAACTACTAATGTTTGCCCCAAACATGCTTTTGTTAGCTTCTGGTGAGTAGAAGTAGCTAAAAAGTATTTTTGCCACACACACAGATGGTCTGTGTCCTCAGGCATCTTTCAAGACAAATGACAGGTCTATGTTGCTGAGAGTCTCGCCAATGAAACTGATTTGGCTGACTGTTCTGCGGCACGTGTATAGTTCCATGAAAATACAGTACTTGTGTTGAGTCAGCATTTGTTTATGGAATGCTTTACTTTGTCTACTTTTTCAGGCACATCTGTATAAAGTCTCCTATTATAACCTACAAACACAAATCCTCTTATTCTCTGTACTTACCATCTTCTCACTTCATCAGTCGCCAGAAGATGTGGTTTCACACTCTCAATGGAGACAGAACACACACAGCCATAGCTATATACACATCAATCGCGGCGCGAATAAAACATGATTTGAGAAGGGTTATGGAGTCACAGCCAATGCATTATTTACAGTTTTGAATCCACAGTCGGGAAGAGAGTGAAGTTCCTTCTCTTGCATGTTCAGCTTTGCCTTTGTGCATCTTGGTAGGCAGAAAATCCTGACAGTTGCTCGTAACTGATGAAATAAAGTATGTTATTTTGTTTGTTAAATGGCATTGATGTACCAAGGTTCATACTGCTATTGGTGCAATGGAATAGATAAACAGCCTATTCCCATCCATCTTGGGCTTTTAAGGAAAGCATACATTTTGGACCACTGTGCATCAGTGCAGTGTAGCACTCAACGTACTACAAAATCCATATTGAGGCACTTTAGTGCCGGCAAAGAAATCGCTAATACTCAAAGGTGTCACACATGTGACTCAAGAAGCAGTGGTGTAACAAAAATTGAGAGCTACCCCTGCAAAGTACATCAAAGGCCCCTGACCCAGTTAGGAGGTGTCAGGCAGGGTCCTCCCACCCATGCACAGTTTACTGTTCTGAGGGAGGGACCTGGAGCTCGGGGCTCCCTGCACCTCAGTGGCTGCAGCGCTATTGTTACGCCCCTGTCCAGAACATGCAGATGTGTGAAAGCCATTGTCTTTGAGATCCCTCAAAGAACTTTCACTAAATCTTCAACAAGACCAACTTACACAACAAAATTAACTTCGATGGATAAGCACACAAATACAACTCAGCAGATTCACAGAGAGGACGATAAGCAGCCAGTCAGAAATGACAAATAAGCCACATCATTCCATAGCACCCATGAGGGTGTGCTGGTCTCAAATCACCAAGTACAGCAAAGCATTTTCCGCTGCCCGGACAACATCCATCCACTTGATGATGATAACTCTGGCATCTTCCTCTAATTCTCTCCAAAGTAACATGGTCGATGACTGGCATATAAGGGAAAATATACCTTTCAGGTTGGCACAAAGCTGAAGGTTGAAATTCCTAAGGGTCTAAGAAAGAGCGGTAATGGCCAAAAATAGATTGTAAATTGTTCTGTAGTTGACACTTAAGATTTAATGTATCCACTACCATGCAATCATTTCAAGAAGCAATTATGGATATGACCACGGTAAATTCTAGTGAATGGTCAAGGCCACAGGTATCTATTGAAGGCCAAAATGCAAACAAATGATGAGTGACTTGTTGAATGTGACTCTGTAGAATACGGTAAATCAAAACTGATTACGTTAATTACTTTCCCTTTTGCAAATGTAATTTTAAAAATGTGTTGCTTGGCATAAGTTTATACTAAAATTCCATAAATATATATTTGAACTTTGAGCATCACGTCTCCTCAATGCAAACTTCGGGATACTGTCTATAACTAATATTATTTATTTGTCTTCATGTTTTACAATTGTGCGATTATTAATTTCTATTTTGGGATTTTTGGGAGGGTTGGATTTATTTGGGAAATGGGTGGGCAGTTTTTAAAGTATTATAGAGCTATTAGTTTATATTCATTGATTTAGCTATTAATTGTTCACTTTTCGATGCTTTACTTTTATTTAATTTGCTTATTTTTATTGTATTGAAGCAAGTGATTGTACGAATACTTCGTGCAACAATTATTTATTAAATTTTTCCTGCTGTTTCTTCGTTAAGAGAAGAAATGGGTGGGTTGTAAATTGACTTCTGTCACCACAATGGATACATTTTCCACATTGTTTCTAGGATTGTACTTAGAAAAGTGTATTTGAATTGTTTTTATTAGTTTTTTTTTTTTTTTAATGGATTGGAGTTAGGTTACAATATGTTGCTGGATTTTTATGATATTTAGAGCATATTTAATTTAAAGGTGTATATATTTTGCAATTTATTTTCGTTATTTGATTACTGTTCTACTGTGCTATCTTTTTATATTATTTTCTGTTATGCGTTTTAGTTAGTTAATTAATTATGTTGCTATAATGCAAATATTATTTATGTTAAATATTAAAATGTAATTTATACTTTGAAATATATTGATAATTATACATTTAATTGTATTGTGCTTTAAGATTTATTTTGAAACAAACATATTCTATTCCCTTATACAATTATTTATACTTATACGTGACCTATTTTCACGTTAACCGATAAAATTATTTTAAAGCTACATGTATATTTAAGAGTAATTTTAAAAATTTCAGACATTAATGTTTATATCTCTTCATTATATTTTTAATATATGATTATAAAACAGTAATGTAACTCCTATTTTAAATGACAATAAAGGAACATATGATGAAACACATATTCTTACCAGTATCATGTTGATACCATGATATTTATATAGTTGATATTTTGTACTTTACATTATATATGTAAAGTTGATATTTTTGATGTTGATATTTTGACAGTGACATTTTTGTGCAAAAATATTTTGTAGTTGATATTTTATCGTACAGAGTATTTTACACACATTATCATTCAAAGACACTGATGCTGGGACCTCACATATGTCATATGAACTTTTTCAGCTACTAGCTCCCAGTGATACATTTTGCCATCTTTCGGCATTGGGGTGTAATATAGCCTTAGAACCCTCCGTAGTGGGCTCTACCGGCTATTAAAGGCCCGCTCCCCTTGTTAAATGCCCGAGCCGAAGGCGAGGGCATTTAACAAGGGAAAGGGACTTTAATAGCCGGTAGAGCCCGCTACGGCGGGTTCTAAGGCTATTAGAACATTCTGCCACTTAGGGCAGAATGTTCTATTAAAAAAAAAAATTTTCACGGAGCCCGAGGGGATTAAAATCCCCTCGGGCTCCGTGAGGCTTTGTTCACAGCAACGCTGTGAACAAAGCGAACATTGGAATGTTGGCGCTGCGGGCTTTTACCGGCTGGTAAAAGCCCGCAGCACTCCATTGTTTTCAATGGAGCTTCCAGCATTCCACTGTTCTAATGTGCATTGAACAATTTAAACTGATCAGAATTTGGTCCCTGTCTTTTAAATCCGTCAGCAGCATGCGGAGTTCAAAATTCCCTGATTGCTGATAGTCACTCCCCTCCCAGTTCACGACATCAAAAGTTTCTATTATCCAAATTATTTCCGGTTATTCTACATATATATAGTCAATTCGGTACCTGTGTGAGGCTGTGAAGAGCGTGGTCATAACCAGATATCCTGCAGGGAGTCTGCAGGCACACTGTCCAACCAGAAAACCAAAAGAAGTGGTGACTGTTCATGTCTATGGAAGACGGTTGGGCTGGGACTCAATCAGCTGCATGTCTTGTGACTCGCACTCCACCAGCCCAACTGGCTTTTAATGGCAAAGTGCTGATGGGGATTCTTAAAGTTCCTCCATGGGGCAGTTTACCTTTGCTCACTTTTGGGGATGCAATGCTCGCTACAGCCTCAAAAACACTAGGCCGCTGACATCAGACTACAGTTCACGCAAACAGTCCAGGTCTGCGCTCTTTTACCAAAATAAACTCTCTTTCCAGCACTGGTGCAAACCTGAGATCTGCACATGCACAGGTGATAGTGTAGCAATGAAAGACAGAGTGGAGGTTTCAAACTATTGCTTTGTCCTTCACAGATTGGGTATCTGGTAGGAGTATAGAGGGAAGGGTGGCAGGAATGTCCATGTAGGGGCTGTAGGCTATGACTCTACTATGCTGCAGCATGGAGATACTGAGGGGATACCTGCAACCCTCCCTTTCAGAAAGAAGCTTCGAGGGCACACTAAGGGTGTAGCCCTTCCCAGGGGAACACAGTTAGTGCACCTCCCAAGATCTTCTTTGACCTTCTACTGGTAATTGGACATGGGCACCCAGGCAACAGAAGTTCATACTCCCATGCATATAAGTGTGTGCACCCTTGACATTTCACGTCATCAATGTGAACTTGTGTAATGGTTAATACAGAAGGAGCCCTGCAAATGTCTGTAGGCTCTTTGGGAATATGAAAGTACCCCTGAGTCACAAAGAGCAGATGCAAACACCTATTATGCCCCTGGGGCAATAATGCTTCCCGGCGCCTGGACTTTCACGCGTGGGTGAAGCAGGGGATCACCCGCACAGAGGAGTGGAGCCTTCTCTTTACCTCCAGGATCTTGAAGGATTGTTGAAGGACTGAATGGCTCTGCAGAAGTACTTCACAGTGTTTGGCTATTGCTCCCTCGGGATTTCATGGAAGTGCTCTGCTAATGAGCCCATTAGGCATAATTAAGCATGTGTGAAAATATTTATTCATTCTGAGGAAGCCCAGCAGCAGGACCAGGCGAGTCCCAGAATTGAGGAATCCCACCGACACCTTTCTTGGCGAGGAGACGGGACCCTACAGTGCTTAAGAGCTCCTCCAGGTGCGAGTGAGTAACCATCAGAAGCTCACCGGCAAGCTACTAAGTGTAGGAGGCATGTAATAGTAGTGTAATACATGTTAATGGGAGTATTCCAACTATGGCGGTGCAAGCATGAGACTCATTCGGAGTCTTTGCACATTCACTGACATCTGAGCCGCGAGTTTTGATTCTATATGAGAAATAACCGTCGCTTATGTTCAGCTATATACATCGTGCTCACGACTCATTGCCCACCATTGCATATTGTGGCAAATATGGGGTCTGAGATGCTGAAGAAAATGGGAAATCTGCCTAAGATCATGCAATGGAAATGGTCCCATTAAAGTACCAATCTTCTGGATCAGCATTATAACCCCTAAGATAACGCCACGGCACGAGCAACTCTTAATGGGTTCACGCTTGTGGACAAGGTGCAATATCTTATTGTTTTTATAATACAGTTATCTTCCCTATCAACTACTCTTCCTTCTAATTGGTGAAAGTTTCGAATACTGTAATAAAGTAGTTTTTTTGCAGAGTGAGAACGGTTAAGCTTGTGTCTTTTAAAAATGAGATCCATATTTCGCCAAAACGCGCTAATTGACAAATCGATTTCCAAGTAGCAACCATAGGGGGTTTGCATGTGACTATGGGCCAGATGTAGGAAGTTCCGATTTTGCGAATCGGAAATCGGTGCGACTCGCAATTTCCGATTCGCAAAATCGGATGCAGAAAGGTGTCTCAGACACCGTCTGCGATTCGCTATGGGGTCGCAAAAACACACCTCATTAATATTAATGAGGTGGGTCGCATTTTGCGACCCCATAGCGAGTCCCTGCACTCACAGGGATGGTGGCCTGCTGAAGACAGCAGACCTCCATGTCTGTGACTGCTTTTTAAATAAAGCAGTTTTTTTTTTATTTTGCAACCCGTTTTCCTTAAAGGAAAACGAGTTGAAAAATAAAAAATATAACAAAACCATTTGCTTTCGTTTTTTCAGAGTAGGCAGTGGTCCATTGGACCACTACCTGCTCTGAAAAAACATTTTGGGCAACATTCACAAAGGGGAAGGGGTCCCATTGGACCCCTTCCCTTTTGCGAATGGGTTACCACCAGTGTGACACTGGTGGTAACTGCGAATTGCTTTGCGACCGCATTCGCGGTCACAAAGCAATTTAGCATCGCAATGCGAGTCACAAATAGGAAGGGGACACCCCTTCCTATTTGCGAGTCGCATTCACAATTTGCGAGTCGGTACCGACTCGCAAATTGTGAATGAGCATCGCGATGAGCATTTTGCATGGCGCAAACTGCGATTATCGCAGTTTGCACCATGCAAAATGCTTCCAACATCTGGCCCTATATCGTTACGAAACAAATTGGGGTATTCATTTTGGCACTTTTCTTTCTGAAATATTCTCTGCTTCATTATGTCCTTTTGAACACCAAGCCCAGGGAGAAATGTTCAGGTCTTGCAATAAACCAGTCTATCGCACCAGCCAGACACTCCCTTTTTGGAAGACAATGGAACTGAGGCACAGGCAGATTTCCAGAATGGATCCAGATCTCACAATGTTTAGTGTGAATGCCACCATTAAAACCCCTGGACTAATTGTTGGAACAGAAGCCATAAAAACAATGTATGCTACACCCAAAACAATCTTTCAGCATAGGCTGTTGTCACTGTTTGAGGAGAGTACTGTCTGTAATTACAACATAAGCTTTTAAACGTACAAAACCACAGAAATTCACCAGTTATAGTTATTTCAAGTAACTATAACTTGTGCCTATAATTAGATGAGCATTTAAGTGACAACATAAGCTTTTAAACGTACAAAACCACAGAAATGCATCAATTATAGTTATTTCAAGTAACTATAACTTGTGGCCTAAAGTAACTATACCTTGTGCCCCGCCAAACACAGTTTTCTCATCAATAATTTAAATGCAAATGTTGCAGTGATATTACAAATGATGTCACAGAAGATGTTGAGTGATGTAATATGTGGAGTAATTAGCAGTACATGACGAGGATGTGATCCCCTGTGGTCTTTAAGAGGAGAGGGGCACAATGCCCACCTCCTCAAGACAATAGTAGCCTAGAAGATTCCATCACCTGGGGCCATACCATTTATGTTAAGGGGAAGGGGCACACGTCCCCCCACCCCAAGCCAATAGTTGCACTGGGGACCTAATCCCCAAAGCCAAAACATGTATAATAAGGGAAAGGGGCACGCAGAACACTCCCCCATGACTTAATAGGCCCCAGGGACCCCACTTCCCTGGTTGAATTACAATAAAAAAGGGGAGGGGTGCATGGTCCCCCTCCTGGAGAATATTGTGTCCCAGAGACCCCCATCCCTGGGGCCTGTCTTAGTTATAGGTGAGAGCCACAGAGCCCCCATGTCCCTAGCTGCCCCCCCCATATGCTTATAGAGCCAGCATTGCTCCTACATAGCCAGAGCAATCTGTGTTTCCCAGCCCGCAGGAGTGTGGGCAGGGAAAGAGAAATCTGCTCCAACATGGCGGGAGCATTTTTAAAGCTCCTGCCAAGTGAAACAAGATATGCCTTCTGCAGGGCAGGAGCAATCTGTGTTTCTCTGCCTGCAGGAGTGTGGGCAGGGAAGGCTTATCTGTTCCCACCTGGTGGGAGCATTTTTAAAGCTCCCACCAGGTGAAAGCAGAAATGCCTTCCCTGCCCCTGCAGGCAGGCAAGGCATGTCTGTTCCCACCCTGCGGGAGATTTAAAAATTCTCCCACCTGGTAGAAATAGACATATGTTTCCCCCACCCACACTGATGTGGGCAGTGTAAATACTGTGTCCTGGGAGTGGGCTTCCTGGAACACAGTCGGTGAGCCGACCCAAGGACATGGGTTATCTGGGGCCTTTACTGGCTCGGGAAGGGGGTCTGTGAACTCTCTTCCATTAAAGGTTGAGTTTTGCCCAGGGAGATGAGAGCTTCTGGGCCTATTAAAGCTTGTGGAGGGGGCTGTGCAACAGCCTCCCATTTTTCATCACATTTGGCCCCATGGATGTGGTTCCTGTGGATTATTGAGGCTCAGAAAGGGGGACTGCACAGCCCTACTCTCTTTTTAAATGACAAAGGACCCTAGGGATGAGATCCCAGAGCCTATTAAGGCTCGAGAAGGGGCAGCCGGACTGCCCTATTCTTTTTTATCCATTTTGGCCCTGGGCGATAGGGCCGGAAGGGCCAATTATTAAAAACAAAACATTTTTGGCCCCAGGCGGGTATCCCTGCACAGCCTCTTATGTCTTTTCTTCAAGGACAAGGAGCCAAGTCCCAAGTTCTTAGATGGCTGTTGCCACATCATTGTTGATGTGGTGCAGCCAATCAGATTTGCTCTGATCCGCCCTCCGGATCCAATACGTCGTATTTAGAGCATTAAATGCTCAAAAACTACTGAATGTACTTACACCACATCACAAAAAGCACTCTTTCTGGACCAAGATTGAGCTTTCTGACAAATGTGGTGTAAATTTGTTCTAGCATTTGGTTTGTAGCTGTGCCTAAAGTTCCTACTGAAAAATGAATGGAGAAAACGTGTTTTGGGATTCCCCTTTTTTTCGAATCCTGCTTGACAGATAATCTCTCTGAACCTTTCCAGTTAGGAGCTAAGATGGAAGGACAGTTTTTTGGAAAGGTTTTTGTAGATTCATCAAATGGAACCAGAGTTATTGGGAAACCAAAAAATACTTTTCTTTAGAAATGTGGTCCTAACTAGAACTTTCTTCTAGCGACCAACAGTAGGTAATACTGTGCTTCTCCTCTGATATTATGCCATTATGATCCACTCTGAAACATATTTCTTGCAGTAAAACAGGCTGCAGCATTGTTAGTTTCTCAAATCATAATCATGTTATATTGCTCTCTCACCCTGTGTTGTCACTCAAAAGGAAATCTCCAGGAGGACATAACTTAGATGAAGGAAAAAATGTACATTTAGAGTGATGATTATCTCTGTGAATAGCTCATAGAGGACCTTCCATAGGATGTATTTGCACAGAAAGGAAGAATGTTTTAACACTCTTAAATGCTGAATGTCCCTACTGAAGGTGTCTAATGAGGCACTGATCGGTTCATGCAAATATACATGCTAAGAGTAACAGTCCCATATGAAAGTTAGGGCACTGGCTCTGCTTTGATATACTTGTAAATAAAAAAGAATTTAATTTGTTGAATCAAATCCTTTTTCCCCCCACCGGCTAAAGGTATGAAATCTCCTTTTAGCAGCCAGCCACAGTCTTCATCCAGTTATCAGGGGTCATCTTCTGAATAAAAACGTGACAAGTAGGATCTGCTCTGCCACTGAATTAAAACTTATGAACATCAGCACCACATCATTGTGTGTTTTTGTTTCATTTGAAGAATCCTTGGATAGATAGTTAATTGTACAGCCTTGTGTCAAACCTTGGGCACAGGGTGCACTTTCTACATGTTTCTATATTTATATTTCTCTGTCATTTACATATCTTCTCTATTTAACTGCACATAAGAGAATTTGAAAATTGATTAGGTACAACTCCTAACTTCTTGTGCCCTAATTTCATTGATCCTATATCAAATCAATAGATATCCTTGACATAACTTCCATTACTCAATACGTTTTGCCATAGATAATATAGTCTACTGGTATAAAGGTGATATACCATGCTTTTCCTATCATTGGGTCTAGGCCTAGGTACTAGTTTTTATCGGTCTTTAGATATTTTTGAAGCACAGTTTCAGTAAAATAACTTTTTTATTAAATCTCATTTATAACGTTAGCGAGGTACTCCAATTTTGGGGGAACAGTTCTTCTGGGACAATTCTACAAAAATGCACTGTTTATATTTTCCTTTGTCTTACATTTGTGTGAAAAACAAATATGGACAAATAGTCAATTTACAGATTTTTTTCTCTAGTAAAATCTATTTTTTCTGAGTTTTGACCTGACTATAAAACAATTAAATTTGTGAAGTTTCTATTGCATTTTATGCAATTTGCAAAAATGAAGTTTATCAGGCTTGTCTAGTGCTTTATTTAGCTGTTTCAAAAGGACAGCATTGCAAGCTGGTAGGAAGGAAAATAATTTTAAAAGGACTGACACTTCCTTTATATAAATGGTCAAAGCGTCTCCATGTGTCACAGATTTGTGGTTCACTTGAAGTATGTGCGCGTCCATTTTCTATCTCTAATATATACATAGGTCTCAGTACCGCCTGGTGTTCACTCTGCATGTTGCTTTTATGTCAGCTTTCACATAAAGTGATACTCCTCCCGTTTAAAAACCCTGTTTTGTCACAACGAAGTGCATTAGGCCGACATAGCAATGTCCCTGCCAATACCTGACCGAACATATTTAATGCATGTTCTCTATGTTCATTTGTTTCGCTGCTCTGAAGGCTTGGTTTAAAAACAATCAAAGTCCCATTTGTTTAGCTTTGCTCATTTGAAGCATATTCTTCTCGATGACAATTGTATTAGAAGATAAAAAGATCTGTTTCTTTAATGAAAAAAAAACAAAGATGCTCGTATGGTCTCATTATATGGCAATCTCAAGGCCGTCTCCTGTTGCCAGGTTTTCCAATAATACTTCTACAAAAAAACGTATTACAGTGCTTATGCTCTGTGCGCATTTAATAAACCCCGCAGAGCGTGTTTGTGTTTTATCAACATCCGAGGCAGTTAATCCAGAATTAATTCACGCAAATCCAAATTGCATTTTAGATGCAGGTTTCTGTCTGCAGCTCAGACCATTAAAAGGGAGGTGATGAGCCCAATTCACAAGACTCGCTCTCGGGAGTAACACTTTGCACTCTCTTCACTGTGCATCACATTGAGGTCAGGATGAATGAGGCATGCTCTCGTTCACCCCATAGAGAGCCACTGCAGGGCCACTAACAGGCCAAAGAGGCCTTATTTATTGGAGGGGCACATCATAACCATGTCTCAGCGCCCGGTATGTAGTCACCACTCGGAGCAGGAGTACAGTTCCATCAGAGTTTTCAATCGTGCTATGAGGTTGGCTGGTCTCATGCCTCCTGATGCTGTAAGAAAGGCAGTGTTCTGGAGGTCACGCGTTTCAATCTCACCAAGGCAGACTCGGCCTTCAAGTGGGTAAACTGAGAACCATAAACTGGACAATAGTAATATCTATTACCTCCCGTCCCTCCCTCGCCTTCCTTTTAACCAATGAGGCCTCCCGCCTCCCCTCTAGACCCTCCCTTCCCCTTTCAAAACCCCCCCCCACCCTTATCCCCTCCTGTTCTTTTGTCTAGCCCACGCTAGACGGTTTTCTTTCCCTTTCTTACCTGCACGGCGGGGCCTGGAGGTCGTCGATGGAGGCACTCCTCGGGACGCGGAGCTCCGCGAGGAGTGCTACGGCTGGGGCGCGTCTTGAACGAGCAGCATGGTTGCTCGAGAGGCGTGTCCTGGAGGCCGGCTGACGGGGTCAGCCGGCCCTCTGTGGCTGGGACGTTGATTTCCGGGTTTCAGCGCCGCGGAGCCGCGGGGAACCGAGGGAATTCAATTCTGAGATGCTCTCAGGTAGGACGGGCGTTCGGCCCGTGGTTTTTATGTATTTGATGAAATAGGTGACCTCTTTAGGGATTGGTGGAGCCCTGATTGGGGGGAGGACCAGGTGCCTATATAGAGGGTAGTTTTTTGGGGTTCAAGTCAGTGATTATTTGTTTACCATGCCTAAAGTTCCAGCAAAGAGACGTAGGATTGTCTCTTCTTCCTCGGAGGAGGAGGGGGGTGAGGCTAGCATTACTACTCCTGAGAACTCACAGGTACCTGGCAGGGGTACTCCCCTCATGTCCAGAGAGGAGGTTCAGGATATGATTGAGGTGGCGGTGACCAGGGCACTACAAGCAGGCGTGGCCAGGACTGGTCAGTCTAAATGTGCGCACTCATCGGTAGCAGCTAGGAAATCCTCATCGGAGAGTGAGGATGAGGCCCCATCGACGTCATCTGGGGGGAAATATGTTTCCAGAGAAGATATGTGGGAAGTGATGGCACATGTTCGGGACAATTTGGGTTTCCAAGTGTTTCAACCTGCAAACTCGGATTCTCATTTATTTCCTCAATATAAGACACCTTCAAAGTTTGCCATGCCTTTTCAGGGACCTGTGAGGGATATGGTGTTTCGTGAGTGGAAGGATGTGGATAAGGCTCAGGTTCCACGATTGCTTCAGAAACTTTACTTACTTGAGGGTGAGGAGGTTTTGCCTCCTTCAGTACGCCTGGACTCTATTTTGGCTACTCTGATTGGCAAAACGGCAGTCAATCCGGAGGATTGTGTGCCTACGGATGCCACTGACCGTAAAGTGGATTCGGGTCTTAAGAGGGCTTTTGCTGCGGAGAATCTGGCGCTGAGGGCAGGGATTTATTCTGCTTATGCGTCACAGTCATTGGTTCAAGACTTTGATAATCTGGCGGTGGCTGTACAGGAAGGGGCGGAATGTTCGGAGCTCCTGGCTGGTATGGAGCAGCAGGCCAGATTGTTGGCTGATGTGTCTTCGGATGTGGTCCGTACTTCGGCTCTGGCATCTGGGTCTTTGATTGGGGCTCGTAGGTCCCTCTGGTTGCGTTCCTGGAAGGCTGATCCAGGGGAAAAGGCGGCCTTGTTGAGACTGCCGTTTGAAGGTCGTACCTTGTTTGGAGAACAATTGCCATCCATGCTTTCCAAGGCTTTTAAGGAACGGAAGCATGCCTTACCTTATAAAGGGGGTTCTTCTTCGGGTAAAGGGTGGAAGAAACATTCCAGATCTTCTCCTACTAGGGATGCTAAATCCTTTTCATTTAGGAAACGGCGTTTTCAGCCGCGTTTTTCAACTAAGAAGTCTGCTCCTGCGACCCGGGGTGGTTTCAAGAAGGGGTCCTGACAATCACTGTGGGCCTGGCAGAGGGCCGGTTGGGGGAAGACTGAGTCACTTTCTTTCGGCTTGGAAGGACAGTGTAAACGATCATTGGGTACTAGACATTGTGGCCAATGGTTATGTCATAGATTTTGTGGTGGTTCCTCCAGATTCAGGTGTACGTCCCACACCTCTGCCTTCAGAGGGGTCACGGAGAAGAGCATTATTGGACGGAGTGCAGGACTTACTGGTCAAGGGGGCCATTTTCCACGTTCCGCTAGACGAACGGGGTCAGGGCACTTATTCGGTCTTGTTTCTTGTGCAGAAAGTTTCAGGGGGATTTCGGCCGGTGCTCAATCTAAAGGTGGTGAATACCTGGATCAGGACAGTGCATTTCCGCATGCTGTCCATTCAGACTATTTTTCCATTTGTCAGACACGGGGACTTTCTGGTGTCACTGGATCTGCAGGACGCTTACCTACACGTACCGGTGGCAAGATCCTCTCAAAAGTTCCTGAGGTTTGCTGTGGGTCAGGACCATTATCAGTTTTGCGTTCTGCCTTTCGGTCTAAAATCTTCTCCTCAAATTTTCACAAAGGTGCTGGCTCCTCTAGTGGCTTTGCTTCATTCAGAAGGGGTATTTCTGCATCCTTATCTAGACGACATTTTGATTCATGCCCAATCACGAGACCTTTTGCAGAAGCAGGTGGTCCATGTTCTGGGGGTCCTGCAAAACCACGGGTTTTTAATCAATTGGGAGAAGTCAGACTTAGTGCCGTCCCAGGATCTGGTTTTTCTGGGAGCTCGGTTTCAGACTCTTCTTGGGTTGGTGACTGTGTCAGAAAAACGGTTGGGTGTCCTACAGGCTTTGGTAAAGAAGGTATTGTTGCGGTCTGCTCCCCGAGCTCTTCTATGGTTGCGTCTGCAGGGTCATTTGGCGTCGGTGATATTTCTGGTTCCTTGGGCACGTTTCCATCTCCTGTGCTTGATGACATGGTTCTTGAGAAGGTGGACACCAGGGTCCGGTTCTCTGAAGGACAGGGTTCCAGGGTCCGGATTGATTCACAGAGAGTTGCAATGGTGGTTGGATGCAGACCACCTGAGGATAGGGGTTTCTTTATCGCCTCTGAGACCCGTGGTGGTGACGACGGATGCCAGCCTCTCCGGTTGGGGGGCATGGATGGGGTCGGCTCAGATTCAGGGGTTTTGGTCCCCTCGGGAGGCGAGTCGGTCGTCGAATTGGCGCGAATTGCGGGCAGTATTCCTGGCTCTGGTCCATTTTCAGGATTCCCTGAGGGGTTCGGCGGTTCTGGTTCGCACAGACAACTTAGTGGCCAAGGCTTATGTCAATCGGCAAGGAGGGACCAGGTCAAGGGCTCTGTTCAATCTAGTCAGGGAGATTTTTGTGTGGGCTCAGGAGTGGGTTCCTTCTCTCAGGGCTACGTACATTCGGGGGGTGGTGAATGTTCGGGCGGATCTGCTGAGCAGAGTGATTCCTTCCTCTCAACTTTTCTCTCTCCGGAAGTCTCTGTTTCAGCATCTGGTTCGGCTTTGGGGTCTTCCAGTGCTGGATGTGTTTGCGTCAGTAGGGAATGCGAAAGTGGATCGCTTCTGCTCCCGGTTTCGATGTCCCCAAGCATGGGAGGTGGACGGGATGTCATGTCCTTGGCCGCAGGGCCTTTTGTATGCGTTCCCTCCTTTTCAACTACTCAGGGCGTTTCTGTTACGTGTGAGGGATCTGGGGTCCAGGGTTGTCCTAATTGCGCCACTTTGGCCGAGGGCGAATTGGTTCCCCTTGTTGAGGCTGATGGCGGAGGGGAGGATGTGGCCTCTGCCTCTTTGTCCGTCTCCCCTGGAGTTTCCCTGCCTCCCATTGGGGTCATTGAGAAGGTTACACTTGACGGCCTGGAAGTTGAACGACGGGGATTGACAGGTCTGGGGGTGCCGGTAGCTTTGAGTTCTACATTGCTGGCTTCGAGGAGACGTTCCACTTTGCTTTCTTATGGTAGACAGTGGAAGGTGTTTTCGTCATGGTGCTTAAGTCGTGAGTTAGATCCTACCTGCGCTTCTATCTTTGAGGTGATGCAGTTCCTGCAGGACGGTGCTCATTTAGGGTTGTCAGTGGCATCTCTTCGGGTGCAGTGGGTGGCTATTCAGGCATTCAGAGGACCATGGCGTAATCTTCAGGATGAAGGGCGCTTGATGCCGAGATTTTTTCAAGGGCTTGTTAATTTATTTCCTCGCCCGGTACGTTCTTTTCCTTCATGGGATCTGTCCTTGGTTTTGGATGTGTTGACGGAGCCCCCTTTTGAACCTTTGGGGGACTGTGATTTGCGCCATCTATCTTTGAAGACATTCTTTTTGGTAGCCATTACTTCGGCTCGTCGGTTGGGGGAATTGGGGGCATTGGCTTGTTCCTTTCCTTTTTGTAAGATTTTTCACGATCGGGTGGTTCTGGTTCCGGTACCTTCCTTTATTCCAAAAGTCAGTTCTTCGTTCCATTCCCGGCAGGAGGTCATCCTTCCTTCATTTTGTCCGAATCCCTCCTCAAGGGAGGAGGTCCGTTTGCATTCGTTGGATGTGCGCAGGGTTTTGTTGGAGTATCTGCGGGTGGTGGCTCCTTTTCGTAAAGGGGATTCACTGTTTGTTAATTTTGGTCCGGCTCGCAAAGGTGAAAAACCTTCCACGGCTTCCTTGAGTCGGTGGGTTCGATCTTTAATTCTGTTGGCCTATTCCTTGAAAGAGGTGGTTCCTCCTCAAGGGATTCAGGGGAGATCTACCAGAGGCATGGCGGCTACGGTGGCGGAGCTTCAGGGGACTTCCGTGGTGGAAATTTGCAGGGCCGCCACTTGGGCTTCTCCTTCGACGTTTGTGCGTCATTATAGGCTGTCGGACTTGGGTAGTTTGGAGTCGATGTTAGGTCACCGGGTCTTATTCTCTATGAGATAATGTTTGGGATGTTCTTGGTGCAGGATATTAAATAAAGGTCTTGCAACTCGATGTCCATCTCCTGTGTGTTTTCTTGCTATGTCTCATTGGTTAAAAGGAAGGCGAGGGAGGGACGGGAGGTAATGCTTCCATTTTCTTACGATAATGGCATTACTCCTAGTCCTACTCCCTCGCCTTCCTTTTCCGTTCCCTCCCACCCTCCCGGTACGGACTGTCCGAGTTGCAGCTTGGGCTTGGTTTTTGTACAGGAGGGGATAAGGGTGGGGGGGGGTTTTGAAAGGGGAAGGGAGGATCTAGAGGGGAGGCGGGAGGCCTCATTGGTTAAAAGGAAGGCGAGGGAGTAGGACTAGGAGTAATGCCATTATCGTAAGAAAATGGAAGCATTCTTAACAGCGCTTAGAAACGATAATCGTGTCCTTTTTGGTGCTATGCATAAAACAGCATGACATCTTTTTTGAACTCACAAAGAGTCAATCGGTGGTTGCCAATATGCCTGCACTGCCATATCTACGTTTCATCAGGGAATTTATCTCAAACACATATGAACGCCCTGCTGTAGTTAATAACAAATATAGGAACTAATAGAGTATGTGTTTCCTTATTGTGTGTCTATCATGTCATCATGTCCCTTTTATATGCCACTTTGCAATGCTATGCCTGCAATTAAATAAACATTGGGTTGGGTTATATGCTAGTGCACGATTATTAGCGCATGAAGTATTTTCTTTTTGGCAACCCACACGAAGCTCTATTGAAAACTTTGCAACATCGCAAAAGGTTCTTATTTTTTCTACTTTGTGTGAAAATCATGACTTTTGCAACAATTTATTTTGCACATACCTTTATTTAGCACTGACGAAAACCGTCTTCTTTTCCTGTGCAATGCCAATGAGCACAGAAAAATCTACAAAAGATAAACTTGCAAAGAAAAAGAATGCAAAAATTTGCCATGAGTTTTGAAAAACTTATACTCACAGGGAAAAAACCTCCATACATTTTTCCAGCAGACCTAGGTTCGATTAGCGTGAAAATGAGCAACTTTTATGAAGAGAAAAAATCAAGATCATAACAAACTTTGCTTAAAGAAAACAAAAACAAACCTTTGCACACCCGATTGTAAAAATGTTTGCCCCACACAAAGTATGTCCAGGTCCACTGGAATGATGCAATTTTTCGGCCAATTATTTTTTTAAACATATTTATGGGTGTGCTGCATTTGACACACAATCCATCATCTGTTGTATAGCACGCAGATTTTAACACAATAATGTGTTTCTAGCTCAAGCAGATCAAAAGTTAGTAAAAAAACACTTGTTCCAACACAGTGAAGGCCTATCACAAATGTTAACTGGTCATCTTTCAGTAGGTATGTCTTTTTTAGCTGTTAAAGAAGCAAGAATAAGGTCAAAACTTTGGTAAAAAATGGCAAAATTATATAGTAATCCTATCACAAAATGTACTGCATTAGGCTGCGTATTTGGCCTTTTCGTGCAGCTTAATTTACTTAACCCTTTTTCGTGACTTGGTCCTCTACTGCTGCATATTTCAGGTGGCCTTGACAATGACTCGTCTATAGTCAGCAATAAGTAGTTGGTATGGCTTTGTTGTGCTGTTGTTCAAGATGAAAACGTCATCAATACGGGTGGTGAAGATGGAGATTGAAGGTTCGGGTGGGGATGCTATATTTAAACCACCCTGATTGTCTAAGAAGGGTTCTTCATTACGTCTGACCGTGCAATTCAGAACTAAATATTTGCTAATCACTATGCCACCCTTCAGGGTGTAAAGACAGTCAGGTTGTTGGTGGGAAGGAGGAGAGACGAATTAGGAACACCCCAAATATTGATCACTCACAGCAGAATTATTGAATTCAAATTGAGATATGGGTGGTGCACACTTTTGGTATGACCTACAATTGTAGGTCTGATGATTCAACAGTTTAGCAACAGCATTTTGTCCACTTTCAAATTGATTGGCATCCTCTTTAAGCTCACTAGAAAAGCTAAACTGGGTTTTCCTATATTTCTTCCTATGACATCTCAAACTTTTAAGCCCAGTTACAAATCTTGGTAAAATCGACAAGTTTTCAGAGTTTTAAATGCATAAAGGCCAATGGGGGCATGCTTTCAAAGGCATAATGTTAGAGGAAGGGACTTCCAACGCCCCTCCACCCAATTGCAATATGTAAAGTGAAATCCTGCAACTGGACTTTGATGGCAGGCTTTTAGCACAGTGAAAAACTGCTCCTAAGTTAAAAAAAAAGAATTAACAATGCAGCCCTCTGCTAAAGCTGCATGTTATATACATAAAGATACACGAAAACATCATAATAGGTCATTTAAAAATTAAAAACAAATGAAGTGAAATTGAATGATTAAAGTTACAATCTAAAGAAGAAAATTAGGTTTTGGAATGAGGAGTTATAACAAACAAAACAAAAGTTGTCCCAGAGGAAACATTGGTGAGTAACAAAGAGAAAAAGACAAGGATCACAGAGTCCTCAAAAGTCCTTGATATATGGAATATGGTCAGATATAAAGCTGTTAGGACAGCCTGGTCAAAGGCTATGAAAGACTGGGGAGCAGACCTCCTGTCTGGCCGACCAAAGATAGACAAGTATTGGCATAGCCAATAGGTCTCCTGTTTGGGACCTTATATGTGTTTGGAAATGCAGCACATTATCCTGGGTGTTGTGCCACCATGGATTGAAGAGCTATACAAATTTGATGTTGCAAGGTAAACTAGAAATAATACACCATTGAACAACATTTTATTTACCAATTCTATGGATCGGTTAAAAGAGAAACTTGTAGTAAGGCCTGTAGCAATTGTTCTGCTTGATGCAGCCTTTTATTCATCCAAGGCAGAATAAGGGATTACCGGGCACCATCATTAAAATGTCAGGACTGCAAGTACATTTGTTTTTCTTCCTTTTACAATTCTTATATGCCATTACTTAGGCAATGCTCCCTTTCAGTAAAGACAACAGACCTAGGAGTAAGTTTCCATATTTTGTGCTGTCCGCACAATCTGCAGGAGCACAGCTTGTTACTAGAGTGCTCTGTGTCTTGGCACTAGCACTGGGAGCTCAAAGGGCAAACCAACAGATAGTTAGAGGTTCCTGTAGAGCCATTGTCAGCACAGGGTGAGCAATGGTGCACTACCACCGGCCATCACTAGAGGCACCCTGATTGAAATATATAGCACTGGGCGAACTATGGTGCACTACCACAGGCCGTCAATGAATAGGTTCCTGGATAGGAAGATACAGCCCTGGGTGCACTATGTTGCACTACCACAAGACGTTACTAGAGGTCTCTAGAGAGCCGAGCTTCAGGTGAAAACCATAGTTTGTTACTAGAAGAGAAGTCTTACATGGATATCACTATGGCAGGTCCTCAGCTCACGTACATGTGCCAGCGATGCATTTTAGGTTATTTTAAATGGATAACATTGTATTCATTTTCAGGACAAAAAACATGCAGATTTTGCTAATGGGTACCATTGTGCTCCAGTCCTCCTTTTAAATATTTTCCAATTACAGTAATTTAAAGAATTGATATGTACATTTGTCTTTCCTGGGAGAAGGGTTCGATCATGTTATCAGAAGATGGTGGCCCTGCTTTCATTTACAACAAGCCATGGAGCAGGAGGTTCAGGAAGGATGGCAGCAAAAACAGGGGAAGGATGGGTGGGAGTAAGATCCAATAAAATGCAAGCAGCGATGGGTGCCAAAGCTGAAGATCACTTTTAAACAAAAATTATAACAAAACTCAATCACTCCCAGCCAATGAAAGAGTATTTGGGATGATGCTTATGTCTAGAAATATTTGGAGAAAGTATGTGGCGTAACATCCAAAGCTGCCAACTTTGGAACTGGGGAAATGGGTTTGAGTCTCAGCATTGGCTCTCCCTGTGTCGACAACAACAGAAAAAGGGGGAGACATGCCGATATCAACCATATGAGGTTGGAAAATAAAAATGTTGTTAGCTGAGCAAGTTTAAATCGAAAAGCCCAAAAAGGCAACAATCTGAAAAGATAAGCATAAACAAATGAAAAAATAGTTTGCCAAAACTAACATAAGTACCCAGAATGAAACAACTACATGTAATAGGGCAAGGCTCCACTCCATGGGAGGGAACAAAACAACATAAGGAAGGGGCAAATATAACCAGTGCACCACAGAAAAGCTAACGCCATACAAAAGAATGAATGAAAAAGGATCAGCATATGGAAAGCCCACAGAGTAGATACAGTATGTCTCAAAGAGACAGCACATGCACTGCCTAGGCAACACCTACAAAAATGACATAGAGTTAGTTAGTGGTTCATCCAGGTTAAGGATCTCTGAGGGCATATGCTGTAAAGAGCTCCAATGCTTGTGGAAGGAACTTCTACACAAAAAAGTAGAAAATTACATAGATGCAATAGCTGTTAATTAAAGAGTATTGATGCCTGGGTATGTGGCACTTCGTTCTGGTGAGCACTTATAATACTATCCTTTAATTAGCCACAGTGCTCCAGAGATAATGAGGTGATATCTAGGGCAATTAGATGGATGCCACAGAGTGTTCTCTTGATGAAATGGCATTTTCCTCATATTAGGTAACGTTAGGCAGGGGCTATATGAGCACCAGGGCCTCCTGAGCGGTCCATCAACATACAATATACAACCAAAAAGTGCAGCCCACACTTCATATGTGAAATTCCAAAATGTGCATTTTCCATAGGACTGGATGGTAATGTGCTTACACAATCAAGTGCATGGATTATAAAATAGTTAATGTCAACTTCACAAAAATGGGAGTTGAGGTAGAATGGTGGTGGTTGGAGACTGTACTTGTTGTTCTGAGCTATGCTTTGAAGTTGCTTGGTTTTGGGTGTGGTATTTTGTTGTGTTTTTTGTTGTGTTGTTATATTCTTTTATGTTGTTTTGGAGTGTGTTGTGTTGCATTGTTGTATTGTGTTAATCATCTTTTGTTGTTTTTTTGTGTTGTGTTAAGGTCTTTGTGTTTTTTCTTTTGGAGTTATGTTGTATTATAGTTCTGCTGTGTTTGTTCTGTGTTATTGTGTTTGCAAGTTGTTACTGTGGCCCTATTTTGCTATGCTGTTACGCTGTTTTGTTCTTGCTATGCTGTTATGAAGTTATATGATTTTGTGTTGTGGTAATTTTATTGTGTTCCTCCTTTTGTAATTTGTTCAGTGTTGGGGAGTTAGTTGTTTTGTGTGTTTGTGTTGTTGTATTATTATTCTGTTATATTGTTATAATGCATTGCTATGTGTGGTGCTGCATTGTGGAGTTGAAGTGTTTATTGTGTTGTAAGGTTGCAGAGTGCTATTCCCTTCTTGTGTTTTCTTGAGGTGTTGTTCTCTTGTGTTGACTTGAGCTGTTATCTTGTGAGGTGTTGTGCTGTTGTGTTGCATTAATGTGTTTTGTGCTGTGCCGTACTGCTGTTATGTTGGTTTGATGTTGGTTTGATTATTATTAGGGTCTTTTTTAAAGCTTGAAGTACTACTCTCAATTTGTCCAAAAAGCTGTCTATGTTCCTGGTGGCAATGCAAATCTATTGACTCATGTGATCACGAGTGGACAAATTTGGTACCAGAGAAATTCCTAAGCATTCAACACATATGTGATGTATGAGACGAAAAGCCTCTAGAGGATCAGGATGTCACCCAGCAATGGTAATGAGTAGCATATTATGCACTGTGGTTCTGCATGTTTGAAATATGCCAAGCTGTTTTTATGAGCATTAACATTCATTTCAAGAAAACCAGGATACAAGTGCTTCGAATTTTGCAGGGAGAGAAAAACATCCTTAAGAGACCTCAGTCAATCTTTCCAACCGAGATAGACATCTTTGATGGTAAGCAGAAGGGTTGGCCAGACATATCTGTATATTGTGTAGAAATTTCCTAAGATGAAACGGTGAAACTTACCAAATGAAATTTCACCACTGAGAAATGTTACGGGTGCAATTTTGGGTGAAAAGTAGGTGTTTATTTGTGATTTTAAGCGCAATGATTTATTGCATTAACATTCTTCCACCAAAAAAGATGTTGTTATTCTTTTTTTCCCCCATCAAACCTACGATTTGCAGGGTTTTTCAAATTTGTTTTTTTTTAATTGATGAAGTTGGAGAGTTACCTTTGAAAATGTCGCACATTCCAATTTGAAAGCAAAGTTTACTTTCTGAAAAGACGATTCCTTTGCACCAAACTCTTTGAAAGGTTTTGAAACTTAATATAATACTTAAAAATCAATTACATAGTTAGGTGCATCGGAAAACTGTTGTCATTTTAAAAATGGCATTGTTCTGAAAGATGACCACAAATGGATGCAGCCTTTACCAAACTAAAGATAGTCAGCACATCGAAGACAAAGATGATCGTCCTCAGTACAAATGAGGAGCTTTGTCACTCTACTGTAGGCTTATATCCCAATTCAATGGAAAAAGTGAAGGTCAGAGCAATGTATTGGATGGAAATCGTTCACACTTCCAAATTGGTCTTCTCAAAAGAGTTTACACATTCCTTTTCATTCCACAGCATGACCTGAGTGAATGCTTTACATATCGAGGACTACTCAATGTTAATAGTTTTCATCTTAGGCTCACATGTGGATAAATACTCAGCAGACTTCAGAATGCATCTGTGAAGTTGCTTTTGTGACTTTTGTGAGTCAGCACGGAGATTTTTAAAAGCCCCCGGTATTTAGTCTACAAGTGGTACCTGTTTCAGGAAAAAATCCATTGTAGGGCACTTCGCCTCATCCACTGAGGTTATCATGTGCATGGACCTGGGTTCCTTTTGTATAAATGCCAGCATTGCTATTCTTTAAGAGTTTATGGTGATCTGACCCTACATGAGGCTATCCTTTGCAGCTTCCTACAAGCTTTACATAGTTATTAAACCTTTTTAATCATTTTAATCTAATTCTACAAAAAATTAGGGCATCTCTGTTCCTGAAAATATATGAAACTGGTGTTAGCTCTTCCCTTTCTTGTGCTCACTTACTCCTGTCTAATTAGGGCTTGGCGGAACCAAGAAAAGTGCAGGCAATTATTTTCATCGATAATAATCATTGTATGATTGAATACAAATGTTTTCAGCCGGTACTGTACTTGAGGGCTGGCATCTTTGAAAACTGCCGGTGAAAACTTTTGGTCTCCTTTACCTTGCAGAAGCCAATATGCTGTGGCCTGCTATCTCTACCACTCTATTTGTTTCCATCCTGCTTACAGATTACACCACTGAACAGTAATGTGGGGTTGAGATTCTGTAATAGTGTTAAAAAGTGACTAGGCTGCAACCTTAAGACACAGTATATTCTAAACATTACTTAAAATGTTGTATCTAAGAAACATAGTCACATTTATATTGGAGATGAAGAGGTGAAGTTCAATGCATAAAGTGCTGAGGGTCACTGCAATTTTAGGAAAACAAGTCAATTTCATGCTCAAACGTTTTGGGAGTAAATAATATCCACAACGAAATGGAAGTCAATAGTTGAGTGACTTTTCTCATTTTTTACAATTTAAGGAGCAAAATTGAATTTAGATGAGCCCACACGACCTGCAGGTGCTCCAGTCTGGACACAAGACAGGAGGTAAGGCCTCCTTCAGATGGTGAGAAAAAAATGGACATCTGTCAATTTAATAATGTCTTCTAAAATCCAAACGTGGAATGCATTAGTTAAACACTATAAGATGCATGGAACCCTGTGGTAAATTACTTGATTACCGCTTTTCAATGTACTTACTAAAGTCCGAAAGTATGTTTATAGGAAGCAGAAACGTTTTCCTTACATTTCACCATCTATCTCCGGTGTACAAATGCTTGAAACTGATTTCTAACTAAAGCGGAGCTACGAAACAGAACATTAAAAACGTTTATTTACCGGAACCTATAATGATGTCCAGTGAAACCCGCCTCCTGGGAAGGTCACAGACGCGCTGCAGTGAAAATCTCACTTCTATCAACACTGAGAAATCTTAGCGTCTTTCTTGCAAACCTTTCCTAATAATAGGAGGTAGGTGAGGGGAGCTCAGAGTAACAGTGACTGTTGGTAGGAACACTGGACAGTGAGCATATGGCCTATCAAATCCACGCTCCTCAATCATGAAGCATTTCCTGAAAGCTTGGATCTGAAGCGCTGTAGAATTCATAAAAAGCATTAAGAGAAAAATATTTATCTAACTTTTCAGGGTAAGGAGATGGGTTTGCGAGGATAGGAATTAAAGTCAGCAAATACTTTTTTAGCAGATAAGCCAAGAACCTTGATTCAGGCTCTTCTCTTGAATTTCAGTAGATTTAAAAATTAAGGTAGAAAGGCAGAAAATCGCATCGAAATGACTGGGAAAAGGTCCCCAGCTGCCAGGGCCGTAACCCCAATTAGAGCAATGTTAGATGCAGAGATATACACAAGACTTTTAATTAAATTGTGTTAATTACAGTCTCCAAGATGTGAGCGACAGTTTATCGGATAATTATGGGGGACGTTAATTTGGTGGCTCTACCTAGTGAATAATTACTGCGTGGAGAATTAGCCAAAGTTGCTTTAGCCTTTATTTTCTCTTCGCTATCTGGTAAGAGTGAAGGAGGCACTTGTGCATGTGCGAGTATATATGCAATCAGCTTATAAGTATCAGGTAACCAAACAGGCAGGAGTCACGGGCCAAAAATAATTTTGGAGGTGGTGGCAGGACTTGAAATGAAACTTTGGACCCTATCCACACCTACAGTTCTTGAAGGTGGATCCTTACAGACTAATCCTATATACAGGACTCAAAAGGTGACAACAACTCCTTCAACTAGGGCAGTAGTCCAAGCAGTTCTCTACTGGTATGCAGTAAAAAAAAAAAATCATAATGCCGAATAGCAAAAAAGTAGAGACAAAACATTGGAAATAAAATGTTTTGAACAGGGACGATATAGTTAGGTAGAAGTTTACAACTAGGTTATTTGTAGGGGTCTGTTTTTGGAATTAGTGTGAAGTGCTAGAATTAGGGTGAGAGAGATTGGTGAGTGCTTGGTTTAGGGTTATATTATCAAAAGGGGTAGGGTTAGGTTAACAAATGGGATAAAGTAAGGGATGATGATAAAAGGATTATGTTGTGGTTAGGGTTGGAGTTAGGGCTAGTAATATGATTGGTGGTTGGGATTGAATTGGGACAAAATATGTGACATGGTAGAAATGTATTGTTAGATTATATTTAGGGACTAGGGTTAGAATAAGATGTACTATGAAGCATGATGTAATGTTAGGTGTATTTGCTTAGGAGAGGGACAACGGTTAGGGCTAGGATGAAGGTCAGAGTAAGAGATCGGTAAAATAATGAATTAGGTTGAATTTATGGGATGGTTAGAGTAAGGAGTGATGTAACGGAAGGTATAAGGATGGTGTTATTGTTACAGTTGAATTAAGAGCTAGCGGTCGGTTTAGGGTTAGAATTAGTGTGTGGGTTAGGGATGGGACTATGGCTAGGTTAGGTTTAGGGATGAGGTTCGGACTAGAGTAACACAAAGTGTAAGTAGATGGTGGTGCAAGAATGGTGTGAAAACTAGGTGCTGGAGAAAAGTGACTCTGGATGTGCTGTGTTGCTATTCCCCGTTCCCCGAAAATGGCAGGTGCACCATAGGGTGAAGGAGAGAAGATTAGGGTTGGGTACAAGGCAGGAGTAACAGGGTCATATTAGTTATTTGTCTATGTGCAACTCACAAATCTAGTGGTAATAATTAAAGTTTTTACCTTTGCGATTTTGGATTTAGGAACTAACAATCTCACAGGAAAATGGCGGAAGCCTCAACTGGACCATTATGGAATCACAAAGGGAAAATTTGGGTTGAGGTTTCCCATGGAGGCCTCTACCAGGCTGAGAGTAGAGTGAGTGGAGGCCTCACCCAGGACTCATGCATTCAAAGGGTTAGGATGAGGCAGGACATGCATTAGGGCACCATCGTTAATTAACCCATGAGTCGGGTTACGTAGATTCACAGGAGGCAGGTATACGAGAGGTATCATGAGGTATCACAAAACAACATAAAAGTGACCGAGTTGAGGCATAATGGGGCATCATCAGATCACAGTCGGAAGGACAGGACATGAAATAAATTCTTATTTCATTTGTCAGTCCAACAGACCTTTTCATGGTATTCAGCCTGCTCTCTTCCACTATCACTTCAGTAAAAAAATAAGAACCTGTTGAATGCCTATGGTGGGGCAAGTGCTTATCCACCTGATGTAATGAAGAAACAACAAATTCAAAAGGTATGTGATTTCCCTTGTGCCTTACCTGAATTTTTTGGGTTTGGGGAATCAATGATCATACCACTAGATGCTAAAAGTGAACTTAATGTAGAGACATCAGTGGGATTTTCAGACAAGGCTAACGAGAGGGAGCATGGAATGGGATGCTCTCTTGGTGCTTCTGTAAGAGCACGGCACATGCTCAAAGTAAACGTTGCCAGTTGTTAAATCATGTTGCCACATATCAGGTGGGCCCAGAGTCTGCACTGGATCAGGGTTAGAGAAAGTCGTGTCTGTAAAATGTTGGTCGAGCCTAGGACAAGATCTTTAAATTCTAAGGCGACTATGGCATAAGACCATTTCTGACACAGTAATACTGAACTTCCAAAAATCTCTATTTTCTCCGTTGATATTTCAGATTTACAGGGAGTTGAAAGACATTTAAGAATGAGGTTTTCTTGTTAGCAGTTAAATGTCATAGAACCCAAAAACACACAAGTAGGCTAACTACAGCGTGCCACGTGCCCTTGCAAAAATATTAAATTAGTCATGAGATGAAGAGAGGCAGCATGATGAAGGAGAAGCGAGTGAATGATTTTTTTCAAAATATGTTCGCCCCTACTGTAGCTGGGCCATTACTGGATTTCAAAATTACAGCTGCCAATGAAGCCAAATAAAACATGATCCAGTAAGGCTAGCAAACACCTGTAGAGTACTGCTTGACTATTTCTGTGCTTGGAAAACAAATCAATTTTGAAAAAAAAGTGGGGGGGCAAAACAAGGGCATCAAAGGGAAGGGTGCAGCGGTAATGGATGGGGTGGTAAAAAGCAAAATGAGGGAAGTGTAGGAAGGACAGAGGGGAAGCAATAGGCATGGCAAGGGTATTGGGAAAAAGAAATAGTATCTCAACCGCATGGTGAGTAGCAGGCGGTAACTAATTAAGTTGAATCAAACTGTGCTTGGTCCATGCTCCACTGAAAGAAATTGAAGTGATGCTTAGCCTGCACTGGCCAATTAGAAAGCAACAAATAAGAGTGACACTGAAGTCAACAAATGGTATGCAGTAGGTGGGCTCCAAGCCATTTATTGCAAACAAAAATCTCACAAGGGAGCGTGCATTCAGCTCATTCAGTGCATGCGCTGTCACAGGCTCGACCTACAAACATGGGACAACATGAAAGTGCCAGGTCACAGGAGAAGGGCACCAAGTAGCTCGCAGAAGGACAGCAGTCCCTCACAGAAGGACAGTATGCCACAATAGATGGATAACAGCCCTCTACAGAAGGAGAGCAGCTGTGAAGGAGAACATATCCCTAAAAGATATGACATCCAAACAAACGAAAGCAGAACCCAACAAAGGGAGAACAGATCCCAATAGGAGGAGATAACAGACCCAAACAAAAAGAACAGCTTGCAATAACATAAAGGTAGCAAATGCAGTCAAAAGTACAGTAAACTACAAAAGAAAGCCTGCAGAACACAACAAAAACAGCAGATCCCAACAGAAGGACAGTTGTGAGAAAGAGTAGGATAGTAGAGCACTACAGAAAGAGACAAGACCCAAGAAGACATTAGGGGAGTCATTATGACCTTGGCGGAAGGCGGAGAAGCGGCGGTAAGACCACCAACAGGCTGGCGGTCTTTTTTTTCGTATTGTGACCATGGCGTCCGCCGGTTCTCCGTTCCACACGCCGGGCTGGAGACCTGGCCTCCAGCCCAGCGGCCATCACTATACCGCCGGCGGTATTTTGACCCGGCTTACCGCCGTGGATTTCCTGCGGTTGGAACCGCCATGAAATCCATGGCGGTAAGCACTATCAGTGCCAGGGAATTCCTTCCCTGGCACTGATAGGGGTCTCCCCCGCCCCCCCACCCCCACCCCGACTCCCTCCCCTACACCCCCCACCACCCCTGCCACCCCCCAAAGGTGGCAGGGCCCCCATCCCCACCCGACCCCCAACATCATAGAACTCACACACACGACACGCACGCAGGCACCACCAACACACACACGCACACACACCGACATACATGCCTACATCAACACACACAGTCAGACACGCACACCCACATACAAACATACACGCACACATCCATACAGACATACACGCACTCATTCCCAAAACACGCAACACCCCCGCAAGCATACACGCACTCACACACCCCCTCTACATACACAGACGCACACCCCCATGCACCCACACAACACACAACACCCCCTCACCCCCTCCCCTAACGGACGATCGACTTACCTGTTCCGTCGATCCTCCGGGAGGGGACGGGAGCCATGGGGGCTGCTCCGCCGACATCACACCGCCAACAGAACACCGCCACGCTGAATCACAGGACGTGATTCGGTAGGCGGTGTTCTGTTGGCGTGGCGGTGAAGGTGGAGCAACCTCCACTTCCCCGCCGCCCGCCAGTATGGCTGTTGGCGGCTCTCCGTCGGAAAAAGGACGGAGAGCAGCCAACAGTCATAATACGCCGAGCGGCAAACCGCCACCACTGGCGGTCTTCCGCACGGTGGTCCCTCGGCGGTCTTGTAAAAAGACCGCCGAGGTTGTAATGACCCCCTAGGTGCCAACAGAATAACTGCAAGACCTAAAGGAAGAAGAGCAACCCCGAATGGAAAAATCATATACCAATTATAGAAAAAGCAGATTCGAAAAGCAAAACAACAGAGTCTGATACAAAGATAGCAGATCTAAACATAGAGACAGAGTAGAATGACTAGAGAGGAACAGCATTCCCAGTAAATGGACAAAAGGCCCCATATAAGGAAGAATGGGTTGAAATAATGAGACTGCGGATCGCAACAGAGGAATAGCAGATTTTAAATAAATGTCAAGCCACCCTAAAGTAACAGAAGTAATCAGCTGCTGTACACAATAAACCTGATCAAATGCTTTAATTATGAAAAGCCATGGTTTTAGTTATGAATTGGTTGGCACTGCTTTCAAGTTTATCTCTTTGTAGACAAGGAAGGGGACATCTTTAAGATGAGTGACCTCCGACAGAGAGCATTCATAGCTAGAGGCTCCCTTATTTTGTATGAAGTGGCACTCTGAGGCACATTACCAAATCAATCTACCTTTGACCCCGCATGACGCGTCCCTTGGTCCAGTGCACCTTTGTAAGCGCAGCGCTGTCCAGGGTGAGATCAACGTCACCCCCTGGCCATTTAGAGCCATCTGCTACAAATCGGTCCTGACAAATGCACATTAGTGGCAGCCACTAATGTCAAGCGCGATCAATGCTGGAAATGGCGGGAGAGAAAAGGAGTTGCAGCGCCATTCTCGAAGCACACTGTCTGACACCCCCTAGTATCACAATTCTCTGGGGCCAAATGATGGAAGCTCGAAGCGAAAGCTGACTGCTCCCCCAGCAAATCAAAGAAACGCGAGAATAGCGCGTTCCCAGAAGAACTGCGCGTGTTATGAACTTAGACAGCTAAAATCTCATCAAAACATGCTCATGGCTGTTTATTCGAAGAACGAGAGCATGCCATTTAATTATTAACATTGGTCTTTACCAAACACAACATTATTGAAAAATTCAGTATAAATGACAAGTCTGCAAGCTCACAGAGAGGACTATATCAGACGCTTCAGAGTTTGCTTCAAATCAGTAAAACTTCACCACAGGATGTGCTGTTGGTCTATTTAAACATGCCTCCTTCATTGATTTGTGAAAATAGTTTATTAGGCTAGCAAAATCTGGTCAGGTTTGCAAATAATGGGAAATGAGTAGTTTTCTACTCTGCCTGCCTATAGGACACTGGAATAGATTTTAATTAACGACATATGGGTTCTAACAGGGGTATTTGCTAAAATTAAGGGACATTTGTAAAAGAAAAACTTCTCCTACCCATATCTTGATTATATGGTGTTCACATCTTTCAAAGAAACATATATGGTCATAACAAACTCATGTATCCATACATCTATCTTCTCATTTTGCGGGTGCAATGAGAAATATCACCAGAAACATCATGCAGATGGTCTTCTCGGCTGAGAAGTCATCATAGAAACGTAAAAATGTGGGTTATTAAGCCATGTACAAGACCTAATTGTCATGTGATAAACTGAAGAACGTTTAACAGCGGCGCCCACAGTGTAAATGAACAGAAGAAAGAGAAAAGGGGCTTTTAATGACAAGAAATGAACCTGAAAGCTAATAAGTTTTTAAATAAACAATTTTATTGATTTCTGAACAACAAAATTATCCACACCACTTCCAGTCAATATGTTTTTTATGTAGTGCACCAAAAATGTGTTTCTGAGATTTTATTTTAGCTTCATAGAGGAGGGTGACGATGCACAAGGAAAGAGGTAGCTGTGCAGAAAAGGAGTTATTGAACAGGTAATGAGGCATAATACTATGACAATGTGTCTACTTTAAGACTGGAAAAGCCACACGTCTCCGAAGAGCTCAAAATAAAGTGAAAAACAATCGAGTCCATTGAAGGAAATGTGATATTGTATAGCATTTGCCTTTATATAGCGCTTACTAACCTTGATGAGGCATTAAAGCGCTTTGTCTTACTACATGCACAATTACAGTGACCATAGTGCAGTCAAAAATTAGCGTCTGGGCTATCAAGCCAAGGACAGGGTGGAATTGTGATGGAGCAGATTAATGGTTGACATAACAGTAAATTAATATGCCAGTCTGTGGTGTAGTGAAGTGCCCATAAGGCAACATAACATATTCTACTCTACCAGTCACTATCTTAGTAATGAACTTTTAGGCGGGCACTCAAATATTAACTCTTCCAGTCTCTGTTCTTGTGATGTATTCCTAACTTGGCACGTCTGGCCCTAATCTGTTGTCACTGCCCTAGTAACATGTTGATTAGCTGGAAATGCACCCTACTCTAGGTCCTTGTGATATGGTCAAGGCAGACAACTAGTGTTACTAACCAGAGGCAGTATCCAATTCTTCCAATCATGGTCCTAGTGATGTATCTAGAGGCTGACACCCTGCCCAGGTGGTACACTGTGTCACTGACATACACTATCCTACTCTCCAAGGTACAGCATCCTATTCTGCCTGTAGATGTGTTCCTTTGATGACACTGTCCTGTTGGTCACTCTGCTAGTAGTGCATTCAAAGGATTAGCCTCATCTAAAAATCATTGACCTAGTGGCAGTGGCTTAAGGAAACTTGAGTGGGTCCAGCTGCAAAGTACATGGAGGGATCTCCCCACCCCCAGACCCACTCAGGAGCTCTCAGGCCAGGTGCTCACTGCCGATGCACAATGTACTGTGCAGAGGGGCCACCTGGAGCTCGGGGGCTTCCCTGCACCAAGGAGGCTGCGGGGGGCTAATGTTATGCCAGTGCCCAGTGGTGTATGCACAGGATAGCAGCTGCAATCAGTCAGGTTCCTAGTGGTTTGTTCTTAGACTGACACAATGCCCTATTCTGCTGATCGCTACTCTAGAGGTGTGTCACTAGGCTGGCACAAAGTATCCTCCTCTGCCAACCATTATCCTAATGGTGTAATCACAAGCTGGAACCTAGTGGTCCACTCTAACAATCAGTGTGCTACCAGTGTACTCCTATAGCGGGCCTCTATGTCCTGCTCCAACTCTCGCTATTCTTGTGGTGTTTGTGTAGGTTGTCCTCATTCTGCCAGTCAGACTGTCCTAATGGCCCCCTCAAAGCTAAAACACAGGTTTCTTTGCTTCTTCACAAACCTGTAGCCAGTGCTCTATGTTGCCAGTCACTATCCATGTGGTGTTTATATGTAAACAATCATTCTTCTACTTTGCCATTCACTGTCCTAGTGGCATAGTTGCATGGTGGCACTTAGGGGGTCATTCCGACCCCGGCGGACGGCGGGCGCCGCCCGCCGGGCGGAAACCTCCAAAAGACCGCACCGCGGTCAAATGACCGCGGGGGTCATTACAACTTTCCCGCTGGGCCGGCAGGCGATCTCCAAAAGATCGCCCGCCGGCCCGGCCCAGCGGGAAAGCCCCTGCAAAGAGGAAGCCGGCTCCGAATGGAGCCGGCGGATTTGCAGGGGTGCGACGGGTGCAGTGGCACCCGTCGCGATTTTCAGTGTCTGCAAAGCAGACACTGAAAATCTTTGTGGGGCCCTGTTAGGGGGCCCCTGCACTGCCCATGCCAGTGGCATGGGCAGTGCAGGAGCCCCCAGGGGCCCCACGACACCCGTTCCCGCCAGCCTCTTCCTGGCGGTTTAAACCGCCAGGAACAGGCTGGCGGGAAGGGGGTCGGAATCCCCATGGCGGCGCTGCATGCAGCGCCGCCATGGAGGATTCCCTGGGCCAGGGGAAAACCGGCGGGAAACTGCTGGTTCCCCTTTCCTGACCGTGGCTTTACTGCCGTGGTCAGAATGGCCCGGGAAGCACCGCCAGCCTGTTGGCGGTGCTTCCTCTGCCCTCCACCCTGGCGGTTTGAAACCGCCAGGGTCGGAATGAGGGCCTTAGTGTCCTACTCTCCTACTACTGCCATTGAGGTTCTTTTTACAGGTTTGCAAACCATCCAGTTCTGCAAATCACTGTTCATCTCGAGTCTCCATTTGCTGGCAAATAATATCCACTGTATCAATCTCTTTCCTGGCGGTGCACCCATCAACCAGCACCCAGTATCCACTCTGTCCGTCTTTGTCCTTGTTGCATTTTCACAGGAGGAACCCCGTGTGCTCCTCCGCCAACCGCTGCCTAGATGGTTGCCCATAGACTTGCACACAATATCCACTCTGCCACTCACAGGCTGGCAACTAGATTTCTAGTCTGCCAATCATGCTCCTAGACCTACTGTGTCAGAATTTCTTAATCTGACATAGAATCCTAACCAACTCATCAGTGTCGTGGAGGTTTTCTGTAAGCTTGTACAGTGTCATTCTCTTTCACTGCCCTAGTGGGAATTCACATAATGGCAGCTAGAGTCCCACTCTGGTAGACTCCGTCCTATTGGTGTATGTGCAGATTACACTCATTGTCCTACCCCATGACAGCCACTCCCATAACGTTTACTCCCAGTCTGGCAGAGTGTTTGACTTCCTAGCGGTGCGTTCTAACAGAGGCACCTAATATCTCCTACGCTGGTCCTTGTCCTAGTATTGTATTAATGGGTGGACCGCCATTCTCCTACATGGCTCGTCACTGCCCTAGTTGTGTGTCAATAGGCTGGCAGCCAAATTCCACTCAGTCAGTCATTATCCAAGTAGATAATTAATCAGATGATATACACCAGCCTTTTCTGCCATTCACGGCACTCAATATCCACTCTATTAATCACTGCCCAAATACTGCACTCTTTCAGTGGTACTCAGTGCCTTCTTTGCTGCCCAATGCCCTGGGGATGCACTCCTAGGCTAGATGTGAGTGCATTCTTGTCCAAAGACAGGGTCAAATTGGCCTAAAGGGCAATTGGCCAATGCTAGATCGGCTGGATTAATATATTCTGTGTATGGGCTGGTCTTCTGGCTGATTGTGGGTCTGTTTTATGGTCCATTGAGATGCTTTTTACTGTTGATTTCTCTGATATTGCCACAAAAATTGGCTGTAGCAAAGCACAAAAGTAGACAGTCTTCCATTGTTTGCAAAATATCTGTACAGCCTGTTTTTACAACTTTAAAACTACTCTGATTTGCAAATGTGAGACGCTTTTTTTAGCAATCTAATTTTCTAATGAGGCCAGTTTTAATTTGGTAGTCGTGCTTATTTTCTGTCAAAGTCCAACCTCGCCGAAGGAAGTCATCATCCCAGGAACACTGTCAGCCACACCTTTGGCAGAGATCATGGGGCAGATTTAAAAAGCCCTTGTGATTCCTTGCGCCACATTAGCGTAATTTTTTTTACGCTAATGTGGCCCAACTAGGCCAAAATCGCTGCACTAAATTTACAAAGTGGCCCAATGCATGCATTGTGCTACTTTGTAACCCTTTGCGCTACATTACGCCTGCGCCAGGCATATTGTATGCAAAGCGGGCGTTTCCCATTGGGGGGGCCGAAAAAATAGTGCAGAGAAATTTAAGAGATTTATTTGCATCATTTTTTTGGCACTTTTGAATCCTGCTCGGAGCAGGCGTTAAAAGGAGGCACACCATTGTTTACAATGGACCTCAATGGGCTTTGTAGGATTAGAATCAACATTTTTTACACTAATCCTGCAGAGCTCCGAACTAGCATCAAAAATGTTGAGGATAGTTCCCTAACTACCGCCATGGTGCGCCATATCTTAGATACAGCGTGCACATGGTGGTGTTGAGGGGGGACGCAAGAAAAGTGGAGCTGCACTGATTGCAGCGCCACTTTTTAAAAATCTGCACCATACTTCTTACCATAGACTAATAAGAAGTCGTTTGAGCAGACATATGTTTTGCAGAAGCTGTCTCGATTTCTAGAGCTTTGCGTTTCTCCCTCCATCTGACTACATCACCCCCACCCTCTGATAAAACCAATTTCTATCTGCCTTAATTCAATTCGCCGCTTCGTGACCTTTGCGGACTCCCACGCCGGGATTCCTTGCAACATCTTGCAGCAATTATGGAGGTGTGAGAGTGGAAGGCTCCGATCCTGCTGAACAAACCACATTCCCCGCACTCTATTAGATAGCAGATGGTGGGGGCAGCGCCGAGAAGGGGCACTCTTCATGGAGCTCGATACCACGGAAGGAGCTAATCTAGGGAGCTCGGAGACTTTGGCTTGAAAACCCCAATTCTGAAGAGACGAGGTGGAAAATTGTTTATGGTCGGCGGAGAGGCGGTTCTAGGACCGTGCCATCCATTATTCCACTGCCAGGAATGTGGAGTGAGTGATCAATCCTGTTTTTTTTCTGTTCATGTACAACCCGTGGTTAACTTCACTAAGTTGGAAAAAACAGCCTTTTTCAAAGAGGGAACATTTTGGCCAAAATGTGCCACCTGCGAAGAGCAGGGCATCCTGCAGCAGGGAACTGTGCAATTAAACGCTAGGTGTGTTTTAATCACTGCCAATCATTGCTATCGTCAACCCTGTGTAACAGGATAAAGTACCGCTGAGCAAAACCTGTAAATTGCAGTCTGGCAGTGCCAGAACGGCTAGTCCACAGGTCACTGTGTGGGCCAGTTTTTGGGTTGTTTGTGGGCCTGTTTTAGGGTCTAGTGCTCCATTGGCATCCATTCACCAAAATGCTTGAGGTAGCAGACATGTCATAATCCAAACGTTTAGCTACTGATGACATTACAGGAATTAACATGACATCACTGCCTGACAGCGATGGTGGTTGAGAAGGGGTTACCACATGACCTTTGACCTAATGGCATAAAGGTAGAGACATGCTGAACTCAGAAAACAAGCAATAAATGAACCATTAAATGCAAGCTAAATGAAATAATGGTTTCTAAAGCAGATTATAATCTAATTTTGTTATATATAAGTATAACACACACACACATATATATGTATGTATATAGATGCATATATACTCACTGAAAAAAACAAAGGCTACAGGGACATTATAGATAGGAAATAAAATTAAAAAGCATAGAAATTAATAAAAAAATGTTACAGGGATATTATAGTTAGGTTCTGAAATTACTGGCACAAAACCATAGAAATTCAGCAGTTAGAGTTTTTTCAAATAACTATAACTTGCGCCCTAATGTAACTATAACTAGCGTCACCGCTGATCTCAGGCCAGTGGACCACATCCCCAATGACCTGGTCATAAACAAATGGAGGAAAGGGGGCTGTGAGGTCCCCTACCCAGGCCGATTATGGCCCAAGGGACCCCATCCCCTGGGGACCAGCCTTCATTCAATAGGGGAGTTGGGCCACGCAACCCCCTCTGTGGGCCAAATTTGGCCCAGGGGACCTCACCCCTGGGGTCTATCCATAAAAAATGGATGAGGGGGCCTTCCTTCACTCAATAGGGGACGGGGGCAGTGTCGCCCCCTCTCCGGGCCAATATTTGCCCTGGAGACACCATCCTCAAGGTCTGTCCATAAAAAATAGAGGAGGGGGGACCACAAGACCCCCCTCCCTGGGATGACTTTGGCCCTGGGGCCCCGGCATGTCTACTGGGTGCCCCTGGTGGGACTGTAGGGGGAGCCTCAAGGCTGCCGTGGCACGGCCAGCTCCCTGCGTCCTGCAGAAGCCATCATTGCAATTGCACACTGGGAGCTACTAAACATGCAGCTCCCTGTATGCAAGAGCAATAGTTTAATCTTTTCCCTGCCGGCATCTCTGCAGGCAGGGAAAGAAATGAAACCTCCTCTTTGAGCTCCCGCCGGCTGGAACCGGAGTGTTTCCTCTGGCTAGGTCAAGTCATAGCAAACAGCTATGTCCTGGGGATGGGCAACCCGGGACATAGCAGGAGCTGGCCCTGGAGGGTGGCGGTCCCCAGAGCCATGTATGGCTCCAGGAGTGGGGTCATGTGGTCCCCCTCCAACATTTACTTTATCCCCAAAGAGGTGGTGGTCCCTGGGGATCCGCGACAGGCCCCCTTCATTATTTTATTTCAGCCCAGGTGGGTGGCAGTCCCCAGGGCTGTAGGGGGGGGTGTGTGGCCTTACCTTAATTGAAATAACTTGCTCCAGGGAGGTGCCGTTGCCCCGGGATATGTAGGGACCACGTGAGCTCCCCTGCATTCATTTCATATTTAGCTCTGGGGAAGTGGTGGTTTCCGGTGCTGTGAGAGAGGCCGTACAGCCTCCCCATTAGAAAATACTGTTCTTCCCCATTGGGGTGGTGGTCTCTTAAGCACTGGGGGCTGTCCGCCCCTGCATATTTCTGTCTCATTGCTCTGGGGAGGTGGTTGTACCAGGGGCTAATACAAGCCCTGGGGGGGCCCGTGCACTCCCCTCCTTTTTCAAGCCACCAATGCCCTTGGGACCTGACCCACCCAGGGGGAAAAAATAGAAAAGGGCAGGAAACAGCCCTTTAAAAAAAAAAAATCTCAGACAAATCTAAGGATCTATCTGCGGATTTGACACTCCCACTTCTTTCTCAGCCCACGCTTGACAGATCACCCAGGAACCTTCAAGACAGCAGCTGAACCAACTGAAGTATATGTTTTGAAACTTTCGTGAAGATTCGTCAAGCGGCGCCAATGTTATTGGCAAAACAAAAAACGCTCTTCCTATGTAAACCAGGCCAAACTAAAACTACCTACTGGCAACACACATTTGTTTATATAGGCGTGTATGGATTTTTGTGTATCTGTATATGTTTACACACACACACACACACACACACACTTATGGTACACAAATAGATTTTTACCTTGCATCTGTATTAGAAACCTTTTGTATTAGCGTGTTTATATGTAATTAACCGTCATGATTGCATGTTGCAGATGACCCCACCGTTTTTTTTTGTGTGCCTCCAGAAAATCCATTCTAAAAACACTGAGGATACAAATGAATGAATGAAAACTTCTCAGTTTTAGATGATCAACAAAAAGTACAAAGGGCCCATGAGAGTCCCACTTTCCTTTAATTCCTGCCACTGACTTTGTGATATCTCTGGCTAACGGTCGCAAAGACAGTGTACCAGGTCAGAAGGAGCAAGTCATGGATCACATCTGTGACCCCAGGCAACCCTTAAATGATGTCCAAGTGATGCTCTGGTTTTTAATGCTGATTTCCCTCATGTTACCATACACTTTGTACGCAGTAAATACAAAAGCATGCAGTCTCCCATATCTTGCAATATATCTATACAGAGTGTCTTTACAAGTTCAAGACTGGTTCAATTTGTGAATGCTGACCACTTTTTAGGAATCTGATTTGCTAACGGGGCTGCTTTTACTTAGGTGCCAAAACCTATTTTATGTCCCAGTTCAACCCTGGTTGTCATTCCCTGATGCCAGAAATCCCACACACTAGCACATGGCTATTAATTGATAACTGTGGCCCACTCACAATCCTGAGTGGTTATGTTGTACTTTACAAAGCTGTCTAAAAATGATGTATGCCCCTATTAGAGTTGAATATGGTTCAACCTTATTTTGGAGCACACATTCGCATGGCTAATCTCCTAGTATGGCCTCAATTTTGTATTTCTTTGAAGACTATCCATGTAGAGGCCATTTTGATAACTATCATCTTGCCCTATGTCAGGATGATGGCTTTCACAAACCCCTGTTTTTTCAGTCAGTAGCATTAATCATGCTGTGATTGTGTTGCCATTTTTATCAGAGTGGACGCACATCTCATTAAAACAATAACAGGCTATGTTTTGATCTCTTATAAGTCTCACTTAGTGGCCTGGCTTTTCAGGATCGACTGTACCCATTAAAGCAGGACAAAGACTGATTGGCATACGGCTTGTCTCTGTCTACAGGAGCAAAGTAGGCCAAAAAAACACAACGGACCAGTATTTGGCCCAAGTAAATAAAAGTGGCGGAGATTAATTTAAGATTTTACTAATAGCTTTGTCTGTTGTCAAAAGACCTATTGTAGACAGTATTATTTATTACAGTAGTCTTTGTTGCTCTGCTTACCATCACTTGGCTTTCTTATCAATATAATTTGTTTGCTTCCTATTCAGTGTCTTTTTTTCCTGTTCCAGTGTTTGTCCCTCCTCTAGAGAATAGCTTCAATACCAACCTTTTGAGTGGATGACTTGTATTCTTAGCACTGCTTACATTCCGAGAATGTCTTTTTTCTTTTGCTTTTCGCAGTCCATAGGAGTGAATGTGTTATTTTGCTCTGTGTCCTCATCTCCTGTGTGATGGTTCTCCATCACACCCCTGCTCCCATGCTTCACTTGCTACCCTCCCAACCTTCAGGTTGCCCAGTGCTTCCGCCAAGTGCCACAGTCAGAATTTCATTAAAAAACTCTCCCTCAATTGTCTCCCTAGCCTCCCAGCTCACTGCTATTGTTTGTGGGCGACATTAGCTTGCTTGACCTATTGGCTATGCCAATGCTTGTTGATTGTTTGATTGGCTGAATGCCAAGCTCATAAAGTAAGTTGGAAATGCTGGTGAAAATATCTGATACTCCCAACAATAGCCTCCATTGAATGGGGCAGGTGCAAAAAATAATTTATGTATTGCCAGGGAAGAGGGAATGAGGCACTCCTGAGAAGGGATTGGAAGCATATGAAGGAGATGGTGTAGAGTATGGTAAGGCAATTAACTTACTCAGAACACTTGAAGACCCCACATTTCAATAAGTCTTATAATTGCATTGCCGCTCTCCATTAACCATATTATCCATCACCTCCAGCATGAACTAAAGTTTCCAATGGACTTCATGTCATTGGAATCAATAAAAAAGAAGCACGGTTTTCCTTTCTAAAGCCACCATGATTTAAAATATAACTCAACTTACCACAATTGAGGTGCTCCAGTCCTACAACTCCAAGAATGCATTGGGTATGCAAATAAAGTCAATGACTGTAACAGAGTGTTGATAAGGGCATAGAATCAACTCAATCTTAATATAAACCCCCATACACATACTAACAGCATCCAAGTTGAACCAACAATATATTACAACTAAAGCGGTCACTGCTATCTTTAGACAACTACTCTCATTTTAGAATTCCTAGGATAAAGCTGGATGGAATTCAGAGCTACAATTAGAAAACAAGTACTTGATGCAAGGAGATTAACATAATTTGAATGAACTTGCCATTAATTGAGGGAGAGGTGTGCCAAAGTTGGGAGAGGGAAATCATGCATAACCCTGTAAATTGGAGGTGTGAAGAAATGTGTAGAGTGAAGAATAGAATGTAGAATAATGTCAGTGAACTCCTTTATTTGTACATTGGATGTATGTGAAGGCTCCATTAAGTGGCAGCCCGCTATTGTTGTCACATAAGCCTTAACGCCTTAGTTGCTATGCCTCCCCAAACTCCTCTGCCGCCCACCCCAGTACTGAGGCTTTTTTTGGCTATTTGGGGTCATTTGCACACATCCACATAAGGTATCCACAACAAATGTGTGTCCTTTTTTCCAACATCCTGGGGATTCTAAAGGTATGGACAAAAATGGACCAAAGTGGATAACATTTTCAGTTCAGCAAGGGATTATATCATTTATTATGGTTTGTTCCTTAAGGGTTTCTCAAAGAAACCAAGTGCGGAAATAGAGAACTATTGAGTAGGAAAAAACAGCCGTTTGTGACAATGTTTTCATCTTTAACTTTTTGTCATGATGGCTGATTTAAAAAGGGAATGTATCAATTTGCTAGACCTTTTTGGCTGTGGATATATATAGGTCTTGTAGGTCCTCCAAGAACTCTAGGTACCCAGAACCAACAACTGAGCTGCACCTTGCAATGGTTTGTCATTGTATACTGAGCATAGACAAATTCATTTGGTGAAATATGTAGAGTAAAAAATAGATGTCAGGATAACCTATGTATATCTGAAATATATGAAATAGGCACAAGATATGGAATTCAGGAGTTTAGGAGCAGTGGTAATTTGTACATCTCTTAATTTGTGGGTACCCATAGGAGCATATGATTTAGAGAATATTTTTCAAAATGTCTTTTTTACACTCTGGCTTACATTTGGAAGGCAACAATTCAGTGAAATACAATTGGTGATAACAAATATCCTACTATTTTATTTTCCCACATGTTTTCTGATAAAAATGGTACCTCACTTGTGTGTGTTGGCCCGTGAAAGAAAATGACCCAAAATGCAACATGGGCACGTTAGACTTTTCCACTCAAAACCAACCCGTTTTTTGCAAAGTAGATGGCTGTGGATTTTGGGCCTTAGCTCAGCCAGCACCTGGGGAAACCTAGCAAATGAGTACATTTTTGAAAATTAAATACCTGGGGGAATCCAGAATGGGGTACTTTTGTGACTCTTACCAGGTTGTTTTACCCGAAATCCCTTGCAAACTTCAAGCTTTAACTAAAAAAAACACATTTTCTGATGGACAGTTCTAAAATCTGGAGGGAGCCACAGAGTTCCTGCCACCCAGCATTCCTCTAAGTCTTCCAAAAAAACATACTGCCTCACCTGTGTGGGTAGGACTAGTGCCCATGAATGGAAATAGCCCAAAATGCAACATGGGCACATCACATTTTTCCACTCAAAACGGACTGTTTTTTTCCAAAGTAGGGAGCTGTGAATTTTGGGTCCTAGCTTGTCCAGCTTCTAGGGAAACCTAGCAAACCTGTACATTTTTAAAAAACAAACACCTGGAGAATTTTTGGATGAGGTGACTTGCATGGCTCACACCAGGTTGTTTTACCCAGAATTCTTTGCAAACCTCAAACTTGGACTAAAAACATATTGTCCCTCATATCTCTGTGATGGAAAGTTCTGTAATGTGCAGGGAGCCACAGACGTCCTTCCAGCCAGCATTACCCTAAGTCTTCCAATAAAAATGGTACCTCACTTGTGTGGGTAGGGTTAGTGCCTGCAACAGGAAAATGTCCGAAATACAACATAGGAACATTACATTTTTTGCACTCAAAGCTGACCCGTTTTTAGCAAAGTAGGCAGCTGTGGAATTTGGGCTGTAGCTCAGCCAGCACCTAGGGAAACCCCAAAAACCTGTACAATTAAAAAAAAAACTAGACACATTGGGGAAATCAGGATGGGGTGACGTGCATGGGCTCACCAGGCTGTTTTACCCAGAATACCTTGCAAACCTAAAACATTGACTAAAACACATTTTCCTTACATTTCTGTGATGTCAACTACTGGAATCTACTAAATTCCTACCACCCAACATTACTCCACCAGTGCTGAGTAAAATGCTGCCGCACTTGTGTGGTTGGGCCCAAATGCCCGTGAGAGGAACGGATCAAACCAAGGTCATTGGGACCCCTTGCGTGGGGACTCCTGTTGACCTTGGTTTGAATTGTTCCTGTCACTGGCACTAGGCCCAACCACACAAGCGGTGCAGGGTTTTTATCAGCACAAGTGGAGCAATGCTGGGTTGTAGGAATTTTTCAAATTCCAGAAGTTCCCATCATAAAAATGTAAGGAAAATTCATGATTTCACGCAAATTGTGAGGTTTGCAGGGCACTGTGAGTAAGAAAACCTCATGGGATTCACACAAGGTACATCACACTGGAATCTCCTGGTGGTTTACATTTCATAAATGTCTGTGGGTGGCAGCCAAGCATGACCCAAATTCACGTAGCTACCCCACTTGCTGATCTGTCCATGTAGCAGTTTAGGGTCTTTTGTGTCAAGGTCTCTTCGCTCACCCACACAAGTGATGTACCATTTTAATTGGGAGACTTAGCTGGATGCTCTTTTGTAGGAAATTTGTGGCTCCCTGCAGATTCCAGAAGCTTTCCTCACAGAAAGGTGAGGAAAATGTGTGTTTTTACTTAATGTTTGAGGTTTGCAGGGCATTGTGGGTAAGAAAACGGTGGGGGGTGCATGCACAGAACACTGCTCTGGACTCCCCCAGATGTCTAGTTTTCAGAACTGTCAGAGTCAAGTAGGTTTCTCCAGGTGGCAGCCTACCCAAACCAAAAAGTGCAGCCGTTCACCATTTCAAGTGGGATGTTACTGGGAGTTAGCCAGACTCTCCTGGCCCACATGTAAAATCAATCCAAACCCAAAAGAATCAAATTTCCTCTTGCTTGCAATTGGGATTGGATGCTTTAGTCCGTAGGGGAGCAGATAGACTGTTCAGGCTTTAGGGGTGAAGGTGGGCCTGATGTTATGATGGAAAAGACCCATCACATTATTTGATTAAAAATATATACTGCTGCCTTACAGTGAGCTTTCTGCCCCGACCCCCAGAAGCAGGTTGGGGGTAATTACTCCTTAGTGTTGCCCCATTTACTTGAGAGGCTGTCCCCACTCCTATATTTAAAAAAAATCATCTAGTAGGCTTTCTGCTCTCCTGGGGAGCCAGATTGGAGGTAATTAGCCCCATCAGCCCCAAAAAACCGTTCCCCCCCTTCAGCTGGGGTGGGAGCATAACCATGATGCCCATGGTGGGTAGCCCTACCCTCTTAATTTTTTTAAAAAAACCTTCCCTGGTGTTTAGTGGGCTTTCTGCCACCACGGGGACAGATAGGGGTAATTATTCCCTTCTTCCCCTCCTAGGAGGGCAGAAATACTGCTTCCCAATTCATTTGGGGTGGGGGCATGACCATGCCCATGTGGGGCAGGCCCAGCCCTCTTTTTTCAATAATTTCCGGGCTTCTAGTGGGGTTTCTGCTCCTGGGGGACAGATCAGGGGTAACAAGCCTCAATTTATTTGGGGTAGGAGCATGGCCATGCCCATGGTGGGCAGTCCCCATGCCTCTTTTTGTTATTTTTCCAAATACTATCCTAGCGTCTATTAGGCTTTCTTCCCCCCCTTGCCCCCAGGGTACTGATTTGGGTAATAATCCTCATCTGCCCCCCGGGGGGATAGAATGACTGTTTCCTTGTTTTTTGAGTGTGGAGACATTTCCATGCCCATGATGGGGAGCCCTCCCTTAATTGCAGTACAATAAATTATTTCTAGTGTCTAGTGGATTTTTTGCCACCCCGGGGGACATATTGGGGTTATTGCCCCAACTGCCCCCGGAGGGGTGGGCGCAGAAAGACTGAATTGTTAAATAATAGTTAGGGAGAGCATAAACCCTTGCCCAAGGGGCCCCTCCCCCATCCCTTGTGGCTAGTGGGTGGACCCATGCTTGGGAATCGCTCTCCCAGGCAATCCCCAAGCAGGCATCCATTGAGCAGAGGTACCATTGGAAAGAAGAGAAACTGACTAGTCCATTGATACCTCTCCTATAAGAATCAGTGCTCGGAGCTCAGGTATCCCCCCACCCAGAACTGATTCAGCAAAAGTGAAATGAGCCGCTCGGCTCGTTTTATTTTCACTTTTGTTTGTAATGACATCAATGCACCCTGCACGCTGATCATAATTAGAAACAAAAAAAATGCTTAGGCTCCTCAGGAACCTCTTCCCAAGCAGCCCTAGCCTTGGAGGAATAAAGAGAAACCCTCTGGTACAAAACAGCAGAAGGCCCTTTCTAACCCTCCCCAGTTTTGGCTAATGGTTTACAAGTCTAGACATTGCTTTTGAATTTATTTTATTTTAGCCTGGGACCGTGATCCTAGCAAGAACATGGAAAATATATAATTTAACATCATAAAAACATTCTTAGGGAATATTCCCCTGGTGCCCGGTCAATATCAGGCCTCTAAAATCAAGTGGAAATTGCCCTCCCACAATTGTGCAACTGTGGGGGCTCCACAAATTAACAATTTACATTCATCTACACAGGAATAGGAATTAAAATGCAAAACCACATGTTCTTCCTCATTCAGACACAAGCAAAAGAGAGCATTTGCATGTATGTATGAGGTGACCCACAACTGTCGGCAGAAACTCACTATTGTAATGAGAGTATTTATATTTTTTAATTGCAAACCTCTCCAAGAAGTATTAACTAGGGCTAAATGAATTGTTAATTGTTCCTGTGTAGTTGGGAGATTTTGGATAGCTCTGGATAGTTCTGGCATAGACGTCAAGGATGCCATCCACAACATGGACCTTCAAATAGCCCTTCGCGTCTTTGAAAAAGTCATTAGGATGCAAGCCCAGCCTGAGGACTCTGAGTATGAGGAAATCAATGTGGAGGATCTGGATGCGGAAGAACTTGATTTGGGAATGGAGTATGGCCGGTCTGTGTGCCCTGAGCAGGAGCTCCCAGCGGAAGGAGGATGTCTACTTACTGAAAGAGAGCCCAGTGTGAGGGCAGGAAGTAGGTTGTCATCCAAAGGCCTCATCAAACTGCAGTTGGCCAAAATGAGACTAGAGGCAGAGGAAAAGAAGGATCAGAAAGCCTTTGCAGAATGGAGAATGCTGCTGGAGCATGAGAGGAGTCTGAAAAAACTATAGATCAAAGTTAGATGGCTCAGAATCCAGCAATAGTGACAGCTTACCTGTAGTGTCGGAAGGTGATAACATACCCAACTATTTGGAGAGGGATGATATTGACAAATGGCTTGCTGTATACGAGGTTGCCCTGAAAGTGCACAAGTGCCAAAGGAGCACTGGGGGGAGGAGGGGGGAGGGTGCATGTGGAAAATTATGCCTTTAGTGGGGAGGGATACACTACTTACACTAGCGGTAGGTGACTAGACCAAGTATGACCCCATGAAATACATAATTATCATCAAATATGGACTGATCCCTGAGAAAAGTCACCAGATGTTCTGGGGCAGCCAGAACCTTCCATACCAGTCTTGGGTAGGCTTCTTAGATTACACTAGTAAGGCACTGAATAGTTGGGTGAAGGGCAGCAAAGTTAATGATTATGATGGGCTGTACAACCTAAATCTGAGGGAGAACATGCTCAAAGGTTGAGCAGCGCCAGCACCTAGTGGATAGCGAGATGCCTGATCCTAGGAAGCTTGGTCAGGAGGCAGATATCTGGGTCAGTACCCAGGTGTCCAAGATAGCATCTGGGGTGGGGGGCAGAGGGACTCCCAAAAGTGTGGTCAGGATTCCCACCAAAAGAAGGAGGGGTGGCAACAAAAAAAGGAGTTCTCATAAGGCCCCAAAATAGTTCACAGGAGAAAGGGTCCTACTCCAAATCTGGCCAATAAAAGAAAGGTTTTGTGGACAAAAATACTGTTAAGGTTGCCCCTAAGTGCTATGAGTGCTTCCAGTATGGGCATGCCAAGGGAGATGCTGGGAGCGCCAAGAGTACACCACTCCCAGTGGTAGGCAGTCCCAGGGGATGGCCAGTGTAGCATCTGGAGAAGAAATGGTCCCAATCAGTGAAGGAGGGCAGTTGAGGTAACCTTATTGTCAATGAGTGACAGAGTGATGGTACCTAAGTCCCACATGCTAAGCAATATTTCCAAGTATAGGCAGTGAGCCACTGTCAATTGGCATACAGTGGAGGCGCTTAGGGACACATCAGTCAGTATGACTACTGTAAGGTGTCATCTGGTGTCTTTAGAGCACGTGATTACAATACATTTTACCAGGGTTTTTGTAGCAGACAACCTTGAGAGCCACTACCCTGTGGCTCTAGTTCCTTTCAATTGGGGGTGGGGTCTCAGCTTCTCGTAAAGTTAGTTGTCAGCACTGTCATGCCTGTGGACTGATTGCTGGGAAATTACTTGGAGCACACTGTCTGGAAGAAGATGGAGCTCAGGTCTCACTGGAAAATGTTGGGGTAGCCTGAGTGGGTCTGTGAGACCACTCAGTCCATGGCTCGGGAAGCGAGTCAAGAGTGCATGGAAAAATGGCTTAATCAGCTGTACAAAAGGAAGGACAGGAGGCTGGAGAAGCCCACCTCCAGAGTTCCTACAGTAAAGGTAGATGGGGTGCCAGTAAAGGCATCCAGAGAGCTGACCGGAGAGGATATTGCCTCTCTAGGTGACCTGTCTGAGCTTGATGGATGTGAAGTTAATGGTGGGCTCACCACAAGGCAATTCTGCAGAACGCAAAGAGAGTGCCCAAACCTTGAGGGGCTGAGGTGACAGGCTGAAGCTTAGGCAGCTGGTGACACCACTGGAGATCACTTCATCTACTGGGAAAACAACCTCCTTTACAGTAATTATTCTAAGGCTCCTGGACATGGAGCAGCATGTGTACTGGTGGCCCCCCATGTGAGAAGGCCTTCTTCCTGGGTCTGGCTCATTAGATACCTTTGGCAAGGCATCAAGGGCAGGACAAGACCTTTGACTGGCTTGTCATCCATATTTACTGGCACCAGATGAGGATAAGGAAAGCCTCAGGTGCTTTCTGTAGGACTTACATCACCTACCAAAGCAAATGAGAAGACAGGGAAGTAGGTCAAGACTCCCCTGACTCCCGAGCTTGCAATTGGCACCCCCTTTGAGCAGATGAGCATAGACAATATTGGGCCCTTGGCCCCCAAAACACACTTGGACACATGTTTATCCTGGTTTTGTTGGACATTGGCACCCAGTCCCTGGAAGGCCATCCCTCTGAGGACCACAACTGCAATTGCAGTGGCTAGGGCTTTGATGGAGATTTTTCCCAAGTGTGTTCCCCCACTAAGATCACCATGTTGTTGGTGATGGATGATTGAATAGAGGAGGAGAGCAAATCTCTCTCTGATCTCTTGTCATCCAAGGACAAAGATGGATCAGTGAAAGGTGTCAACCTCTCCCCTACTCTGACCCTAGAGCAGCAAAGGGACTGTTGCCAGCTACTGGGTAAGTTTGCCTCTCTGTTCTTCCTCACCCCAAGCTTACACACTTGTGTACCCACAACACTGATGACAGTCTCCCTGTCAAGAACAAATTCTATACATTGTGGGACAAAGTGAGAGCCCGCATCAAGGTAGAGGTCTCTAAGATTTTGGAGAATGGAGTGATTGAGCACTCCAGCAGCCCCTGGTCCAGTCCAGTGGTGATAGTTCCAAAGGCTGCCCTACCGGGCACCCCACCAGAACTCTGGTTCTGTGTAGCCTACAGGGGTCTCATTTCAGTCAAAAGTCTGATGCTAACCCCATCCCCGAGCTCATGAGCTCATTGAAGGGTTGAGCGTTAAACCTGTCAGACTTAGGGTGGGCTCCCCCCAAACGTTTTGCCTACACCTCTACTCCTTTTCCTGATCTTGTTTTGCTAGCCTTAGGACTCTGGGCAGTTTTAACACCTTAAAACATGGCAATATTAGCTTAGACCCAATTGGCATGTTTACTTTACTTGCAAGTCCCTATTAAAGTGCCACTGTCTGTGCTCAGGCCCTGTAAAGTAAATGCTACTAGTGTGCCTGCAGCACTGATTGTGCACCCACTTAGGTAGACCTTTAATCATGTCTCAGGGGCATGCCATTGCTGCCTGGGTGTGCAGTTTTAAACTGCAATTCTAACCTGGTAAAATAACCCTTTTGCCTAATCCAAGCATTCTTTTTTAATACATGTAAGTCATTCCTAGGGGAGGCCCTGGACAGCCCAAAGGGCAGAGTATTCTGTAGTTAAAAAGTAGGACATGTAATTTTACGTTTTACATGTCCTAGTAGTGAGAAAACTCTTAAATTCATATATCACTACTGCAAGGCCTTCCTCTCCCAACAGAGTTACCTCTTGACATTTAATAAGCTATAATTTCCAAATGGGAACAGGTAACCTGCGTATGTTTGGTGTCTTTGAAATTGTAATGAAAAATCCTAAGAGGGTGAAGTCAGATTTTTAGTTACAGTTTTGAAAAGACCACTTTTAGAAAGTTGGGATTTTCCGCCTTAGACATTTAGGCTCTCGTTATGATATTGGTGGTAAAAACCACCTACTGCCGCGGTGACGGCTGCCAAAAACACCGCCGACGAAGCTACCAGCCATCCACCGTATTATGACCACAGCTGGATTTCCACCAGAAGGATGGCAGAAATCCGGCTGTGGCCATGACGGCGGATGGCGGTAAGGTGGCGCTGCTGCCACCAGCAGCACCACTCCAGTAGACCGCCACCAGCTGTATTATGAGAAATAATACGGACTGGAGGTGTTTTGCTCGTGGCAGAAGCGCCCCATCCCATCTCCTGGTGGAAGACACCCTGAACACAGGTAGGTGGGTGCTCCGACAGGGGATGAGGGTGGGGGATGTTGTGTGTGGAGGGTGTGTGTGTGTATGTGCGTGTGTGTATGCGGGTGTGTGTTGCGTGTTGTATGTGTGTGCATGTCTGGAGGTGTGAGTGCGTATATGTTGAGTTGTGTGAATACGTGTCTGCGTGTATGTATGTAAGTGTGTGCGGATGTGTGTATGCATGGATGTATGCATGCGTGGATGAATGTGAGAATGGATGTGTGTATGCGTGTGTGCCTGTGTGAAGGGAGGGGGTGAATGAAGGGGGGTCTGGAGAGGAAGTGGGGTGGGGAGGGACTCTGAGGAGGGGGATGGGAGTGGGAAAGACCTCTATGAGTGACAGGGAAGACCTCTATCAGTGACAGCAAAAACCATACCGGAAGGGATTCCCTGTCACTGATAGTGTCTACCGCTATGTTTTTTGTGGCGTTAAGGAAGCCACAAAAACCATGGCGGTAGGCGGGGTCATTATCCTGCAGGTGGTACAGTGACGGCCGCCGGTCTGGAGATTGATATCTCCAGCCCGGCGGCTGTTACCACCGTAGCAGTCATTGTGGTACACTGGTGGTTTGGCTTCAGCCAAATCGCCAATGTCAAATTATGGTGGAAAGTACCGCCAGCCTGTTGGCAGTACTTTTCACCATATTACGGCTGACCACCAGGGTCATAATGACCCCCTTAGTGCCTTTAGCCTATCTCTGGGTAACATGACTGGGTGTAGTTGATAGTTTGGCTTTGTGTATTCCTCTTAGGCAGTCACACACAATTGAGAGCTTAGGTGTGCCTGGATGGGGTAACACTGGCAGGATGGGAGGGAGGAGCTAGGCAAAGCCCTATTTACACTTCAATAGGCTGTGTCCTGCATCCACAAATAGGGCTGCATTGCGCATGTAGATAGTCCAGAGCCAGAGCAGGGGTGGCGGGCACCTGTTTAATTCAAACGGAAGCCTCTTGATGCTTCTTCCCCCTTTCAAAGGCAGAACTGGGTATAAATATTGGACCTCGCACACCAATTCTTCAGTAAGCTTCTCCCCCACTTCAATGGCAGATCTGAGAATAAATATTGGACCTCATACACCACCTCTTCAGTACACATCTGGATCTGCAGATAATCTTCCAGGATGAAGAACTGCTGTGCTGCTGGAAGGACTGCCACTCTACTCGAATCTTGTTGGAGAAGCCCCGTTCTGGTGGCTGTGGTGGTGCCCCAGCAAGGGAGACCCTACCACCCTTGCCACGAGTGGGTGATTACACTCACTGTATAACCTGCGTTCACCCCTGGATAGCTTGGCAATGAGCAGTCAGGCTTATCACAAAGGCAAGGTGTAAATTACACCAGTAGTATGCACACTGGGGAGAGATCCTATGTTACCCGCAAACACCCTTATGTGGTACATAAAATTGTCTACCCTAGGCCAACCCAGGCAATTATTATAATGCAATACCACACAGTTTAGTGTGCAGCCCAGGTCACAACAATATCAGAAATGTATACACACAGATAATTAAAACACTTTTAAGCAGCACCATGGGCTAAGGCCGCACGGGTAAAACCAATGTCAAATGCAGTTTTCTGTTGGTAAGAAATCAATGTGTAAAGCAACACCTCCAGGCAACATAATCAATAACAGGCGGTCGTCCTCGGGCAGTGACTCATACACACACTCACTCCACACCGGTACGTGCTGCCCTGCATATCAGGCAGGTTCGTATGGAACGCACTCGTACACACACTCACACATCACCATAATGCAGCCCCTACCTTATGGAGTTCTATCCCTCTTAAGTTACAGAAGATCCAGAATCATCTGAGTTTTCAGAAGCACCTGGTTGTTCTCAGCCTAGGCTGTATTCATTCTTCTCCTCAGTGGTTTGCCTTTTTCTGCCGTTCTTGTCATCTCAGTGATTAGCGCCAAGAAGCCCCTTCTTGGGACAGCTGTGCACTTCAGAAATCTTTTTAACATAACCTCTATTCTATCTTCCTTCCTCCTCCATTTTTCAGTCAGCCCGTTGCCCATCTATTACCTACCTTTCCCCATCTCCCACTCGCCTCATCTTTTCTATCTTAATCCTATCACATTCCCTTCTCCTTCTCGTTATCCTACGTAACTGATGCTGCTCGTCTTGTATTCCATCCCCTGCCATCACCCCATAACTCTTTTTCCAGCACACTCTGCCTCCACCTTCCCTTAACTCTCACTTATCACCTTTCTTTCTCCGCTAAACTGTCCATCTCCCTCTACAAATACCACACTTGGTCCAATCTTTCACATTTTCTTTTCTTTCAGCTCATCCAAATCTGACCCATGTTTTTCATTATACCCTCACTCTTTCGCCTTTCTTTAGCATTCTAGTGTCAATAATCTCATTTCCATTTAATTCTATTCCCAGCCTTTCTTTCGGCATCCCTCAACCCTTCTCAAATCATTTCCCATAATGTTGATGTGCTCATATTTTTCTGTGCACCTGGTTATGTTTCTATTTCCTTATCTACCTTCCCTACTGGTCACCTCAATGCGCTTTTTTCCTGTACTCAGTAAAATCTTCCTAATTTAAGCCCTGCCTGCTTCTCAATCGCCGCTCTACCCATCCTCAGTGTTTGTCTTTTTATCCAATCTCCTGTTCCATCAACCAGTCGCCTATATTTAATCCCCACCCTTTGCTCTGCATCCACCATTCACCTTTACTCTTCTTTGTCCTCCGAACGTCAGTTTCGCTCAACACTTTATACTCCCTATAAATATCTTTAATCTTATTCCTCTTTCAGACTTTTACCCTCCTTACTCTAATTCTTCATTTTATTCTCCTAGGTCTCCTTTCTCTTTTCACACCTCATTCATTACTCCATTTTGACTTGACAAGACTTTCGCCCACCCTTTTAAGCAGAGCATCTGTTTCCACTGTTACTAGTAGCTGTTAGATGCAATTCGCTGATCCCTGAGTGGGCAAAACAAAGTCAAAGAGAGGTATATGAAAATGGTTGTTCTTCGTTCTTTATGGAGATAAAGGGGTACTTATACAGCTGAACCAGGCAAACAGCAGAGAGACGCAGAGGCCTCGCCAACAGGTAAAGCAGGTGTATGAAAATTCCAAATGCCCTTTCTGAGATCAGTTGGAAATTGTCCAGCCTTCAAAGTACCGAGATTCTGTCTCTAGACAAGAACATAAGAACTAATTACCCCTGATTAGTAGGGTGATAATCTGATTACCACGTTTCAACCCACTCCAAGTGATCTGATCCATGTGAAATCCGTGCAGGAAGTAAATCTCTGGGACACAAAATAAAAACTCAAAAAGTGTAAAATGGAAAGAGATTGCAGCAAGGCAGGGTTCGCTTTGATCTAGAGTACATGAAAGAAAAATCAGAAATGAGATGGCATATCTATTGTTACCGGTGTCAACTAAGACAGGATGCAAAAGATGCTTGGGTATGGCTACCAGACTGGGTCAAACTAGCAGTCCGCACGTACTGGGACAGTGCAACTGAATAGGAGAAAAGGACTGATACATTTAATAAACATAGGCCCAGATTTAAGAGGGCCTAGCGCCTCCTTGTGCCACATTAGTATAATTATTTTACGCAAATGTGGCCACAGGCCAAAATCGCCACACCAGATTTACAAAGTGGCGCAATGCATGCATTGCGCCACTTTGTAACCCCTGATGCCACATTATGCCTGCGCCAGGATATTTTGATGCAAGGGGGGTGTTTCCCTGTTGGAAGGTTGAAAAAATGGCGCAAAAAAATCTAAAAGATTTCTTTGCGCCATTTTTTGGGCATTTTTAACACCTGCTCAGAGCAGATGTTAAAAGGGGGCACACCATTGGTTACAATGCCCCCTACGTACTGTGTTGGTTACAATGGGCCCCTATGCACTGTAACATTTTGGCACTAACCATCAATAGCTTCAAAAATGTTGACGCTATTGCCCCCTACCCGGCGCCATGGTGCGCCGTATTTTAAATACGGCACACACATGATGGAAGTAAGGGGATGTAAGTTGCACAAGAAAAGTGGAGCTGCACTCGGTGCAGCAGAACTATTCTGAAATCTGCCCACAGTCCTTTTTTATTTTGTTATTCAACTCAGACAACAGAGGCAGGGAGAGTGGAACTAGGGGGGCAAATTGAACGATGAAAGGACTGAGGATGAGTGGGAAGAAAGTAAACAAGCAAACCTGGACACAAGAGGGTGGAAGAGAACAGACAGACAGGTGAGAAATACAACACAGAGCCAGCTACAAAAGATGGACTTTGTAGACTCCTTCAACAAAAAGAAAAAATAGCTCCCAAAAGTGTGAGCAGTGGAAGGACACAAGTTCCCGTGGCCATGTTCCATGGCAGTGGGAATGTATGATGGAACAACGCAAGCATGAACCACGCATGCCTTAACAACGTGGTCAGAACAACGACTGTGTTGTTTCCACGCATGGCTTTACCTTGCATGCCTTTACAATGATTTTTCATCATGTCGTGGGAACAGCATGCTTGGTTCTATCATGCTACCCCCCACCCGCTCTAATGCCCAAAAGTACTCCACCCCTAATACTCAAACTACCCCTATCCCCCACCTTACATAAAAACAAAACTACCCTGACCCCACCCCTAAAAACTGAACTACCCCGACACCCCCACCCACCCTGAGCCCTAAAACCTTGCCCAACCCCCACCATACAAACAACTGCCTCCCTCGCCCCAAAAAACAAAACTACCCTGACCCACCACCCCCAAAAACAAAATGACCCCGACCTGACTCTAAAAACAAAACTTCCCTGACCCTCCCACCCCACCCCACCCCTAAAAAACAAAACTACCCCCACCCCTCCCCTAAAAACTGAATTATACCGACACCCACAGCCACACTGAGCCCTAAAACCTCCCTGACCCCCCACCCTAAAAACAGCCGACCGACCCCACCCGCCCTAAAAACCAAACTACCCCAACCCCCCACCCTGCCCCTAAAAACGAAACTACCTAACTCCCACCCCTAAAAACAAAACTACCCTGATCCCCCTACCCCTAAAACTGAACTACCCTGGCACCCCCACACACCCTGAGCCCTAAAACCTTCCCCAACCCCCCTACCCGCCCTAAAAGCAACTGACCACCTACCTGCCCTAAAAATAAAACTACCCGACACTCCCACCCCACCCCTAAAAACATAACCACCGACCCCCCACCTGTCCTAAAAACAAAATTATTCCGACACACCGGCCTGCCCCTAAACAAAAAAGCCCACCCCAAGCCCTTAGTTCACCCACACTCCTAACAATTACCCCACAACCCTGTACCAGTCCCAGGTATCTGACTGCGCCCACTCCCGATCAACCCTAAAAAAGAAAACCAAACACCTCCACACCCTTACCCCTAAAAAAAACAAATTGCTCAACCTCCCACCCCAAGTCCTTTATCCACCCCCACCCCTAAAAACTACCCCCAACCCTGTCCCAACCCCACTTACCTGACTGCATCCTCTTCCGATCCACTCTCCCTTTTTCTCTGCCTTAACCACGCTTATGCGTAGTTCAGCACATGCGTAGTTAAGGCAGAGAAAAAGGCAGTCGTTTTTCCGGCAAGCGGGGTTACGCTTGCGTGGTAAATGTGGGCGTTGTTCCCAATGCGTTGTTCGGAACGTTTCCCAGCTGTGAGGAAGTGGCGACCACGGCTCTGGCAAGCGGAAAGCAAGTAATGGAGAGTGACTATGAGGTGAACCATTGGTAACTAATGGTCAGCTTTCAAACCCACTGATAGTAAACAAAGGCCCTGATTTAAGAAAAGAGTCGCTGCACCTCGTTTAGCGCCACATTTCTTGTGCCCCTTAGCGCCACCATGTGTGTCCCGTATCTAAGATACGGCACACCATGACAGTAGTTAGGGAACTAGAGTCAAAATTTTGAAGCTAGTTCGGAGGTTTTTAGGACTAGCGTCAACATTTTTGATGCTAATCCTGCTAAGCCCATTGTAAACAATGGTGTGCCTCCTTTTAACACCTGCTTGAACAGGCTTTAAAAGTGCTGAAAAAATTGATGCAAAGAAATCTCATAGATTAGATATTTTTGAGGTCCCCGTAAAGGGGGAATGCCCCCTTTGCATACATTATGCCAGGAGCAGGCATAATGTAGCGCAAAGGGTTACAAAGTAGCGCAGTGAATGCATGGCCTTGTCGGGCCACATTAGGGTAAAAAAATGTCCCTAATGTGGCACAAGGAGGTACTAGGGGCTCTCAAATCTGCCTCAAAATGTCTTGAAAAGACAGAGCATGCACTGGCAAAACCTAAAAAAAGATTTACCATGATGCTACATGGGGTAAATATTTGCTTCTAATCTGAAGAATTTGGGTTTTAAGATTTGAACAACTAGTAGTTAGGCATGTCTCCTGCACAGCAGGATAGAATAATTTAATGATGTGATGTTTGCTGCTCAGAACACCACAGGTGGCCTCAAGCGAGTTGAAACAGAAACCAAATGCAGGGCAACAAAGACATGACAACTATAGATTGGCTTGTGGAAATGAGGTTGAATCAAAATGGAGACTAAAAATGGTCACATAAAATAAATCCAGATATATCTACGTAGGCTTCCAATCATGATCTACTTTATGTTATTTGACAGTCTGTCACATGCAGTTTTAGGAACTGTTAGAAATGGGGTTTCTAGTTGGCAGAGGTATGCACATTTGTCCGAGAAGGGACCACAATCCCAGTCAGTGTAAGTCATACACAATCCACACTATCCTGTGCCCATCCTCTGGTAGCTTGGCACTGAGCAGTCAGGCTTAACTTAGAAGGCAATGTGTAAAGTAGTTGTGCAATAAATCATGCAATAACACAGTGAAAACACCACAAAAATACACCACACAGGTTTAGAAAAATATATGATATTTATCTAGTTAAGTTAAGGTCAAAACGATAAAGATTTAATAAGCACAAGTTGGAATATCACTTTTGCAATGTTAAGAAGAGTCAAATCTTAAAAATCAACAGTTCTCTCTTGTGTGCACAAAGTACCTGGCTTGCATCAAAATTAGATGCATTTGACAGCAGAGGGGGAGATGGGTGGAAAAATAAGGTGTGTGTCGCATTTTCCAACACAGCACAGATGATGCAACGCTTCTTTCCATGCTGCCAGGGGCTTTTTGTCGATTTCCGGCACGCAGTCTTAGGTCCTCATTACAATGCAGGGTTCTTTTGACGCCCAGGGCCGATGCATGGAAATCCTGGGCGTGCAGGACAAAGTAACAGGCATTGCGTCGACCCGGTAGGCGTTGCATCAAATTTTCTGTTGCATGGCAGGCGCTGCGTTGATTCCTCACTCAAGATGTCAGGCTGCGTTGTTCCGGCTCAGCTGTGTTTCGATCCGGTAGGGCTGTGCATTGAATTTCTGGTCCCAACGCAGGCGCTGTGTCGAACTTTACTCGGGAAGGCGGGCTGCATTATTCTGGTTCAACTGTGTGGCGATATTCTCGTCGCAAGGCAGCCTGTGCGTCCTTTTTGGCAGGCTCTGTGTCGATATCTGGCGCACAAGGAATTTCCTTGAAGAGAGGAAGTCTTTTTGGCCCTGAGACTTCAGAAAACAGGAGGCAAGCTTAACCCAAGCCCTTGGAGAGCACTTCTCAGCAAAGTCAGAGGCCAGCAAGGCAGCAGGGCAACAGCAAGGAAGCAGTCCTTCACAGCGAAGCAGTTTATATACCCAAAATGCCTTTGAAGTGGGGGAGACTTCAAAGAGTGGTTTTGAAGTGCACAAGGTCCCCTTTCAGTGCAGGTCGGTCTGCCATGGTCCCAGTAGGGGGTTTGGCAGTCCATTGTGTGAGGGCTGGCTACTAACCTTTGAAAGGTAAGTGTCAGGCCCCTCCACCATCCAGCCTAGGAACACCCATTCAGTATGCAGATGAGTGCAGGTGTGAATGAGTATCCTGTGTTTGTGGATGTTTGGGTGAAATGCACAAGGAAGCTGTCAACCAGCCCACCCCAGATGTTGACTGGAGACAGGCTGTAAGGCACAGATGGATTTCAATTGCAGAGAAATGCTCACTTTCTAAAAGTGGCATTTCTAAAATAGTAGTATAAAATCCAACCTCACTAATAGGCAGGATTTTCTATTACCATTCTGGCCATACTAAACATGACCTATTTACTCTTTCTGATCAGAATCTACCACTCAAACAGTATGTGAGGGGAGACTTAATGCTAGCCTATGAAAGGAGCAGGCCTCACTGTAGTGGAAAACAAATTTAGTAGTTGTCCGCTACCAGGACATATAAAACACACCTGCATATGTCCTGCCTTTTACCTATGTAGCACCGTGCCCTTTGGGTTATCTAGGGCCTACCTTAGGGGTGACTTATATGTAGGAAAAGTGGAGTTTAAGGCTTGGCAAGTACTTTTAAATTCCAAGTTGAAGTGGCAGTGAAACTCCACACACAGACCTTGCAATGGCAGGCCTGAGACATGGTTAAGGGGCTACTTATGTGGGTGGCACAATCAGTGCTGTAGGCCCACTCGTATCATTCAATTTACAGGCCCTCGGCACATGTAGTGCTCTTTACTAGGGATTTACAAGTAAATCAAATGTGCCAATTGAGAATGAACCAATGTTACCATGTCTAAGAAAGAAAGCATATGCACATTAGCACTGGTTAGCAGTGGTAAAGTGTGCAGAGTCCTAAAGCTAGTAAAAATAAAGTCAGAAAAGGAGGAAGGCAAAATGTTTTGGGGTGACCCTGCAGAGGGCCCATTTCTAACAGGAAGATTTACAGTATATTCTCCACTCCATTCTTGGCCTGTTAATGCTCACTCTCTACTCTGACACTCATTACCAAACTTTTCCTTTGCTACATCATGGCGAGTTACAGCAGCCAGGATGCCATTGTTGACGCTTTCATTTCAAATGGTCTGCGTTGACAGAAGGTGTGCTACCTTTTATTGTAACTCAGTGTGAGATCACAGAGTGGCTGCTCTGCCCCTGACTGTGAGTAATGAGTTCATGCTTATTTCCAGGCCTCTCATCGAAATGTACAAAGAACACACAGTAAGTGCTGCACGACAGCAATAATTATAAACAGCCCAAGCAGAGTCATTCAGGCGAGGTGGACTGGAGGAAAGTAGCAACAGCTTCAGGGAACAATTATATAATCCCTCAGAAAAGGAAAAAGCTTCATTAGATAAACTGGGGTTGCAAGTTTCTAGATTAACACTTGAAAAAAACGTTTATCACTGCAAAGCACACCACTTTAGGATCTGGAGCCACCGGCAGAACATATACATAGAGCCTTATGTCACTGTAGACAACCAGGCCTATGCAGTATATGCAAAACTGTCTCCAAGCCAAAATTTTACAAAATATCAAGAAAATTACTTGAGATTATAAAAAATTTGCAAAGGTGCATAAAATAATCCAGTATCTTGCAGTACGATTTTACACTTTGCTATAGGAACAAAACCTTTCATAGAAATGTTACTTTATGTGCCTCAAGAGGCTGGGTTAAAAGGGTTGATTAAGACAGTTTGAACTGCAGTTTTTACATTTCTATGGTTGGGCTACGATGGTCGGCCTGAAGCCACCTTTGCAGTGCCACTTTAGTGGATGGCATTATGGGTGTTGCAGTCTACTGGTGGCATTTAACTTCCAGGCCCTTGGTATACTGTATAACAGAGACTTACAGGTATGTTATTTATGCCAAGTAGGACTATGTCAGTATGGCCATGTTTAAAGGGAAAGCACAGGCACTTTACTACTTGTTAACGAGTGTAGAGTGCACCGCGTTCTAAAGTCATCAAAAATATAGGGTCCACAAAATGCGAAAAATCCAAGGTGACCAAACAGAAAACATGGATTTCCTACAATATTTATGGAAAAAACTACAAAGATTAGCACACGTTCCAGTGATTGTTCTATTGTTGGTGAAATTTCACTATCTAAGCAGTATCAAAGACAAGCAAATTTATCACTTGCTATTAATAGCGACAATCAGGAAGTAACAAGATATTGTTATTTTAAAGATGGTGAGCTTCATTTATTTCCCCAAAGTTGTCTTTCTATAAATCAAAAACTTGATAAATTACATCACTTATTATGGGCTCACCCTGAGATATATATATATATATATACATATATATATATATATATATATACATATATATGGAACAACACATTAGCTCTTGGTTAAAGAAACATCATTGTAATTTGGAAAGAGATGCAAAAGACTGTACGCTGATATTATTAAATATTGAATCTGCCTTTGCACTTAGCACATTTTTAAGGCAGTAGCGCATCAAATATATGATTGTATTTTCTATGAAGTTGTATGGACATTCACTTCTTCTAATAAACTTGATATAATAATTTAACTTGCTTGAATTAAAACCCCCAACGGCGTGCAACCACTGGACTAGAGCCCATCTCCACAGGGCCTGGGTTCACTGCTGAGGCATTAAGTATATAAGAGCCTACAGATCAAAAAGGGGACCTCATTTGTACACTGCATGTCCTCACCACAACTAACTCCCTTCTGTATATGGCCAGCTGTCATCGCGAGAAACCCCTTCTGTAACGGCTCCCTTGTCACTAAGGAAACTCATTTTTCACAGATTCTGCTGTTGTTACTGCAGGAACCCCCATCTTTAGGGCGTGTGGTCCCTGAAGCAGAATTATGTTTCTTTTTTTTAGGGGTGGGGAGATGAAAGCCTGGCCTCTGGAGTACTTCCATTTTTCTCCCAGAAAATAACTGAGATGAAGCAGATGAAGGTATTATAATCATGGGCGGGCATGAAGACACATACATAAATAGCACACATGGTAATCTTGTCTCCTGCATTAGGCAAGGCACAACAACCCCGTTCCAGCAGAGTAATCTGGAGAAAGGGAGTTATGGGTGTGAGTGTGTGAGTATGTAGAATTTTTTTCTCTAGACTCGGTGGTCCCAAGGAGTACAGTGTTCATTTATCTTGTTTAAACTGCATTTTGATGGCGCTCTAGTCTACTCTTAGTAAGAAAAACATCCCAGACTCCAGCCATACTTCAATTTCAGAAAAGCATCACTACACTTAGAATTAGGACTATTGGCATACATATGGTTATACCGGAAGGATATTGGGGAAGTGCCAGGAGGGAGAATGCATAGCCAGATCATTACATGCTTCTGTCACAGGTACAGGACTGAAGACTTAAAACCGGTGGGCTCATGGGATGTTCTGAACCCTCAATGTTGTAAGAACTCAGTGTCTGAATGTAAAGTCACCCTGAGGTGTTATGCTCCCGCTAACGAGACTGTTCGGGAGAGCGGATCTGCCCTGAGTTCTTAGCTATATAGACTCCGTGTTGAAATGCTACCTTTGAGGTGCATTTTACCCTTCTACTATTCCAATATCCTCAATAAAGATTCGCTATCTCAGAGATCTGACAGCTCATCTGCAACACAGAAAGACGCACCCCCCTGTCAATACTCTCAGGTGTAGCTGCAGAAAAGCTTGTGCTGTGCACCTCCGGGGCTTGGGTACATTTGGCCATTCACACACTGGTGCCAAGCGTTGCATGTTGCCTGCAGCACACAACTCTGCTTTTCCCACCCTTTTTACCTACTCAGGGATCACCCACCCATGTGACAGCTGAATGGGTACACTGGAACCGCACGTGTGCGGAACCTGCCTGTAAGACATCTTGTAGCTGTAAACCTTCACAGGGGAACAGTTTATCTTGTAGTGGAAGCATTCTTACGTCAGGTGCATAACACTCACACAAGTGGATTGTCATCAGCATCTTCAGAAAGGTTGAATAGCGCGTGTGATGTAGGCGCCTGCAGTTGTCCTATTAGAAGAGCCTCGTATTCGCCTATTGACACGATGAGATGTAAAACAGGTGTGCTGGTTCTCGGCTAAACCTAAACCCAAAGAGCACCCAAAAGGCGGCCTCTCAATCTACATAACCACACGTAAATCTTTCAATTCCAAGAGCATAGACCTGAAGTCAGCTCATATGTTAGCTATTATTATCGAAAACTGGATGTTGGAGCAAACACGACACCCATTATAATAATAAATATTTACATCAACCCTAACATGACTCGTAATCAACACCTGCTAGATACAACCGAAAAAGATTTGGTAGCTCTAAAAACGGCATTTGGAAACACCCCCTGGATCATCACAAATGATTTTAACCTTAACATGGCCAATCATGACAAATGAAGCTCCCGGGAAGGCGCTCTGGACAAGTACCTGGGCATCCCACCACAAGAATCGCCCTTTAAGGACAAGGACAAATGTGATTACCCCCGGTCAGACTCCTAGAGGCACTAGGACTTTGGGCCCTAAATGGCAGATTCCCTAAAGACATCCCAATGAAGTTGAGCCACGAAGTCCGCTACAACCCTGACTACACCTTTGTCTCAACAGACATCTTCAAGTACTTCCAGGATTTCAGGATAGAGGTGAGATGCGAAAGTGACCACCACCCACAAACAATGAAAATAGAGAATAATAATGCTCTCACTGCTCCGTAACAGAGGATTGGTGAACAAGACCCAGGAAGCCACCTTCATCACATAAGATGGTCCAACAAGTGCATGGAGAAATACGAAGTATGGAAAGCCAACTTAACGTCGGATCAAATGGAACAGGTGGACATAATTTCTAAATGGGAGTCCACATTAACTTCATTAAGGAATCATCTGGACCCCAATCAACAATCTAAGACCGGCCCACTACTGAGCAGAAATGGCTGGTTCACACAGACATTAAGGCAACAAAGGAAACAGCTGAATAAAATTGCCAGACACCTAAAGAACCTACCACCAGGCAACAGCTACCAGAGTACCTTTCAGGAATAAAGAAAGGAATATAAGAAGGCAACTTGGGAAGCAAAGCAAGCGCATATTGATCAGGAATGGATCAGAATTGTGGAAGCCACTAACGAAAAGAACAGCCGGTCACTGTGGTCTATAGTCAATCAGCTGGAGCGCAGGACAACCGGTACCCAAAGTAATGCGGTTCCGGAAAGAAAGTGAATAGAACACATCTCCATCCTCTATGGTAGCCCCAACTTAGTGGAGCCATTATCCACCACAAGCAGTGAGGCAAAGCCATTATCTATCGAAATACGAAATGTTGAGGAACAACTACGGCGCTGCAGACAGAGTGGGGCTCCTGGGCCAAATGGTCTCCCGGCAGGAATACTAAAACACGAACCTGCCCTTTGGACCGGCCTGCTCTGCAACCTTTATAATACCAGCAGCACAGAAAACAAAATTCCAGATTCCTGGAAAGGGGCAATTTTCCATCCAATCTACAAGAAGGGCCCCTACGGGAACCCAGACAGCTATCGACTAATATCACTGCTTGACTTTGATGCAAAAATATTTGCGGGTCTCTTGCTGGAGGATCGAAAAGAATGGGCGAGCAAATTCAATCTAATACCTCTGAATCAAACCGGCTTCCAGCCGTCGGCAAGCACTTCAGACAACCTGATAATGCTCGCTGAAAAATATACAAACAAAAAAATGGCCCTCTACACCTGCTTCGTGGACTTGTCCAAAGCCTTCAATTCAGTGGACCGGAACAAGCTATGGGGGAAACTAGCAAACCTTAATATCCCGCCAGAGCTGTTAAAAGGAATACAGCTTCTGTACTCAGAAAATTGGGCAAGGATGAAAGTGGGAAACAACGGAAGAATGTCTGCCAGAATTCAGATAGACAGAGGTGTTAAGCAGGGCTGTGTTCTGGCGCCAATCTGGCGCCAATGCTTTTCAACCTTTACCTGGCAGATCTGTGCTCACAGCTAAACATCACTGGCTCCCATCCTCCCAAACTGAGCAACCATCCCCTAACAGCATTACTATATGCAGATGACATTGTCTTACTGAATCTCTCAGGTACAGGACTCCAAAAAGTGCTAAACACCTTCAATCAATATTGCACGACTAATGAGTTAGTGGTAAACACTGAGAAAACCAAGGTAATCATTTTTGGCAAACGGATAATCAAGAAAACTAAATGGTTCTGTGGGAATCAATCAGTGGAAAGAAGCGGAAGCAACAAATACCTCGGCGTCTGGCTACAGGAGCGCTGGTCGCATCACCTGCACCTAAACACCCTGAAAGCGAGGTTGGCATCACTGCTTGCATCAGTCCTAGCCATGGCCTCAAAATTACAAACTCCAATCTGGTGTCCACAACTTACAGTGATAAAAGCTAAATTCCTGCCAGGCCTAACATACAGTTCGGAAATATATCCAAGCAAACGGAACAACTTCATGAACACTGCACAAAGCAAGGTGTTTTGCCTTCTCTTCCGCCTCCCACACAGTTCCTCGCCTGCGCAGATTAGGTTGGAATTTGGATTACATGATCAAACATTAGTTCAAGACGGGGCATTACCCAAATATGCAGCCATGCTAAGACTAGCCCAACCAAATACTCTAAAGGCACTGATTTGGGAAGAAATCAACATAAACCAGGTGGAATTCCCAAATCCCTGGCTAAAGAGAATCGCTCTCGCCATAAAGCATCTGCAGGCAGAGGAGTTATGGCAAAAGTCCTTACCCCATAAAAATTTCAAACAACTTTTAAACAAACAAATCAAGACTTCGATCTCACGCTTGGATGACAATTAACACATAAAAGGCTCCAACAGCTCAACCTTATATGGCAGAAATATTAAAAAGTCACTAAAAATAAAGGTGCTACATGCCAGACTCGGACTACTACCTGCATTAATGAATGAACTAAAACAACAGTCGATGTAGACTTTGCACACATCATCGTGAAGACTTCTTACACATCCTTTGTATTTGCCCCGCTCTGTTGCCCTGGAGAAAGCTGTATCTGAAAAATATTTTTAACACCAATGGTATCAGAACATGCCGGGAGGCTATCCTGTTTAGTCTGAAAGGATTGACTCCACAACACATGGCCTGCTTTGCAAAATTTATTTTAAAAACAAAACATTCCTTAAAACATGCCACAAAAAACCATGATGAGAAAACTAGCCTTCAACTGGCATAGAAAACGAACACTGGCAGCCCAGGCTTATGAGTAATGGCCGCAGCATCAACACCAACGGCACTCTGCCTACCTGTGGACTGAACTTTTATCTTTTTATCATAAAAAAGAAAAAAAGGCTTTCTGATGTTTTGCTCCTAGATTTCCTTCGAGTAACGTTGAATGTAACAGTCAGTAACTCAGGCCCATATTTATACTTTTTGACGCTAAACTGCGCTAACGCAGTTTAGCGTCAAAAAAGTTTGCGCCGTCTAACGCCATTCTGAAGCGCCATGCGGGCGCCGTATTTATGGAATGGCGTTAGCCGGCGCAAGCAGACCGGCGCTGCCTGGTGTGCGTGGAAAAAAACCACGTAGACCAGGCAGCGCCGGCGTTGGGCAAAAATGACGTTAGGGCGTCTTAAAATGGGGCAAGTCAGGTTGAGGCAAAAAAATCGTCTTAACCCGACTTGCGCCATTTTTTAACGACGCCCATCCCCCATCAACATGACTCCTATCATTGTAAAGATAGGAGTCATGCCCCCTTGCCCAATGGCCATGCCCAGGGGTCTTCTGTCCCCTGGGCATGGTCATTGGGCATAGTGGCATGTAGGGGGGCACAAATCAGGCCCCCCTATGCCAAAAAAAATTATTAAAAAAAAAAAATATATACTTACCTGAACTTACCTGAATGTCCCTGGGGTGGGTCCCTCCAGCCTTGGGTGTCCTCCTGGGGTGGGCAAGGGTGGCAGGGGGGGTCCCTGGGGGCAGGGGAGGGCACTCTGGGCTCATTTTGAGCCCACTTGTCCCTTAACGCCATGCCTGACCCAGGCGTTAAAAAGCGGCGCAAATGCGCCGTTTTTAGCCACGCCCACTCCCAAGACGGGAACGCCTCCCTTGCATATCATTAACGCAAGGAAGGGGTTCACGCTAAAAAATGACGCACATTCCGGGAACTTTGGCGCTAGACGCTAGACGCCTCTAACGCCATAGTATAAATATGGCGTTAGTTGGCGTTAGTTTAGCGTCGAATTTGCGTCGAAAAAAACGACGCAAATTCGGCACAAACGGAGTATAAATACGGGCCTCAGTGTTGTCCAGTAAGTAAGACGATACATTTCAAGACAATCAACACGTGAACAGGGCTTAACTGGACTAAAAAACGCAAGGAAAGCAACAATGTATTATTTGTTTTATGGTTTCTTAAAGTCTCCGCTTGTACGGTTGCAATTACTTTAAGTAATTACGCTATAAAGCATCAACTTTCTGTTCACGACACCCCTGGCTTGTTTTGACAGCACATCGGGGGTGATGCAGCACACAGAATGGGGAAAGCTGCACTAAGTGATGAAAAAGGCCCTGATTAAAAAAGATCAAGTAAGTTGTGTGGGGGAAAAGAGAATGAAACAGTTGAAGTCTGGGTGCTCACCGGGGCAAGATAATCATTAAGGAGCATTGGTACCAGAGTCCAGGCATGTGTCTGTATTATTGCTCCCCATTCTGGCTTTCTTTGCTACAAGCAGGGAGAAACAGGGCATTTTCATTGCTTATTTTGTTTGAGTTTATGACCCTGTCACTTATGGCATGCATACTCACGAATGCTGGAGAAGAAAGGAACTAATGTGTTTGAAAGGTCAGGATAGAGGTCCTTTTTCTGAGCACTTGGGATGCCTCACTGGGACAGCAGTGAATGATGCAAGTTAACTAGTTAACATTGGGGTATCTGAGTATGTGCACATTATGTGGGTTCATGAAATCCCAGTGCTGGAATAGCTCTGAAAGTTGCAAGTCAGACTAGGTGTGTGATATTTAGAGTTCACAGATGACTATATCACTGGGAAACATAGCAGCCAGCGCTATTTTTTCATTTAACATAGTTTATTCTGGGGGTTGTAGTCTTCATACTTCTCGTTAGAAACATTTGGATCAACACCCTGCAAAACACTGATGTGTATAGGAGAATCACAGGAATGGAAAAAAGGCGTCACGTGATGCTGCAGTTTTGGGTAATCCCGAGTTTTAAAGAATCCCGCCAAAGTTGGCGGCAAAGGTCTGGAATAAACCAAAATCAAGCGTCATTGTGATTAACTTTAATATTTTTAAGATGCAGAATGATAACTGTATAATTCAACTGTGGTTATGTAATAACATGTTTTATTTGTAACTGAGTTCCGTTTAGAGTCACTATGGACATCCTACAAAGTCTGACATGAGTTTGGATAGTATAATCTATGCTATGCTCACTCTAAAATTTACCTTCCAATGTCATTGTATGGATTGCGTTTGAGGTAAACCTCAGCCACAAAAATAAATACATAATTTGAACTCATTTTGAACTATGCTGGACTTATAAAACCGTCTGGTATAAGGATGCTTAATGAAACTGACACATTACATATGACTAGCGTTAGTCGGTTATCAAATAAAACTCCCCCAAATGGAGGTGGGTGAAGGTGGAGTAGAAGGAAGGCACGTCCTGCCACTCATCACTCCCCGCCCAGAGGTCCTTCTCCTTTGGAACGAAAGCCTTGCCTCGAGTTTGTGACATCTGGGTAGCTCTGTGAAATGTGCCAGTCTGGCGCAGATACTCGCGGCAGGCCTCGTCGTGCTCCTGTTTGCAAAAGGTTGCTTAGCACCGCAGTCCCGCGGGCTGGAGGTGGCAGGAGAGCGAGACAGGAATAGTCCACCATTGTTAGGGCACATTACTAGGGTTTGAGAGGCTAAATTACTGTCGGATTTGACATTTTAATGGCCAAATTAAATTGCAGCTGCCATAGAGATGAAATGTCAGTCACCTCATTAGAAACCAACAGGTTCAAATAAACACAAATGTAAAATGGAAATTAGCCGAAGCTATTAACGAATGTTGAGTGCAGTTGGGATTCGCTCAGTAGAGTTCCGGATGAATTGCATCTCACCCTATAAAGAGACAAATTCAGCATGAGCAACAGTTGTTCCAGTCATGTGACCCAGAGCACTCACCATTGCAGGTGTCAATCATGTGAACGTGGCCTATCGTGGGGGGGGGGCGGGGGGCGTTCAAACAAATGCCTGCTGTGAATTAAAGTGGAGGACCCTTGGATCTTCTCCTGAACAAGAGGAAGCATGCAGTGCGGGGGAGATCAGCTGTGTCACACCGATTTCCATTCAAGTGAGGGGTCGATCACTTTCCATGAAAGGAGTCAGTAATGCCTTGGTGAAGCAGGTCAGCCACGCGACAAAGGGCACTGTTCCTTGGAGCAGTTCATAAGGTGAAATAGTGAACAGTGAGGGAGAGGTCATTCATGTGCGAAAGATCACTTTTCATGGGAAGAGTCCATACTGTAATTTAGTGTAGCTCATCAACTTCCCCAGCAATATAGTTTGGCAAAAATCATGATTAAACAAAACAAGCATCGACAAAGCAAAAAGGGAGAGGGCCAACAACTGACCCATTAACCTTGCCAAAGCTTGTATGAGGAGGAATGTACATTGATAAGATGTCTTAGCCACTCAGCACAGGACAGATTCTGCAGTGAGAGCAACCTTATGGCAAACAGCTCTTGTATGCAGTGGTACGCCGCAGCGCATTATCAGTTCTGTGTATGTAGGGAATTTATCTCTGGTAAATTCAGAAACATTCATTCATCACTTGCAGAGGTGCCAAAGAGGTACCAATCACATGTCCTATATAGGAAACATGGACAGGACACAAGATACATAGGCCCTCATTACGAGCCTGGCGGTCATAGACCGCCAGGCTCGCGGTTGGCGGGAGCACCGCCGACAGCCCGGCGGTGCCCCGCTGGGCATTCTGACCGCAGCGCTTTGGCCGCGGTCAGAAGAGGGAAACTGTCAGTCTCCCGCCAGTTTCCCGCTGCCCCATAGAATCCTCCAAGGCGGCGCAGCTTGCTGCGCCGCCGAGGGGATTCTGACACCCCCTACCGCCATCCTGTTCCTGGCGGTTCGCCCGCCAGGAACAGGATGGCGGTAGGGGGTGTCGCGGGGCCCCTGGGGGCCCCTGCAGTGCCCATGCCAATGGCATGGGCACTGCAGGGGCCCCCGTAAGAGGGCCCCGCTTGTATTTCACTGTCTGCATAGCAGACAGTGAAATACGCGGCGGGTGGAGTAGCACCCGTCGCACCTTCCCACTCCGCCGGCTCGATTACGAGCCGGCCTCATGGTGGGAAGGTCGTTTTCCCCTGGGCTGGCGGGCGGCCTTTCGGCGGCCGCCCGCCAGCCCAGGGGAAAACTTAGAATACCCTCCGCGGTCTCTGGACCGCGGAGCGGTATTCCTGAAGCGCAACATTGACGGGCGGACTCCGCCGCCCGTCAATGTTGGAATGAGGGCCATAGTGTACATTCATGGACTCCCAAGTGAGGTCATATAGTGCTATATGCGCAGTGTGACTACAGGTCCATATGTATACAGCATGTGGTTGAAAACTACAGTTTAATTTTTGGTACATGCAATTATATAATATACATTGTTATGTCAAAAGTATTACACTGTACATATAGCCTATGTGAGAGCTATTGGTATTGCCAATGTCTTCAAGCCATGTTGTACAGCAGTGTGTCTGCTGTGTAGCATGGCTAAAACGATGCAAGAATGGGAAGCTGAAAAAGAGAGTCATGAATCAGCCAGCGCTGGCCGTGTCATAGCGTTTTTTTCTCTTACGGCAGGTGGGGAGAAATACAGACAACGGGAGAGTGGGGTGGCAGGGAAGAGGCAGCACGGACAATGGAAGGGCGGAGAGTGGCAGGGAAAATGGAACACAGACAACACAAGTATGAGGGACAAGAGAGAAGAAGCAACACAGGCAAATTAAGGGTGAAGGGTGGGAGGGAAGAAATAAAATGTACAGCTGTAGGTTGAGATGGGTACTTGGGAAGAAGCAACACAGACAATAAGTGGAGTGTATGGTGGGAAAGAAGAAGCAACACCAACAGCAGGGGTGTGTGAGTTGGGATGGAAGAAGCCACAAGGATGACTGTGCTAACTAGAAAGAAAAATAGTACCTCAATCACAGTGCCAGCATCAAAAAGGCCCTAATCAAGCTGAAGCAATCAGTACTTGGTCAATGCTCCAGATGAAAGAAGGGGAAATGGAGCCGGTATGGGCTTCTCAATTAGGAGGCAGCAAATATAAGTGACAATCTAGCCCACAATTGGTATGTAATGGGTGAGCTTCAACGCTGTTGTAGAAAACAATAATTCTTGCACTGTCACAAGTGAGACCTAACAAGGATTGACAGACCCAAAAGGTCTGGCCTTGGCAAGCTAGTGTAATGGTTTTTATTTTTTTAATACAAGCAAGTGGAGCAAAAAGAAAAAGAAAAAAGAAAATATGCTGTTACCTAATCGGAGTCTAATTATGCTTGCAATAAAAAATATATATATATTCATCGATGTGTTTTACTAGTGAAGTTTTTTAAACAACAAGCCTTTTAGTTGTGCCATGTTTTATGTTATTTGTGAGAAATACGAATAAATCACAAATCACCTAGCCACTTATTCAAATTGAAGGCAGGTAAATGTCACTTAAACACTTTAGAACATACAGTTTAAAATGGAATAAAAATGGTATTTAAAATTAATATTAAAAAAAGTTCAGCCACAAGCAGCTTTACACTGAAGAGAAAGGGACTATTTCTAGGTGGAGGTAAACAATGTGCACAGGCTTTGCACTCCAAAATAAGGGAGCCAGTGGGTAAAGTGGCTGACCTACATCCCATTGGTGTATGGTCTGGCAGGCAAACAAAATGTGAGTTACAATTTAATAGACCGATTTAGGAATTTCATTCATCAAAAGCCCCGCAATGTATGTATTTTATATATGATGTTTTGGAAAAATCAATAATCTGGTGAAACAGCCAAAGTTGTCTTGAAGGCCAGACCGTGAAAAACTAGTGAACAGTGACTACACCCTGATGAATTAGAAGAGGAATGGCAGTTAATCATGTTACACATAAAACACTATCACTATGAGGAAGGGTCTTTCCTCTAATACATTCACAGTGCAAGAAGAGACGGAGGATAGCAGTTCATTGTATACATAGCACGGTAAGGTGGGTCAGGGAAGTTCCACAAATGTCTTTATCAAGGCAAACATATTACTTCATGAGACCGCTCTCCTCACAATCCTAGAGTTTGAAATGAGTACAGACAGATCTATAAATGAATGTCTAAACTCTGACACGAGTGCTTTTAGCATCATTTGGGAGATCAAAGTTTGCTTTTTCGTATTATGTTAAAGTTTGCAAAAAGAAGCTATTACTATCCAGAACAGGTGGCCTTTTTGAAACTGCTGGTGCATATTACGTGGCCTCCATGGAGTAACCAAGAGTCACAAACCAACACATAAAAAGACAGAGAAAATTGTCTCCATGTTCCCCTTATTTTGAGCGCCCAAATTAATATATAATAGAAGCAGTAAATGTTATTATCGCACATATCAGAATTCTGAGTATTGGTATTTACCACGTGCTGTAAATACCTCCGCATATTCAGGGGCATTATAATCAGAACCTTAAATTGTAGGTCACTGTAATAGACTATGGCCACACCACACAAATGAAATGACAATTTCAAATCCACTACAAAACGGCACTCATCACTTCCTATGGGACTGAAATGAAGTAACGGCAAAAACCAGTCACTCACCAGGTGGGAAATGCCACTTTGTGAGGACATTGTTTGTTTGAACTAGCTGCCTTGAGAGGTTTAATGGGATATGATTGTGGAATAACGTTTTGACTAATATGGAACCCTGTCTTCACACTTGACAACCCTATGCCGTTACACCGGTGTGCCGCGCAAGTACTTGGAGTCTAAAGACTTAGGGGGTCATTCCGACCCTGGCGGTCAAAGACCGCCAGGGCCGCGAATGACGGAAGCACCGCCAACAGGCTGGCGGTGCTTCCTAGCCCATTCTGACCGCGGCGGTAAAGCAGCGGTCAGAAAACCGGGGCCGGCGGTTTCCCGCCGGTTTACCCCCGGCTGGGCGAATCCACCAGGGCAGTGCTGCAAGCAGCGCTGCCTTGGGGATTCTGACCCCCTTCCCGCCAGCCGGTTTCTGGCGGTTTTCACCAGCAGGAAGAGGCTGGCGGGAACGGGTGTCCTGGGGCCCCTGGGGGCCCCTGCACTGCCCATGACACTGGCATGGGCAGTGCAGGGGTCCCCTAACAGGGCCCAGGGCGGCTTTTCACTGTTTGCTTAGCAGACAGTGAAAAGCGCGACGGGTGCAATTGCACCCGTCTCACCGCCGCAACACCGCCGGCTCCATTCGGAGACGGCTCCTGTGTTGCGGCCCTCATTCCCGCTGGGCCGGCGGGCGCTAACTTGCTTAGCGCCCGCCGGCCCAGCGGGAATGTCAGAATGTGGGAAGCGGTATTTTGGCCGTGTGGCGGCCAAATGGCGCTTCCCGCCTGGCGGGCGGCAACCGCCGCCCGCCAGAGTTAGAATGAGGGCCATATTGTCTTCTTGAATTATAACTGCATGGGCAGTTATCAACACCTGCTGCTTGACGTCAGTATCCCAGAACACATAATATTCTCTGTGTTCAAAAAAGTATTGGCAGGCACGGAGTGTCGAGTTAATGTAGAAATAGTTGAGACCATGCTAGACCTTCAAATCACTGCTTCGGTTTTCATCTTTACAAAGTTTGCTGATAAAAGCATTACCTTAAAAAAAACAAGGTAAGTCTGTATTCCACACAGGAACTTGGTAATATAGTTTTATAACAAAGAAAAATGGATGTTACTCAGTAGACCACTGTACACATCTTTTAAATTGCACTAGCGTATAACTTACCCTGATGTCCTTGGTAATCCACTATTAAATCAATATGTCCACCCTAGTGTTTAGGGGATGGGACACCATCAGGAGCATCAGTCAAGAATATGTGAAAAAAAGTAGGGCCAATAAGGGACCCTACCTGTCATCATTCATAACGCCTACAAATGTATGGCACCAAATGATAAATCAAACCATGAAAAAGGCCACAGTTAAATAGTACTGGCCTTCACCATTTACTGCTCCAAACTGATTTGTGTGTGCCATCCTCTGATAGAAAATCCATGACAGAGCAGCACCCCCCCATAAAGCAGCTTTGAAGCACAGCAGCATGCTGAATGAGGTGGGCAGTCAAGTTTACTGGGGCTTGGGTGAGGGAATGCAAGGAAAGTGGGCATTGTGGTAGAAAGTGACTTCTGGCTAAGGGGGGCAGAGCTTGTGGACTTTCACTCTGCAAATTCTGTGGAGTTACATGAAAAGTCCACGAGATTCCACAGAGTTCAGCGAACTGGTGAAAATAGGCATGTTGCACTGCTCGCACTAATATTTAGCATCAGGAGCTTGTTCTGCACTGAAAAATCTGCATAAATGGCACCACAAGTCAAGCCAGAGGCGCTGCTGCTCAAGTCGATTTTGCTGCCGCTAGTGTATATTTTATACTTAAGTGGCATCTTTTTCACTGCAAATGGTTCACAGTGAGAAAATGTCACCGCCTCCCTCCACCTCAGCCCTAGGGGACACCAATTCTCACTCACGCTTTCCAACTTAATGTTGGCGAGCTGTGTGTGAGAAAAAACTTCACCATGCAGCAGTTTTTGAAATTTGGCTAGAACTCTACATTACAAGTGTAACACGGAGTGGACAAAAGTCGGACAACTCTGATGGGAAGAGATGATTTATCACCCAGTCCTACTCCTGCCCATCCCCTTGTGCTGAGGGGTAGGAGGGCTCACTTAATGGAAAACAATGGCCCATATGTATGGGCTCTGTGGCACAGGGCAGTGCAGCAAGTCACCTTGCTGTGCTGCCCTGCTTCACAGGGAAAGGGCAGAAATGCGCAGCGCCTGCGTTGCATGCAGGATTGCTTTTGTGCAGGTAGGGACACCTTCCTGTACAAAAACAATCCTGAGAGGCACACACAGAAAGAGAAAAAGTAAACGAGGAGAAACAAACATATTTCTCCTCATTATGCCTCTCATGGATAGGCATGTCTTTTTGCACATTCCCAGGTTTGCAAATTCATATAAATCTGAGAATGCATCAAAATCCATGGATGTTGGCTTGGAACACCTATGCAACACCCATGTAAACACCTCCATGGCACCGAGTAATATAATGCAGCAATTTGTGCTGTGTTACATTACTCAAGATTTATGAAGCCACACAGGGACAAGCAAAGTGACCATGGATGGCTTCATAAATCTCACTCACGTTGTGTCACTCTTGCATCACATTGCATTAGCCAGCCCCCTTCCAGCTCAGAGCAGGGAAGGGGCTGGCTAATGGGCAAAGACTGTTTACTCAAAGTCCTGAGTGTTCCTTTACAACAGTCGGGAGTGTTTCCCATGCCGCAACTGTCCTCTCATGGTCTGTTGCATTTTGTGAAGATCCCAAGGGTTACAAAATAGGTAAAGTTTTCCGTTTGTGGACTTTGCAACTTAGCGAGCCCCTAAAGTATATACATTTCTTCACTGATGCTATGTGTGGCTTTCAGTACTACTTCACTTGTATCACAGGTGGATACCTGCATTCACTGAAACAAAGTGTGACTCCTTGTTGTTCTTCACTGACAAGATGCATGTCCATCTCTTCAGTGATATCATGTCTATCTCTTTTTTGACTGATACTGGATCCCTTCTTCTCGTGTATTATGATACTATGTATGGATTTTTCTCTTCGCTGATGCTATGGCCCACATTCACAAAGCTTTCTTGGCCATGGGCTGCACCAAACTTTTTTTGCATTGTGCTGCATGCATCAAGAAATATAGCATAGTGCCATATTCACAACGCAAGGCAACACCAAGCTGCACAAGTACAAAAAAAGCATTGTGAAGCAGCGTAAAACGTCAATGCGTCAGGCTAGCTACAAAAAAGCATGCAAAATAGCACTAAAAGGACCGACACATTTTCAACACAGCTATAGTGCAGAACTGCAGTGAATCAACCTTTGATGAGACCTCTCCCACACATCAGGTGACCCAGGATCCTACCCATAATGTCTCCCTTGAAGGATCACAGGATGGAAGTAGAAAAAGAAAGTACAAATTCACTGAGGAGGAGTTTGAAATTTTAATAATAGAAGTGACAAAGCAAAAACAGCAGCTTTTCGATAAATTCTAAACCTCCACAGTACTAGAAATCAGCCACGTAGAATGCCATAGTTCAAAAAATAAATGCAGGATTCTAATGCTAGATGTAGTACTGTCATGATCTTTACATGTGATGGTATGGCATGTGACCTGCTAGTGCTTGACTCAGGTCCTGGTTCAATTAGCTGAAAAAGAGACATTATAATTTGCCTATTGAGGCGATATCTCTTCACTATTTGTTCTTCACTCTGCTCAAAGAGTGTAATCCTCTGCTTGTAAATTCTTTCTTTCCACTGTTTGCAGCTTCTTGCCCCACTAAGTAGGCACTCCTGGTATCTTATTATTGATAACTTCATGGTACTCTGGAAGCCCGCTAAGTTCTGGAATTCTTGGGTGGATGGTTCACTGAATAGCCCTACTTTTCAGATGTGCTATTTTTTCATGCACTTCTCTTTGGCACTGTTTTGTGTCTCTTTGCATGACTTTTGTGAATGCTTTTAGTGCCACTTCTCATCACCACTTGCGTTTGTTCCACCCTACCATGCTTACAATGCGTTCATTATTTATTTTTCAGTGCAGACCAACGCAAAATTCATTCCTGCGCCACACATTAAGTGGAATTTGAAGCTAATTGTTATTTGTGTCCCAAAGTTAATTACTGCCAGCATTTGTAATGCTTAGCATCACACATGCACCAGCGCAAAACCTTTGATGATCTGGGCCTATGTAGGATTCCCTTTGTACTCGATTGGTACAGGAAACGGTTCCATCTCTTTAAAGGCACCATTCATAGATCCTTCTTGTATTCAACTAATATTGCAGGCAGCTCCTTCTCATGGTTCCTGGGTCTTATGTGTGTTTTTAATGTTGTGCTTTACTGATCCTGGAACAAACTCTACGGCCTTTCCAATACCTTGGCATTGGATCACTTTTGTGCTTACATAGTATTCTGTGTGGAGCCGGATCCTCAATGATAATATTTGCTGATCCCTCCCTCCTGCATTGCCATTATTGTGTATCAATCCATTTTAAGTTCTATAATACTGTCTGAGGATTCCTTTTATACTCTTTCGACACTGTGTGTAGTTCAAGCTGTTGATTCGTGCTCTTCATTGTTAATGTGTAAGATCCCAGCCTGTAGGGATACTATATAGTGGAGGTTCCAACCTTTTCTGCAATAAGAACTACTGGTGTTAAATGAATGTTATCCCAAGCTACTATTATCACTGTTTTATAATAAGTATATAAGACAGGATTACATTAGTGTCCACCCAATGCAAAATTAACAGCAGTGAACACTTCAGTGCCTCAGACAGGCTTGCCATCAGTAATGTAAATAAAAAAAGGCTTTATCAATTTGAAATGGTTGCGCATGGGTGCATGGCTGTAAAGCTCTTGGTAACATGAGCAAAAAGTCTCCACGACGCCACATGATTCATCACTCAAATATCGGCTTATATATATTTCATAGAGTCAACCAGTATTTCTCCAGACATCAGCTTATGAGTTATAAAAATACACACATGTTCATCTCAAATACACACTTTTCAATTTTGGTATACATATATTAATTCATAGAGACAAAAACTTCTAATCTAGTAAGCTGTACTTCACACAGGAGAGCTATTTACAGGTAGCTGAATAGCTACTGGTAGCTTATGAGCTATTCGTTGGAGAAGCATGCTTTACTTGGACCATCCTATTCCTTGATCCAGTGTGTTCACCCCAATGTTCGCTGTGATTTTGCATGGATCACCTTTGCTCATTTTTGGCGTGGATCCCTTTCTTCAAAGATACATATGAATGTTGTAGCTCCCTGATACTCTGAGCAGACTCCACTCTTTGCTGATGCTAATTGCAGATCCCGCTCTTCCCTGATTGCAGAGTCGTACTTCACTGGTTTGAGTCTTGCTGTACTCGATTCTGGCTCTGTGGATGTGTCTCTCCTAGAAAGATAGTGTGTCAAAATTGATACTATGTATAGATCCTAATCTTCAGTGTTAACGTTTGAGAACCATACTCTGCGCTGATACTGTTTGGTGATCCTTTTCGTATCTTACGTAAGCTGTGACCAGATCCCCCTCCATGTTATTACTGTGCACAGATCTGGCTCTTTACTGATAATCTGTGCGGATAAACCTTTGTGGATACTATGTGCAGAACAAATTGAATCCCTCTCTCAATTCACCAATCCTCTGTGTGTCTATCAGTTTCTTCCTCCTGGGGGCTGTCTCTGGACGGCCCAAATTCTGCTCCTTTCTGCAGCCACACCGCCCAGCAAGCAGCTGTGGCCATCCTCACACAGTAAGCAGTTAATCCCCCTCCCACTAAATCCCCCACATAGACAGCGTGGCACAAAGCTATGTGTGATAAGTGAATTTGATGATCAATGTAATGGGAGTGAAGCCCAGAGCTTTTTTCTTCTTCTGTCAAATATGGTAATCGTCACATCCCCAGTCTGCAAAACAATCAGTGTTGTGGCCTAGATTCCTGCAGCAGCATGCTGCGCGCATAGCAACACGTCCTGAAACAAAGCCTGGAGCAGCGCAGAGCAAGGAGGGAGAGAGTGGGGCAAAGATGGAGGAGTTGGGGTTGAAAAGGAGGAAAGGAGAGGGATCAAACAAGGGAAAGAAAAGGCTGTACTGGGGAAGTGAAAGATAGGGCGTGGAAGAATAAAGGGTGCATGGAAAGGGAACGGAAACAGGAAGCTGGGAAGAGACTTATGGAAAGGAAAGGGAGAAAAGAAAGAAGGGCGCTGGGTAAAGAAGAACACAAACTAACAACAGAAGCAGAAATGAAAGAGGGACTAGGGAGCATGGTGAAGAGGAGAGGAATAAAAAGTATGGACACGGGACAGAAAAGTAAAGATACGGTAAAACGAGAAAAGTTCCATTTATTGAAGGTCTGATAAAAAAGTAAATAAGGATTATGTGTGCATGCAAAGGACGAGGGCTGGGGATGGGGGAAAAAGGAGCAGGAACAAGTCTTGTCTAGATTGAGTGAATGTAGAACACAGCCAGTTAAGGAGAGGAGGCTCTGCCCCTTTCATTCGAGGCCACGAGACGCAGTGATGGGCAGTGACTCCTTTAAGGGTCTGTGCTGTTCAACAGAGCGCACAATCATCTGTTTGTTTTCAAGAATAATCCCTGTGTGGTCTAGCATGGGGTTCCAATGTAGATTTACACAAACACCGCTGCTGCGTCTACTCTAGCACTTAAAAATGCACAACAGGCGCCGTATTTGCAACTCAAAACAACCTGCAGACCGATATACCCACCAGCATTTAGCTCTTCATTGATTTATTTAAGCCTTACAGAAACAAGAATGCCTAAATAGTCACCAACATCACAGATTTGTGCGAGTTATAGATGGCTGTTAAAGGGCTCATGGAGGTGATTTTGTTTTGCTTTAACACCATTTAACCAAGCATTGGCAAAGCCAAAATATCTGGCTTGCATTTTAAGTCTTGGCTAAAATATTTTTCAAAAGCCTTCTGCAGTTAAAAATCAAATAAAAACGGTCTGATTGCTTTACATGGTGCATCCCTCAGATAAATAATAGAATATGTGTTGATTCAATGTATAGTTGGCTTGGAAATTAATCCATCATTGGTGGAAAATGGCCTTCTCTGAAGGGACACCCCAAACATTTTGCCTTCCTCCTCCTCTTTTGCTGATCTCAGTTTTGTTGGCTGTAGGACTCTGGGCACTTTACCACTGCTAACCAGTGCTAAAGTGCATGTGCTTCCACCCTAAAACATGGTAACATTGGCTCATTCCCAATTTCCATATTTAATATACTTGTAAATCCCTAGTAAATTGCCCTGCGTGTGCCCAGGGCCTGTAAATTAAATGCTACTAGTGGGTCTGCAGCACCGATTGTGCCACCCACATATGTAGCCCCTTAACCATGTCTCAGGCCTGCCACTGCAGTGTCTGTGCGTGCAGTCTCACTGCCACTTCGACTTTGGCAATTAAATGTACTTTACAGGTCTTAACCCCCCCTTTTTCTACATATAAGTCAGCCCTAAAGTAGGCCAGAGGTAACCCATAGAGCAGGGTTCTATGTAGGTAAAAGGCAGGACATGTACATGTGTGTTATGTATGTCCTGGTAGTGGAAAACTCCTGAATTTGTTTTCCACTACAGTGAGTCCTGCTCCTTTCATAGGATAGCATTAGGACTACCCTCAGATACTGTTTGAGTTGTAGGTTCTGATCAGAAAGGGGTAACTAGATCATATTTAGTACAGCTAGAATGGTAATAGAAAATCCTGCTTATTGGTGAGGTTGGAGTTTATATTTCTATTTTAGAAATGCCACTTTTACAAAGTGAGAATTTCTCTGCACTTAAGATCCATCTGTGACTTACAGCCTGTCTCCAGTCAATGTCTGTGCTGGACTGGTTAACAGCTTCCTTGTGAATTTCACCCAAACAACCACAAACACAGGACACTCAGTCACACTTGCACTCATCTGCATATTGATTGGGTCTGCCTGGGCTGGAAGGGTGGAGGGTCTGACACTTACAATTCAAAGGCTAGTGGCCTGCCCTCACAAAATGGAATGGAAACCCCCTACTGGGACCCTGGCAGACAGACCTGTACTGAAATGGGAACTTGTGCACTTCAAAACCATTCTTTCAAGTTTCCCCACTTAAGAGGCAATTTTGGGTATATAAACTGGGTCTCTGACCCCATCAACTCAGACACTTCTGGACCTGAACCTGCAACCTGCAAACTGTCAAGAGGAACCTCCTGGCTGTCCAAAGAACTCATCTGCACTCCTTTGTTGAGAAGGACTGCAGCCTGCTGTTGCCCTCCTGACCTCTGTCTTTGCTGAGAAGTGCTCTCCAAAGGCTTGGATTGAGCTTGCCTCATGTTTTCTGAAGTCTCACGATCAAAAAAGACTTACTCTCTTCAGGAAGCTCCTGGTGTGCTGAAAATCGATGCACAACTTGCCGGAAACGACACACAGCCTGCCTTGTGACTGGGAAATTGCCACAGGCGAACCGGAACAACGCAGCCCAACTTCCCATTTGGAAATTCGACAGAGCGCCTACCTTGCAACAGAAAATTTGATGCACCACCATACCAGGTCAACGCACAGCCAAACCCAAACGATACAGCCAATTCTCTGAGTGGAAAATTGATGCAACGCCTGCCGTGTGACAGATAATTCGATCCATCGCCCTCCCGGATCAACTCAACAACTGTGATTTCTTCCAGCGTGCCCAGGATTTCCCTGCATCATCACTGGGCATCAAAAAGATCCCCGCATCGCAGTGAGGAACCAAGACCACGTGCCGAAAATCGATGCAAGCCCTTTGCAGTGTGTAAAATCTGACGACACCTTTTTTTTCCACGCATCTCCTCCTTTGCGGTCTCCGTGCGTGGTATTTTTGATGCAAACCATGTACTTTGTGTAATCAAGAGACAACTGTTGATTTCTAAGATTTAAGACTCTTTTTAAACCTGCAAAAGTGATATTTCAACTCGTGCTTTTTTAATCTTTATCGTTTTGACCCCGTTTTAAAAAGATAAATATTATCTATTTTTCTAGTCCTCTGTGGTGTATTTTTGTTGTGTTTTCACTGCGTTGTTGTATGACATATTGCACAAATACTTTACACATTGCAGTCTAAGTTAGGCCTGACTGCTCAGTGCCAAGCTACCAGAGGGTGGAAACAGGATAATTTGGATTGTGTGTGACGTACCCTGACCAGGATTTGGTCCCTACTTGGACAAGGGTGTATACCTCTGCCAGCTAGAGATCCCATTTCTAACAGAAAGTATGTTAACAATTCAATTTATCTGCTGTTATGGTCCTGGATCTATGCTCTGCACAGGCAGGTATGGCCAGAGCCTGGTGAAGTAACCAAGCAATATTAGGTACAGAGGTAAATTGATAAACGAAAACTGTAACTCATATAATAATGAAAAATGAGTGTGGCTGGTCTATTGTTCTGTTATTGAGCATGTTATGCATGTAGGTAAGAAGCAATCCATTATCAGGGTAGCCAGCCATCAGAACATACTTCTTCCTCGTTTTCTATTGTTACCTGCCTTTGGAAATTACTGCTTCAAAAGGCCATATGCTCCTTTTACTTTACCAATTTCCTCCTTCCATAGCCTTAGGCTCCATTTGAAATGCATTTGCCTGTAAACACATGTACCAACTTTTCAGCATCCATCAGCACCTCTAGGAAGGATCGTCGCTCTGATGTTTTTAATTATGGGCATTGTATTTCTCCCAGAGACATGAATTGTGTTAGCTGCACCTATGCAGGTCAACATCAGGATCTTCCAGCATCCTTCGTTTTCAAGGAGTTCTGAATGTCAACAGAAAAGTCCCTACATCTCCAACCATTAGATTTGAAAAACACTTGAATATGTGTTCCCCCTTGCAAGTTGCTTCAGTCATTGACTTCTGGAATTTATCTGCTTCTAGCTCATATTGGAAGGTCTTCTTGCCATTACTCTCACGAGGAGGCGTCTCAGCACCTTTTCAGGCTCCTCCTCCATTTACTGACTATTAACTTGCCCATACTGGACTATACAATGGAAAAAAGGTACAGTTGTGATTTAGAGGCTCCCCCTACACTAGTGAAGTCGTCCTTCTTGCCCAGACATCCGAATATTGTATGAACCATGAGTTCTTCTGTGAGGTCACTGGTCAGACAAAGAAGGGCGAGGTGGATCCATTGCCAAGTGCCTCAAATAATGATGAGCATTGAATGTGCCTCAATTATATGATGTGTGTTAGAGAAAGTATGTAAACTAAAAATATAAAAATATATATAAAAATATACAGCTTCAACACCATAGTGCAATGAGGAACTATATGTGCATACGGTGCTTGTGGATGGAGTTTGTGGATCCCCCTACAGGCAAAATATATCAAAACAGGGCCACATGTTTCCTTTGTATGTCAAGGTCTGCCATAGTTCCTCTGCAGAAGCAAAAGTGGCCAAAGCAGCCACCACAGAAATCTTCTACCTTCCCTTGGTCTGCAGTAGAGCCCTGATGTTGTGAGTTCACCTACACCTGGGAATGAGACTGCAATACAAAACTAGTAAAAAGAACAATTCTGCATTGCACTCAGTCTACCTGCCGAAAAGGCAAAGAGGGTCAAGGACGTCGTATTACAGTGAAATAGTCAACATACCGATGGAAATCAGGGAACAAGAACAAAATTATCTTTCCACAATAAATAGCAAAGCTTCACATTTCACACTGTGGATATGGGAGTTCAACAGAACTTTGAAACTGAAGTTGGTTGCTTATAACAGTATTTGAATATACAATTAAGTGTACATCTGTTTAATGAAAATCTAAAACAGCGCTTTAAATAAAGGAAGCAATGTGGCACGGTACAATAATATATCAGTAGGAGCTTGACTGCTCCAACCACCCTCTCTAAAACCGTTGAAACAGTGAATATCCAATGATCACGTTTTTGCAAAACACTGAAGGAAGACTAGTAGTTGGAAAAAACCCTGTGACTTTATCTCATGGACCCAGAATCCCTAACCCGGCTCTCACTCATGGGAAGGAGGTGAAATTTCTGAGCTGTGGAAAGCAGCAGGGCACCTTTGTGTGTCACTGCGCTAAAGTAACTAAAAACACTCACACAGTTATTTTATTGGTTCCAAACAGATCAAAAATGCAAGAAACAAATGAATTTTCAATTGGTTCCGTTGGTTATGGAATCATATGAGGCCTGATGCACCCAGGAGTGCTGCAGGCGAGGAGTTACCAATTCCTGGAACTGGTTTTGATAAGTTATACGACCCCTCAAAACTAGTTGGGCAATCTTTAGATCATGTTAATAGGCTAGTCTGAGGCATAACAGAAAAAGGGTGCAAGAGGGGCAAAGGGCTGATTGAGTCTTAAACTGTGTCATGCGCACCAGAGGCTTGGGAAGAGCTTAACAACGACCTCTTTGCAGCTCTTTGTAGAGGTGTTTAATTCCAGTGCTGCTTGCCGAGAATCCTCAGGAACCACAGCTATTTGTTAAGGGACATGATCCACTGCCAACATAGAATTTGAGCATACAGAATACAGCAATGGCAATGAGCAACACTTTGGGACCTTACAACATTCAGCTGCTACATTTTGACTATTTTGCCTATACATTGTATTTCATTGTTGGACGGTGGGCCTATTAATGAGGAGATAGCATAGTTAGCATTCTAAAACTGTGTGATATATATTAGAAAACATGCAATCTCACTCAATGTGAGCAGAAACAAATTAGACCATTTCACCAAGACCACCAAATTAATGTGCCTGGTGGACACGGAATCCAGAAGAAACCTATACCAGAGAGCTGGCACAGATATGATCATGGTCCTGGCATGGCCTCTTTTTCTGTTAAGTCTTATGAATTTAGATTGTGGCAAATCATAGTCAAGTTATATAAGATGTGTTGGTGTTATAGGGTAGTGCCATATGGATGAAGGCAGCTGGAAAGGCTTAGTACATTATATGTCCCAGCTGTCATTACTCACATTTTGTGTACTTGAGAGCTGGAAGAGATGGCATTGATCTTAGAACATGCCCAGCATATGCCCTCTGCTTATTGTGGTACTGGTATCTGGGAGATATGCCCTAATGCCAGTTGTGAGTCCACAGCTCACACGTTTCTAATGGATAGGAACTCCGGATTTATAAATTGTGCACTGCTGATAGCTGCTCAGAGGTCAAAGCCACGTGGTCAATAATCCTCACAGTCCAAAGCACAGCAGTCAAAATGAGCAGAGGTACAAAGGACTGCACAGAGATTTGCCTCACAGTAAGGAAGTGAAGTGCATGGGCAAATGAATAGGATAAGAGTACTTTGATGAGCTTGTGGTTCTTAAATATTACCCCTCTACATACATTATAGCCTCCTCACTGTTGGGCCTGGGCTGGGCATTTGAGAAGCTCTTGATTGCCTCTAACGTAGGAGGTTGTTCTCAAGTATGTATAGGCTGAGAGATCTTCAGCCATCCGGCACACACATCAGACTTAAAAAGTGACAGACAGTTTTCTTATAGGCACATAAATGAATTGTTGGGGTAGAGAATGGTGTCAGGTATTGTAACACACTCAGAAATATTAGCTCTTCTCTGCAATACGGCATGTAATAACCAAGGTTTATTAACCATCATCTATGGAAATTGTGCTATGAAAGTAACTGGTCTAATTAAAAAAATCCTTGGGAAGGAACACGCCCAAACCCTCGTGTACATGGCTTGTTTGCTCATCGAATACAATATTAGACTGGTACTAAGTCACTTCCTGTGCTGCTCTTTCCTCCCAGTCCAGTCCTGCACACGTTTGCATGTGAGGATGTCGTTTTCAAAATATCTTCTGACGTAAATATTGTATCCTAAGTATTGTTTACAAACATATTGTCTTGCTGAGTGTAGATTTCCTATTATTAACTCCAAAATAACGATACTTTAGTAAATGATATAGAGGACACAATATTTACTTCAGAATTATATTTTGTTGCCATACTAGGTGCACTCTACAATACTGAGATTATGGGGGTAATTATGAATTGAGGAGAGGGGATGTACAGTAGCATAATGCAAGAAAGATGGGCCCTCTATACACAATGTAAAGTGGGGTCCCTGGTTGTCCATCTATCACAGATATTCATTGGTCTTGGGATGAATGGGGGAACCATAGGCTGGGGCGGGTGGGGGGGCTGAATTGTTGTGTGGGACCCACATACATTGTAGGGGCTGCCAGGGCCTGCATTATGCCCTTGGAAATGCAGGAGCGTCAACAAAAAGTTCCTGGTGACTCCCTACCGGGACCTGGGCGCAGAGTTTCCACTTAAGGGTCCCCTACTATCTAAAACATTTGAAGATCCCACCTCATTGTTACACAGGTCAAACAGTTTTTGATTTATAGAGCTCACTGCTTAATATGTTCGCAGTCCCCCTATTAAAATTCAAAGGGAGAACTATTGCCCTGTGCTCAGATCCACTGACAGACAGGAAGGATGGCTGTCAAGTCACAGAGCTCTATTAACCAGCGTTTTCAATAACCCACAATACACAGCACTGCACTGGTTTTTTCACCTCAAAAAACATTCTCTAATACCATTTCAAGGTCTGTCACACTGACATAATATTTAATCTTTCTGGGGAATAAGAGATAACTGCAGCCATTAGTGGTGCTAGAAAAGGCTAGCTAAAGAGGAGAAAGGAAATGGAAACTAAATCCGCGCGAAAAAATAGGCGGCAAGAAATGAGAAAAGAGAAAACGGCTACCGAGTACAGCCTTGGGAATTAGCTCACCTCAGATGGTAGAGGAGAGAAGGGTGTCACGGGGAGAGGTGAACAGTGAGGCCAAGGAAAGACTTTTTTGAAACACAAAGGCGCACCTCCAGCAAAAGGGAAAGCCAGGTAAGCGGCATACAGGAGTCAATGAAAAGGGGGGAAATTGAAGTGAGGAAGTTCATTAGAATGGGTTGTGACTGCAGCGGACTGCTACTAGGGCATTTTGCCAATATTTTGAAAACTTGTGCACCAAGGTTCATCAAAAGTGAGAGAGAATGAATGATTGAGGGATTTTTATTGTGAGCTATTGAATGGCCAAAAGCATGTGTTCCATTTAACTACTGTTAGGGTGTGGCGATCCACCCTAAAGGATGGTTAGAGGATTATTAGCCTCAGTTAAATTCCACACAACTTAGTGGGTCCAGATATACCACTATAGCACGTCCATGAGACCCAGAAAGACCCACTGTATCTGAGTTTAGAAAGCTACATCGCCCTCCGCTGATCTATGCCACTACCTGATAGACAAAGCCAAGAAGCAGGCTCTTGGCATGTCAGTGAGCTAGGCAGTCCCTCCCAATCCCTGGGGCAGCTCAGATTATAGGTTTTACCTGTCACAGGGAGTAGTTAGTACCTCCTGCACCCCCAGGCCCAGGTGAAAAGGACTGATGCTTCATGTACTCCAAAAATCCTAAATCCCGTCAACGGCATCATCCCCGTAAGACGCAATTCTCGACTTCTCATCTGCCGTTAACAAACACCCTAGTCCTAAATTAACTACACTCTGGTCTCCGCACCATTCCTCTGTTACTAGTGTGCATTTGAATCTATGTTCATTTTACATACAGTTACACTCTGTTTTACTTTCATGTCGCCTGGAATCTCCTCCCCCTTGTAGAACACGCACAGCTCTAGCTCAACATTTATGTAGTCGTACCATGCATATAGACGTCCAAAAATAAATGTCCCTGTCGCAATACAAGCGCTGGGTTTATAATTCTCGAGGCTGCATATTGGAAGTTTGTTTCCTAGTGAACAGCACAGCAATGGCACATCTAATGCAACTCTTCAAGGCATGGACGGAGGACAGGTTCTAATATGAGAAAGCTGCACAGCAGCTGGATTTACGTACATTGCTCCTGCCAATATTTAATCACTTCGCAAGATGTTTAAACACATACATATATATTGATATCAAATCCCAGTGTGCAATTGGAGATAGTCAGTGAGGAAAGGAATGAGAAGGGTGGGCTTGGGGGGCTTGCAGTAATCGGAAACATTTACCTTTGTGCAGAGTCCTGAGCCATGATATGCGGATTAAAGAATAAGCAGTGGAGATCGTGAGCTTGTAGACAGTATACAACAGGGCGGATCCTCCTTTAAGGCAGAGGAACATCGCCCCCCTGCCAGCAGGAGCTGCAACCCCTTAGAAACAATACGTACGACAATAAACACTGTTTATTGTTGTTTTACTTCTAAAGGGAGGGGCCACGGGGGTGACAAGCAGTGAGGAGAGTGCACAGAGCACTCCCCTCAGTGCGCATGTATGTTTGGCCGGCTATCTGGTGCTGGCCAAACACACTTGCGCATAATGGCTCTCTCGAACCCGGCACTGTGTAGCCAAGTTGGAGAGAGCCAGCCAAGGCTCCCAGACTGCGTCGGAGCACCCAGCCAGGGCGCTCCAGCCAACCACAGCGCTGGTATGCGTAGCATCATGATTGGTGCAGGGCAGGCTGGGAGCCTGTCCCTGGTGTGAGGTGGCGGTGATGCGCCGGCAGCAGGGCAACTAGGTATGTTGAATTTTTTTTTATGTATTTTGGTTTTGTTTCCCCCCACCACTTTGCCGAGTCGCTAGCCGCGACTGAGTATACAAAGTGTGTCTTTGCCACAAGCCTCTCAAGACACAATCACAACTAAGGGACTTCAACCGATTTGGGATCTGGAGCAAGGTCTCAGTGTTAGGCTGTGCTAAGCAGGAAAGCCAACAGTTCACAACTTTGCCAACATCACCAAGACCAAAGCCAAGTAAATCTATTATTCAGGGCAACTTCACTGCTGCCCAGCTGCCACATACCAAATCTGAGACTTGAAGTCCTGGTACATCCCATTTCCTGATGGCAGAAGTCCAATGACAGTGAATTAAATGGCCGCTGCTGTTATTTCATTTCCCTTCTGCCGCTTAGGGCAAGGGTAACTCTGAGTGACAGCATGGAAAACAGTGTGACAGTAGAGAAATCATTTACTGCTTTTCAATCTTGGGCAACGTTTGGCTGCAGGGAGAACAGCTTAGACGAACAAGAAGAACAGTCTAAGAAAAATGATTAGGAGTGGTTATGCCAGATGTTAAGAGAGCTCATCAGGCTACCAAAGAAGGCACTCAAACAGGACAGTCCAAAAGAAGGTTCATGTGCAGCCAGGCTTCTATCTCCCCGAGTGAGAAAACAGAACCCTCCAAGCCACCCTGAAGCCTACGTTCTGCCTACATTTATCTTTTAGAAACCCCAATATTCCTCCACCACCCCAAGGCGGTCTACAGAGAAAGACTGAAACCCAATAGACTTATTTTCCTTGAGGAAGTCACACCAGTAAAATAGGAAAGCCACATTCAGCACAGCACCACTATACCATCTATTAATACTTTGACACATACAAAGGAATCACACAATCTGGCTAATCCAGAAGAAAAGCAGGCCTTCCCTTATTAGCACTCGTTTGGGAGATCGCATTTGAATATCAAGTTTCCAAATCATCAGCACGTGGGCGAAAGCTGTGAAATGAGTGATTGCCTGATAATCATAGACATCCATTTGTAAATTAAAGAATAATTTATGATAATGACTGTGTTTGAATGCAAATTGGTGTTGAAGAGGCAAAAACAAAGTGATAAATCGTAGGAAATGCTATAGATGGATAATTGGTTCTGGGAGAAGTTTGGGATTATTTTGATTTTTTGGAATTCTTATAGAGAACTTGAAAAGGAAGCAGTTGAGGCACTTTACAGCTGAGCCAGAGAAAAGCAAGTTAAGACGTGGCTGAGGGAGCAGTGATGATATTTTATTTCACTTTTCGAGAGTGATTGAAAAGAAAAAATGAGCAGTTTATGGGCATGGGGTGGTTAAGTAACAAATTGTTGCTGAATGTGTCATTTAGAGTTAATGCAGAGATCATGCTTGATAGTGATGATACTGTCCATCATCCAATCATCCAGAGACTCTCAAATCCATGTATGTGAATCACAGGGGTTCAATAGGTTGCTGCTCAGAAAACTATTTTGTAGTTGCTCAGCTGCTCCATTTCCCATTTTACAAGTGACATAGGGAATGCTGGAGATGCATTGGAAATGTGCCCTTGAAGCTGGATGCAAAAAATGTTTTTGCAAAGAGTAGTACCTCCAGGTTGCTATGGTAATGTCTGACAAAGAAAGCTGTGTTGGTAGGCAAATGATTAAAGTGTAAAGTGCTGAAGATTATAAAGGCTACAATAGTCCCTTTGGACCAACAACGTTCTTGTTATGTTTAGATGCTAGGCATTCGGATGGAAAAAGGAAATGGTCAGACCAGCAGACACGGTTGAGGGACAGATGCATAATGTTTAGACCTGAAGTCAATATCGGACAAGAGAGTTTCTTTTGGATTGAGTGTTCATGCAGAGGTGACCCAGGAGGTATGCACTGTCCAGGACCTTTAGGATCATGGACATCCCTGATGTTAAGAGAGTTCAACAAGCTGTCAAACAAGGCACACATGTAGAAAACTGGCTCTTTATATGATATATTAAAATTAGATCTATCATGCAAGGAATCCAAGGGTTCCCTTACTACTGAACAAGGGCTTGTTCTAGCAGTCCCAAGGAGCTCTTTTAAGGGTTAGTGTTGTTGAGCGGCCTTAGGCTTATCAGAGAGGAGTGTGAGACATCTGCAAATACATAGTCAATAAATAAGACGCACGACTCAAGAAGGAGATCCACACCAACTTACAAAAATAACAAGCATTGCTATATGTATTTAGGCACCAGAATCAATATGATCAGGTACGTATGATTTGCAAGAAACATATCGGTAGTTTTCAAAAGTCGACACAAAGCAAGTTTCAGAAGGTGTAATAATATCCTAAGGAAAGAAGAACAAGTACTGCATTCATAGATAGTACAGCAACTTGTGAGGCAAATCTCTTGGACTTTAGGTAATTATTGGGTAAGGGTCAGGACCACAACAACAGATCACACCAGGCGGCACTGGGGTGGCCGGGGCAGAGGTGTAGTACAGCGTGAGGTGGCCAATGTTCCTCAATGGGGACCAGTCCGGTCAAAAAGATGAGGACTGGGAATCCAGTAGGGAGGAACCAACAAGTGGGTTCCAATCTTGGGATGTCCGGGACGTGGGCACACATTGGATCCTCTTCTGCACGGGCCAAGGCTGATGGGTGCCAAGGTGTCTTGAGTGGTTGGGTTTTCTGCACTAGAGCACTTGTGATTGAGGGGGCCTGCCTGCAGAGGGTGCAAGAGACGTTGGAGAGTCCATAGTGGTTAAGTCCAGGGTAAGCTCTGTCTCTGGAGGGCTGGGGAACCAAACTGCCACAGTTGGTCCACTACAACTCTGGACATGCAGCACAGGTGCGGTATTGCTTTCAGCTGTTGGGTTTTTGGCGGTCGGGAATCCTAGCAGTTCATCTTGCCTGCAAGATGCAAGGAACAGCTCTGTTGCTCCATGGGAGTTCCTGGGTCTTTGTTGAAGGTAGGCAGTTCTCCAAGGCTTTTGGAGGCACAAAATCTTGCAGGATGAGTCAACTTTGATGCAAATCGGTGGGAACAGCAGACAGGGCTGCAGAGCTGGGGCAAAGTCAGGTGCTTCTTCCTCAGTCTTTGCTTTCGCGGCTCTTGAATGTCCTTCTTTGTAGGTCAGTAGGAATCAGATTTCCTGGTGTCAGGGGCTCCCCTAAATACTGAATGTATACATGTTTTGGAGAGTATAGGATAGTAGCTGATAGGCCAGTTACCCCTGGGGTCACTACACGCCCTGCATGACCACTTCCTGTAGGAAGTGGGCATAACCCTGTCCCAGAGTTTCTAAATCTGCCAAAACCAAGATGGCAAATTTCTAAATGTTGTTCCACATCAGGCAGTGCACCGTAGGGGTTTGGACTGACCTGAGGGGCAGACACACCTCACTGAATACTGAATTTCCCACTTGTCCAGGGGCCGAATGGGCCCTGGTGCACTGGGGTCAGCATCCCTTTTTTGAGTCAAGCCAGATCTACATACCAACGGCAGTAAGCTTCTTTTAAGCACCCTGCTTGGAATGCAAATTTGGAGGTCATCCTGTTGGGTGGGGTGTGGAAACACCTCTCCTACAGCAGGCTTTGTCTCTGACCACCCGAGGGCAACAACTCTTGCGCTGGGAGGTCAGAATCATGTCTGGTGGTGGCACACTGGCTGAAACTGGTCAGTTTGCACACCGGTAGCTGGTAGGTTTTCACTTACTATGTCTAAGAATCGACAAAGGCATAGCAGGGGAATATCTGCTCTGGCAGATATGCCCTCACATGTTATATAATGCATCCTGGTTTAGGGCCTGTAAGGCCTGCTGCAGGGTTGACTTACCAATACTGCACGCAGTGTTAGGAGACACAGCACACAGGCTGTGTGCCATGTAGTGTTTTCACTTTAAGCTGCACCAAGACATGCAGCCTTTAATGACAGCCTACATGTGCTAGGTGAGGGGTCCTTGAGGGTGGCACAATCCTCACTGCAGCACTTGGGCATCACTTTTGGTAGCCAAACTCTAGGTTCCAGGAGCACTATTTACTAGGGACTTACAGGGGTCCAAAGGTATCGCCAGCTGGGAAACAATTGCACATTTTTAGTGAAATAGGTCAGGCACTGGGGACCTGGTTAACAAGAACCCAGTTTACTTTAAGTCAAAATTGCATTAAATACCAGGCAAAAAGTGGGGGTGACAATGTCAAAAGGGGTCACTTTCCAACAACCAACACAGTAAAGAGTTGTTGACAAAAAAGGTAGCATTATTAATTCACCTTAAATGATACATGCAATATTTGAAGGTCACATAAGCAAAGGACTATTAGAAAATAGTTGAGATCCCAGTAGGTCAGTATCTTCAAAAGGGTACTAGGGCTAGGAAGTCTCTATCAAATTCCAGGCAGTACTCAGTATCGCCCCCTCCATTCCAATATTTCAGAGGAACGAGTCTGAGGGGGAAGTTACAGATTTGTTTATTCACTAGCAAACACGAAATCGCCTCTACATGAGGTCAAATCTGAATATTCATTCAAGTATACCATCAGAGGCACATCTGCAAAAACGGCTGCACAGGAACAGTGTTGTCACTGCGTCTTAATGCACACTATGTGGCGACCTTACTTGGAGGCTGCTTCTTCTGTCTGTTCAGCAGCAGTAGTCAAGCACCAATCTGACACTTAGGATTAGTGGGGTGTGGACTGTATAGCCTCGGGGAATGAATCAGGCCACGAGGGTGATGGAGTGGTCGTTAAAGGCAAAACTGTGTGCAAAGCAAGATTGCCACAGGCCCGAATTACAGCAATGAAGTCGTAGCAGCAGGTACACTGGGCTTCTCACACCAGTGGCCCACACCACTGAAAGTGTTAAATGATTCCTACGAATTTAGTATTAGATCAACACAACTTCATGATGGATGATGGATCTCAGCTATCGCCATAGAAGCAAAGTGGATCTATTCGCTAGGCACCGGTTAGTGCAAGATATTGTCAGAATGGGAAATGGAAGCCCAGCAGCGCTGTAATGGGTAATACGAAAAGACATATGACCAACACCTGTCAGCCATTTCTCTTCGGAGTGACGTTTCCGGGAACAAGAAGTCTCAGACCTGCATCTTATAACTGTGTACTGCTGCACACATTGGAAGACGCCAATTTGGCGAAAACGCTTTTTGTCGCTATTAATTTTTTTGAGATGGGTAAACATAGAGATTCATTGTCAGCTATGACAAAAAGGAGATTCAATTCAAGCGACGGGAGCACCTTGCATATGGAGAAGACCTGCTGTCGGAGAGAACAGTATTATACGCGGGATAATGTTAACCCTTTTGGGAGCGGAAAGGTGACATTTATCAGTGCCCTTCGCGGCGAACACATCCCAAGAGTTGTTCTCATTGCAGTCCTTAGCAGACAGTCAACATTCCTCGTGATCAGTGCCGCCTCCCTAGAGCCTTTATTAGAATATAAACATTGCTTCCCATCATTCACACTCCACCTCCCATTGCATCAATGCGCGTCAATGGGAGAATTATGACAAGTGGTTGCTTTTCTATTAAACCCTACAGGGTGTGCTTTTTCTCACATTATTTTCACTCTTCGTAACACTTTGTTTATTATTAAGACGTGTGGGACAGCTAAAGAATAGCTTTATTTTGACGACGTGGTTCAAAGGGACCTCTCTGATAAAACAGACATCTTTTCAGTGCATCTCTCCTGGTGACAGTACATCAGAGACGGGTCACCCTCAACAAAGCACAGATTCCTACGCGTGGCTCTCATTGGTAAAACAGGTACCTTCCGGTGACGTACTCGTAAAGCTGTGTCTCAACAAGAGCTTACCTTCTCGTGGGCATATTTTTATGGAGGGTAGGAGGAGTGATGTTTTGCCTCTCAAACCCACACATGAACAATGACTGATAGTCTCCTGCCACACCATCGTAAATGTGGCACACCAGTCAGTAATGCTGAACTCTTAAAAACACTTAGGAGCAGCATAGGTACTCACATATGGCACTGTCTGCTACCAGGGGGCAAGGGTTGCTGTCAGTATGCAATGAACGACACTCCAACCATCTGGACTCTAACTTCCAGCAGGTGTCTTGGCAGCTATTTCCAGGGAAAGCAAGAGTCTTATGTGTTCTTGGAATTCCAAAGATGGCACCTGACTTGGGGCGAGAAGTGGCACAGTTCCACTTCCCCCAAACATAGAATTCTCTATGCACTTGGTGAATAAATCTAATGTGAACTAAACTACCCTGGGTCCCCATAGTGCATTCATACCCTCATCGCGTTTGGGTTACTGGGGACACTACTTGGTCCTTATTGTGACCGGGTTGCATAGTGACTATATTTAATGTGGGTTGCTGTATAAACACCGACAAGTGAGAACATACCTTCACAATGTTTGTGTTTGGAGTTACCTAGAACTTGTGCATTTTGACTAGTAAGCTACCAGCTAGTAGTATCGCCATTTGTTTCAGTTCTGTGGATTCCTCCGAGTGGTTGTATTGAATTATTTTGAGCAGTTTATGGACATTCCGAGTAACCTCTGTGGTTTCATGGGTCTCGTGATGCCTCTCAAAGAAAGTGAGCACTGGAAGTGCTAATTAAAGCGCAGCTTCTGTCATGATTTGGACTGACTGCTGTCTTAATGATTGAAAAGCAAGAACAGAAGTATTTTATATTGTATTGTATTGTAATAGAATTTATATCTAAGAGAGTGATGAATGGTTGTTTGTTACTGGAACCTTACCGCAATGTAATGTTTATGGCTATGAATACAGAAACATTTGTTACAAAACAAAACATAGCAACAAGACTCAAACAAAAAATGCAACACAACAAGCACAAAACAGGGCACAATATATCAAAATAGTCAAAAGAGAATGCAACACAGCAATCACAGTATACTTCAACAAAAAAACAATGCAAGAATCCACTTAAAAAGCACTAGAACACGTCACTACCACGACAAAATGCATCACAGAAAGTATGCACCAATATTCGTGCACATTAATAACCCCAGTTCTACTTTCAAAAAACGGTTATAAAAGGTGTTTTCAAAAATATTTTGTGACACGCACCGTCCTGTTTCTATAGTTTTATTAGCATAGAAATTATTTTAAAGTTTCCAATCCCATATGGATATCAACTCAGTTTTGCCCCTTCATCCCCTGATGATTCTAATTCCTGTTACTCTGACTTCCAGACTCGTTATGGTCTGCACTTCCACAATTTATTATTATAAAAATACTGGGTAGTTTGTTGGGTTTTACTCCTAAAACTAATCACCTTTTCACCATTTATTCTTTGCTCGTGCATCTGCTCTTACTTGTCAATAAAAATCCATACCCGGTGGTTTTGTATTGAAGGGGATTACGGGTATCTGCTTCTCATGGGATATTTCAGATGAGTGTTCAATATAAACAGAAGATGAAATGTCTGGAGAGATGAGAGTTTAACGTGGAAGTAGCCAGACACAGAGTTCCCAGAGAGGTGGACAACAATAGTTGCCTGTACCCATATAACACCAATTCTTCTCTAAGCACAGCGGTAATGATTGTGGGAAGTCACTGCTGCATGTACACCAAAAGACACACATAGATGCATACAGATGCATACATATAAACATGAACTTGAAGTCGGCTTGGGTTTGTACCTAGCATCCCTGTTTGACCCTCCTACCCATCTCATGAGTTCAGAAATAATTGCGTTTGAGAACACTGTCCTCAAACAGGTGAAAGAGGTAGAAAACCACGAGTTATTTATTTCATATACCACCTCAGAGATGGAGAGACAAGCATTAGGAACTTTGTATTCCAATCCTGACATAACAGCTAAGTCAGCAGATAAGGGTGGTGCCACAGTTGTCCAGGAAGAATGTGGTAAATAAGCCACATAAACAAAGATACTTTTTTAACGAAGTGTAGTTTATTCGACCTACACAATCGGTGCGGTGCCCGCAGCTTCTCCTTTTCTCTCAACCGTCTTTTTTCCACGTTCGCGAGCGCGTTCGGGACTCGAGTAACGCTCGAGCTCCCTTCACGCGCCCACACTAATATTACACATCCCCTTTCGTCATCAGAATTTTTTTTTTTTAACAAGAATACAACAATAATAACCACATATTCAAAAAAATCATAAACTGCTCAGATTAAACAAGAACATAAAAAGAATTAACCAATAGCTCGACAAAAGCTAAGAGAAATACATTTCAAGCAAGATTACAATTTTTTTTTTTTAAAATAAAACATAAAAATTAACTGTAACTCAAGAGAGGAATACATTTCAGGCAATATAAAAAAAAATCAAAAGTTTTCAATTCAATTTCCCTCCATCTCTCACATAGTCATTCAGATAAGCAGGAGGTCTTCTCACTCTACCACTTCCCTTCTTAAATTCTGTCTTATTTTCTTCATTCTCCACACTAGTTTGTCCCTCCAAAACCTCCATGCTATTGTCATCCTCATGCGAAGTGTCAGCAACCGGTGAATCCGCTCTCTCACCACCTCCCCCAGATAGCATAAACCCACTGCAACCTCCATCTCCATTAGTAACGATTATATTTCCTGCACTTCCACCACCTCTCTCATATAAGGCCACCCTCCTTTTGTTCCATATAGTGCCATTCGCCAAAACAACACTGAAATTTCCTACGTGTTTAAGCTCAAAAGGACCGCAAAACTTTGTCCAACCTGCACCCACTCGTCCATCCTTGACTTTCACCCAATCACCAACTTGTATACCAGAGTAACCTCCTGTCAGTGACGTCTCCCTTTGATTCCCTGGTTTGATTCGATCGCCCTCCAACCAACCAGGCACTAACTTTGATCTGGCCTTATGCCCTCTCATGAACTCAAATGGTGTTCTACCCTTATCTCTCAGCTGCGTGGTGCGATGAGCCCATATCGCCTCTTGCATAACAGAACTAACACTTTGGTTTCCTTGCACAGCCAACTGAATTGTACCCTTGACCATACGATTCATGCGTTCCACAATACCATTGGCTTGTGGATTGTAGAGTGCAGTACGTTTATGGGTGATACCATGGGTCAACAGAAACTCTTTCATCTCCAGGGAGATCAACTGTGTACCATTGTCAGTAATGAGTGTATGGGGACACCCTTCTCTTTGAAAAAAACCATTTAATACTGAGATAGTACTTCTTGTCGACACTTCCCTCATAAACTCAACCTCCAACCATTTAGAAAACACGTCCACTAGGACTAAAGCAAAAAAAAATTCGTGGCCCAAACCAAGCAATGGCCCAACAAAATCCATACAAATAGTGTGCCATGCTTCCCCTGGAGCCTCAATATGTCCCATCCAAGTTCTTTTCCCCAGCTTTAACCTTTTTTCACTTTCCTTACACTGAACACACTCTTCCACCCATTGAGCAGTTTGCAAATCGACCCCTGGCCACCAAAAGTTTTCCTTAACTCTTCTTTGAGTCAGTGTTTGTCCTAAATGCCCTTCATGTGCCAAATGTATGATTTTTCTCCGTAACTTTTCCGGAGGTACAAATCTATCACCCCTCATTATTACACCTCCATCCCCCAACGACAACTCATCTAGAACCTTGATGTAGGGCCTTACAGATACTGCCACAGCACTCTCTCTTCTACCTCCCTCAACAATCATTTTACTCACGCACTGCATTACCGAGTCATCCCTCAATCCTTGCAACCACTCTTCTTTAGAGAAAGCTGCCACACCATGTTGTAACAATTCCTCCATCAATGCCACCGCTCCTTCTTCACCCTTCAAGAATTGTGCCTCCCCATCAACCAACTTCCAATCCACAGCCATGCGTGAGAGAGCATCAGGTTGTATGTTCCTCCAACCCTGAATGTATTCCACGTTGTATACATACTCCTGCAAGCGAGCTGCCAATCTGGCCAATCTCGCAGAACCCTTACCCGCACCACCAGCTGATAAAACCTTGACTAAAGGTTTGTGATCAGTTCTTAACTTAAAAGAAACACCCCACAAGAATGTTCTAAAATACTCTACAGCCCATGCAGCTGCTAAAGCCTCCCGCTCAATCACAGAGTAGTTCCTCTCACTCTTTTACACTTCGCTACAAAAGAATGTGGTAAATAAGCCACATAAACAAAGATACTTTTTTAACAAAGTGTAGTTTATTCGACCTACAGAAGCGGTGCGGTGCCCGCAGCTTCTCCTTTTCTCTCATCCGTCTTTTTTCTGCGTTCGCGAGCGCGTTCGGGACTCGAGTAACGCTCGAGCTCCCTTCACGCGCCCACACTAATATTACACATCCCCTTTCGTCATCAGAATTTTTTTTTTTTAACAAGAATACAACAATAATAACCACATATTCAAAAAAATCATAAACTGTTCAGATTAAACAAGAACATAAAAAGAATTAACCAATAGCTCGACAAAAGCTAAGAGAAATAAATTTCAAGCAAGATTACAATTTTTCTTTTTTTAAAAATAAAACATAAAAATTAACTGTAACTCAAGAGAGGAATACATTTCAGGCAATAAAAAAAAAAATCAAAAGTTTTCAATTCAATTTCCCGCCATCTCTCACGTAGTCATTCAGATAAGCAGGAGGTCTTCTCACTCTACCACTTCCCTTCTTAAATTCTGTCTTATTTTCTTCATTCTCCACACTAGTTTGTCCCTCCAAAACCTCCATGCTATTGTCATCCTCATGCGAAGTGTCAGCATCCGGTGAATCCGCTCTCTCACCACCTCCCCCAGATAGCATAAACCCACTGCAACCTCAATCTCCATTAGTAACGATTATATTTCCTGCACTTCCACCACCTCTCTCATATAAGGCCACCCTCCTTTTGTTCCATATAGTGCCATTCGCCAAAACAACACTGAAATTTCCTACGTGTTTAACCTCAAAAGGACCGCAAAACTTTGTCCAACCTGCACCCACTCGTCCATCCTTGACTTTCACCCAATCACCAACTTGTATACCAGAGTAACCTCCTGTCAGTGACGTCTCCCTTTGATTCCCTGGTTTGATTCGATCGCCCTCCAACCAACCAGGCACTAACTTTGATCTGGCCTTATGCCCTCTCATGAACTCAAATGGTGTTCTACCCTTATCTCTCAGCTGCGTGGTGCGATGAGCCCATATCGCCTCTTGCATAACAGAACTAACACTTTGGTTTCCTTGCACTGCCAACTGAATTGTACCCTTGACCATAGGATTCATGCGTTACACAATACCATTGGCTTGTGGATTGTAGAGTGCAGTACGTTTATGGGTGATACCATGGGTCAACAGAAACTCTTTCATCTCCAGGGAGATCAACTGTGTACCATTGTCAGTAATGAGTGTATGGGGACACCCTTCTCTTTGAAAAAAAACCTTTAATACTGAGATAGTACTTCTTGTCGACACTTCCCTCATAAACTCAACCTCCGACCATTTAGAAAACACGTCCACTAGGACTAAAGCAATTTTTTTTTCGTGGCTCAAACCAGGCAATGGCCCAACAAAATCCATACAAATAGTGTGCCATGCTTCCCCTGGATCCTCAATATGTCCCATCCAAGTTCTTTTCCCCAGCTTTAACCTTTTTTCACTTTCCTTACACTGAACACACTCTTCCACCCATTGAGCAGTTTGCAAATCGACCCCTGGCCACCAAAAGTTTTCCTTAACTCTTCTTTGAGTCAGTGTTTGTCCTAAATGCCCTTCATGTGCCAAATGTATGATTTTTCTCCGTAACTTTTCCGGAGGTACAAATCTATCACCCTTCATTATTACACCTCCATCCCCCAATGACAACTCATCTAGAACCTTGATGTAGGGCCTTACAGATACTGCCACAGCACTCTCTCTTCTTCCTCCCTCAACAATCATTTTACTCACGCACTGCATTACCGAGTCACCCCTCAATCCTTGCAACCACTCTTCTTTAGAGAAAGCTGCCACACCATGTTGTAACAATTCCTCCATCAATGCCACTGCTCCTTCTTCACCCTTCAAGAATTGTGCCTCCGCATCAACCAACTTCCAATCCACAGCCATGCGTGAGAGAGCATCAGCTTGTATGTTCCTCCAACCCTGAATGTATTCCACGTTGTATACATACTCCTGCAAGCGAGCTGCCAATCTGGCCAATCTCGCAGAACCCTTACCCGCACCACCAGCTGATAAAACCTTGACTAAAGGTTTGTGATCAGTTCTTAACTTAAAAGAAACACCCCACAAGAATGTTCTAAAATACTCTACAGCCCATGCAGCTGCTAAAGCCTCCCGCTCAATCACAGAGTAGTTCCTCTCACTCTTTTACACTTCGCTACAAAAGAATGTGGTAAATAAGCCACATAAACAAAGATACTTTTTTAACGAAGTGTAGTTTATTCGACCTACAGAAGCGGTGCGGTGCCCGCAGCTTCTCCTTTTCTCTCAACCGTCTTTTTTCCGCATTCGCGAGCGCGTTTGGGACTCGAGTAACGCTCGAGCTCCCTTCACGCGCCCACACTAATATTACAATACTCAGGCTTATGAAGAAGAAATATATAGACATGTGACAAAAAAGAGATGTTACAAAAAAGCAGTATACAACCCATTGAAGAAAATTCAAGAATAGATCAAGGCTATCACTTCTAATACATTCAATGATGGTACACACAGTGATAAAGAATACAAGCTTGCACTAGAACCCCTGTCATCCATCTACTCCCGAAGATACATAAAAATATGAACAAACCTCCTCGTAGGCCAGTTTTCTCTGGGTGTGGTTAACTGCTAGAAGCAATATGTAGATTTGTAGACTGCTATAACAGAAACTATGTCCCGAAGATTAAGTCCTATGTCAGGAACAGCATGCAATTTATTGTTGTCATTGAAAGCCTGGACTTTAATGAGGAAGAAGACATTCTAGTTACGTTTGTTATCGAGTAATTGTGCACTAACCTCGCTCACAATGAGGAAAGTGATTGGGAAAACGATAAAAAAGACAAAGCGTGCTGCATTGACAGCTGATATTGTTGAGTTAGCTGCTATCGTCCTCACAGTAAATTATTCTATGTTCAAGAATGTTTTTACAATCAGAAGAAAGGAGTAGCATTTTTGGATCAAATGTAGCAAAACTTTATGAGGGGGAACTCGAGACTCAAAAATCTATGATCCTGATAGCCTATTTGGAGAGATAATTAGATCACGGAGATGGTGCCTTCCTATTGTGACACTGGCAAGAGGCAATACCTCTGGAGTTTCCTAAGCGGTCCAATAACCAGAGCACAGATCTGACGTTTACAGACAATTATTATAGGAAGGAAATAAACTAAAGACATTTTAGTAAGACACAAAGAGGGTACCCTGTATTTTACATTGTATAACAAACCTACAGGTACCAATTAACAGTTCTGATACAAGTGCCACCACTCACAGTCCCTAACGGACAATCTGCCCTTTGGACAATTTTTGCTGTCATGCAGAAGTTGTTATCTAAAGGAGGACTATTTCAGGGAAGCTGATCTCCTCAATGGGAGATTTATTGAGAGGTACCCCGCAAAACATTAGCAGATCACTCAAGAGAGTGTGTTTTTTCTGAGGTAGAATATATTAACCCTGCGATGCAGACATAACTCAGACACTAGACTAGTGATGGTGATTACGTTTTCTCCAGCTGGAGCACACAAGGAAACTAGTAACAAAAGAGATATTAAGGCTTTTATATCCCAACATACAAGGGCAGTATAAATGTGATAGTTGCATTGCTTGCAGATTTACCATGGACACCAAAACACTGGTCACTGACACAAAGACATACACTGACATAATTCTCGAACTATAATAGACAGAATGCTGTTAACATGATTAAGAGTCCTCGCAACAGACTATGTTGGACAGACATCCCAGATCGTGGACCAACGGACTGAACAGCATTGCACTGTGACCAGGTGCTGAGTTGAAGGTTCACTTAACAGAAGAAGGGCATATGGAAAATTACATTTACTGGCAAGTGGTGGAAGTTATTTCACTGGAAAACAGAAGTGGATAAAATTGCTTACTGCTAGATCTGAGAAAATTAAACGGACAGACTTGCTTGAAAGTACAACAAAGGGAGTAAATGATTTATACGATCTGCATAGACTTTGTGCTGCAGCATTAGACAGCACCATACAAGTCTGTATAAAGATGACGAGTAAATGTTTGTTCAAATATTGGGTTCCTCGTGTTACACCCAATAGACATTAAATGGAAAGTGTGAAATGTAGGTATACTGAATATCTGTGTACAAACATATGAAATCATGGCTGTCTACAAAACATTCTCAATTGATACATTGCCTTTTTGGCTGACTTATACTGCTGGAAGTAATATTATGGACAGAGATATATTTATTTCCTTGTGGTGTAGCCTTACATGTTCTCATGATGATAAGTGGTCTGTAATGTGGGTTGGTTACTCACACATTAAAATTGCCAATATGATTGCAACTTTGGTGGCCTTCTAATAGGGAAGAGTAGAGGTGTTATAGGGACTGGCAATTAATTCCCTTATAGTGAGTGTAAGGGATTTCTCTTCCATATTCAAAAAATAATTGCGTGTTTTTCTTACCTATACTGCCAAGGACTTCAGAGGAATGGTGTTTTTTTTTTAGGGACTGGACAGATTTATGCACAAGGATAGGCACTTAGGGGCATATTTGCAGCCCCACATGCCGCTGGAGCGTCACTCTTTGTGATGTAATGGTGGTGTATAGTGCAGACCCATATCTTCAAGGGAACAAAAAGCCACTTTGTGTGGCTTTCAATGGCCTTGTAGATATGGTGTAAGGCAATGCAGTGCAAGACCCTGCCTTGCCTTAGACTGCATCAGGGAGGAATACCTTGGGCATTGTGGTGGGCGTTCTCATGCAACACCCATGGGTTTTGACACATTGACAGATTTTAAAGAATCTGTAAACCTGGGAACACGTCAAAACTGCGCGCCTCTTCATGGCAGGCACAACGAGGAGAAATATTTATATTTCTCCTTGTAGATTCCTCTTTCCATGTGTGCTGCATTCTGATGAACACATACAAAGAAAAAAAGCCTTTCTGGATTGTTTTTATGCAGGAAGGTGTCCATTCTTCCACAAAAACAATCCTGCTGACAACGCAGACACTCTTGTACCATAGTAGCAATTTGTGCATTGATGCAGGAGGAAAGGACATAAATGCACTGCATCTTGAAATATGGTGCATTTCTGCCCTTTTCCTCTGGCCTAGGGTGACGCAGTAAGGTCACTTGCTTCACTGCTCTGTGTCACAGGGTTTGTAAATATGCCCCTTAAGCTTTATTGAATTTGGGCGAAATAGTGTTCCATTTGCATTGGTCCAACTAACATCTTCCATGTGTCTTCAAATCTTTGACGCCAGCAAGGCAGTGTGGGCAAATGGAGAAGTTGGTTGATTTGGTAAGTGTTTCGATCTGTAGTTCTGAAGGTGAAACCCATTGAGATTCACTCAGGAATTGGCATTAAACCTCATGGCACAGAGTTGATTGAGGGGTTCTCTTCTGTGTGCAGTTTGAACCTGGGCTGTGGTTTGCAACTCAGCCTACTGGACCCAGGGCCAGCTTTAGTGCTGGTGGCACCCTGTGCAACAGTTTTTTTGGTGCCCCCCACCCCATGACCACCTCCTCGGTTTCCCTCACTACCATCCAGCAAATGTGCCCCTCATCTCACCATAGCGCCGCCTTCACATACATTAATTTTTTTATAACGCTTGTAAAGGCTGGTTTTACTATTCCACTCAGCTATCCATATAAAATATAATTCTCTTCTTTGAAGCAGGCGTATTAACCCTCTCAGCTACTTTATGGCGAGTCAAAGCTGCCACTAGAGAAAAATCCCATCTCTCTCCCTACCAGGAACATTAATCACAAGAGGTATCTTGACATTTTAATTGTTTCTTGAGGGCTGGACGCACAAAGAACTTTTCAGCTGTTGCTTTTAAATCTCAAGTTTCGTAAGTTATTGCTAAACACAGCGCCCCCCCCTGAGGTCAGTGCTCCCCAATCCAGGTCAGCACCCAGTGTGGCCGCACCGCTCGCACCGCCCAAAGCCGGCCCTGACTGGACCCGCAAACCTGGTACGGCAGCCTGGGAGAGGTTTGGGACTTAATGTGTATGTGATGGAAGTATTGGATAGTTCTCTGCCCAATTTACACAGTGCACTCAGGAGATGTAATTAATGGACACGGAATGCGGACAGTGGAATTTAATATGTGATGTTTTCCACTGTCAGGTACCGGATATTTTTACTAGCATTACTTAGAATTAAGATGTTAGGATGGGGGTCCTGCTACACATGCATTGTTTCTTTATGCATGATCATTGGGTAGGGGCTGGAGACGCATCAACTCGGTATGTACACTAATGTCCTTTAGAGTGAGCACAGGGTGATCGTACTGGGGTCTCATGTACTACTAGAGAATTGTACACCAAGACGTCAAGTACAGGCAGGATAAAGAAACAAGTAATTACCTGCTGGCAAAATATTATCGTTTAATGGGGATGAATTTTCACAGGTTCTCAGGACTGTAATTAACTATACATTTGGTCAGGATTTTACCATTAAATGTCATCACCGTATGCTAGTTTATTTCTGGCTCTTTTCTAGTAACAAGGAACCCCCAACCCTGTTTCACTATATATAGCGATACCCAGTTGCTCAAGGCACTGAGGTAAGTAGCAATAACACAACATAGAACTGCCCCTTGGGCCAGATTTCTTTCAATTCATGTGAACGTGCTCGCCAATATTGTGCGACCACAACTTGTTCCCTTAATGTTGAGGGCCTGTGCTAATTCAGCGTTTAAATCGGAGGACACAATGTGCCACATGCGAGATACTGTATTTCACGATGCGTGCTGTTTATGCATTGGGTTCTGCATAGCGCAATACATTTATATGGAGCCTACATAATTAAAGATGAAAATTGAAAGACACTTTTTGAAGAGATTTTTGTCCGAAGAGCATCCGCCTTGGAGCTTTCCTTTTTCACCGTCTCCTTTTATGAGAAGCTGTATTGCCCTGTTGTGACATCATACTAACTGGACCTTATATTCCTTGAAAAGCCCCATCGTTGCAGTATTTTAAACAAGCATTTGTAATGTAATGGGTCTAGCATTTGTTCGAGTTAGAGTTATTAGCATTGTAAATCCCTAACTGGACTTTTCTTGCCACATAAATTAAAAATCTAAATTAAAACAGTTGACAGAAACAAGCTGATTCAAAGCACCACAGCCGCCATGAGCATGAGCGCTAGAGTTACTGGCTTCCTCCGTGAATGTCTAGAATGGATCGGGGTTGGGACGAAAGGCAAACCAAAACCGGAGGAGGGGTCATCACACGCTGTAACAGGACGAAGTGTGACGTAGTGTGATGGCCAATAAAAATGTTCACTTAGTTAAATCGCCTGGGGTGGGAACTCAGCACACAAAAGAGGGACATTTCACAAAATACACCAATAAAACTGAAGCATTTAAGACAAGCACAAGAAAGAATGAATACAAGAGTGGCAGAAACGTTCCTCGATACAGTGAAAGGAAAAGAAAGCAGGGGTATAAATTGGGGAAGTCGTGATCAGGAAGCCACAATGGAGTACAGGACAGAAGCTTGCAGCAAATGTCATGTAAATTCCCCTATAATGGTCTATCATGATATATAGTCAGTTAAAGTGATGACCCGCTGGACTCTTGGTAGTCGCATTAATGACAGAAACCACTATGTCAGTGGTTCCCAACCTGTAGTCCTGGGACCTCTGGGGGTCCGCAACTGCTTAAAAAATCCAATAATAATAACAGATTAGATCCCCAGCTTTCATTAATGACTCAGTGAAGGAGTGGGGAGGGGTGTCCCGGATTCCAATAATGATTCAGTGGGGGTCCCTGGGTTCCAGTAGTGATAAAGTGGGGTCCACATAAGTCAAAAGGTTGGGAACCATTGCCCTATGTCATTGTAGTATAATGCCACAATAATATTTTCAGAGGTTCACTCCAATATTTGTTATTGTGCCCAAAGTGTACACATTTTTTAATTAATTCAGTGATGCAAGGAGCTGCCTAACTTGGTCATGGTGCATTGTGTTCAAGTTGCAGAAAAGCATAGCTATGGAGCCTTCTTCTTTGTCCAATGAGCATTTCCACCTGACCATTTTTGATTTGGGTCTATGACTGCTGTTGAGAGATCATCGACAAAGTGTACAAAACTCTTGCAAAACAGCAGGGATTTCATAAATTCCGACAGTTCAAAAACCACCCAAAAGCAATGTTTGAGTGAGAGGTGGAGGAAGCATGGTTAAGTTTTGGATAGGGTCTAATAGTAGCATAGCTTTGCTGACAATTAGTACAGATCTGGTACTGCCAGTTTAAGTAATGTGAATGCACCATTCAAAGAACTTTGATTTGAATTGCCACTGCATTAGTCTAATCATTTCAGAGACCATGTCCGTTACAATGATCTAACCATAAGAGGAACCACAACACTCACCCCGACCATTATTGTTACATGGACCTTAAGCACTACCACAACCATGAACATTATATGGAGCATCAACAATAACCATGACCCCGACAATGATGATATATGGACCACGACCATGTACAAGACCATAACGTCTACCATGACCATGAATATTACCCCAGTCATGACCTTTATATGGACCATGACCATAAACCCAACCATAACCATTACATCGAACTTGAAGGTGACATCAACCATGACCATTATATCAACATATGATTACCTCACTTTAGTATTCGTCCCCAAACTCTTGTGACTTGTCAAGGTCAACGCAATTGTCAATTTAATGTAGGGGTTAGTACTTGTAGGGGCCGTCCAGGTTGTAACATGCATCTATAGGAATATGTGAATTAATCATCTATAGTGCCTACAGAAAGCAGCAGCCACATTGTTTTGCTTTCTCAAACGAACAGAAAACATACCTTCCATCCTTCATAACCTGCTCTGACTTGCATTAGCCAGCAGACTGCACTTTCAAGTCCTGCACACCTCCAATCTGTTACAAACCATGAGACACGCATGGATGTGGCGACCAATAACAATGAGAACAGGGATTCCACAAAGCCAGCCATTCACAGGTCGTCATCTTGCCGCTATATTTGAGAATGGAGCTAAAGTAACAGTAACAGAGTATAACTCATACTTTTCAAGGGCATTCTGGATTCTGCCTCGAAACCAAAAACATGTTTCTCAAATTGGCTTAAATTGATACTACGGCTCCCTAGGAGAGCTGCACACTTTGTCTGGCTCCCTGGGGCAGACTTAATCCTTTCCACCACTTTTCGCTCCCCTTCTCTCCCGCCTTTTTTGTTGCAAATGTGCAAGATGCCGCAGGAGAGCTCCCAGGGGCGCAAAGAGCTGTTCCGTAGCAGAAAAGAGTCACCATGTTCTGGGGTCTCTCCAGCATTCACAAACACTCATGTCTTTCCAATTAAACCTGCCTCGCAGGGATGACCCTGCCGAGATGCAGCCCTCGGGAGGCAGTCATTTCCCGTGCACTGCCACTTACTGCATCTTAATTGTGCCCAAACAAATAAATTAATCAAGCATCAGATGTGTTCAATGAAAAAAATGAACCAAAAGAAAGAAGTGGCATAACTTAAGCAAACATGCTGTGAGATTAGAGAATCGCTCTTCGGAGAATGGCAGCCCTATGGGTTTTTATGTTCAACTCTTAAATACCCCCCCTAATTTTGTATATGGGGTCCACACTTTGCAGAGAGGTCATGTTATAAAAGTGACTTAAAGCCAAAGGCTCAAGATAGATATGATGAATATGTCTACTGTCATATAACTAGAAGAGCAGACTTTTGGGGTCACTCGCTGACATACATCAGATTATGGAAAACAGAGGAACGAATTCGGAACACCCTGCATTAGGGTGATTTCTGCCCCCATTTTGAGCAGGAGAGCAGACTGCATGAGCCGATCCACAGAGAATGTGGTAGTATGGGATTGTACTGGGGCGCACACCTGCTTCATTTACGAATGAACATCCCAAACCCAATGCAGTTTTAGGATTCACGCTAATCGATGTAGATATTAACACATGCACGTGGCAGTCAAGTATCTCACTTTACTCGTTACTATTCAGTCACTCCAGAAAGGGTTATTTGCTGTAGCGGCTCGAGGCGCATGGCGGGGGCAGGTGGCACGTGGGGGAGGGTTAAGAAAGTTTTAAAATCCCCCTCAAAAAACTTACCTGAATGTCCCGCCCCGACACTACCACCACCACCCCACAGCTCCTCCTTCCTTTGCTGCAGGCACAGGCTCCCAGCCTGCCCTTCAGCCAATCTGAACGCTGCTGTCATTCTGCTGGCAGCATGACAGCTGCATTCCGATTGGTTAGAGCGCCAAGCCAGGGCAATCCTAGGCAGACTGGGAGAGTCTGCCCGCTCTCTCCAAGTCAGCACTGCATGGCCTGTTTGGACAGAGCTTAGTGCGCATAAATGTTTGGCCAGCCTGAGACGGCCGGCCAAACATGCATGCGTACTGAGGGGGAGTGCTGAGCACTCCCTCTTTGTGCTTGTCATGGCCTGTGGCCCCACCCTTACTACACTACAACGGTAATAAACATCGTTTATTATCATTGTAGTGTAGAAGTTTGGCAGCTGCTGCTGGTGGGTGTCGACGCTCTTCTGCCCAAACGGAGGAGCCACCCCTGGTTATTTGGAGAGTATGTCTTCAGGGCTTTTACAGGGCTGGATCTAATACAAATTTCCAGGAAATCCATGGATGATGAAACAAATCCATAAAATTAATGGAAACGTGAATCTTTTGCAAGCTGGTTTTGCATTTCTTCCTTCCTCCTTTTTATTGGTACATCTGTATAAACAGTCATCCCTCTGAGGATAAAAAGATATAGCTACAGGCATCTTGCATCACTCCGTGCGGGCCTTACATCTCTATTTGAGAGATTTTTTGCAGGACAACAGAGCTGGCAAATAATTTTGGGGGTTTATGAGTGGTTACCCTGTCCCCAAGACAAACCAAAATGTGGACATTGACAATATATTATATTAATGAGGGTTTATCGTTACATAACCTAATGTAGAACATATGGATCAGAACTGTCATGATTATAATACAAATCCTAGCAAAAATTTATAAAAGAAAGGAAGACAATAAAAACTTAAAAATTATTGTTAGTTGTCAAAATCCAATGACACATTCATGCTCGATGGCCTGGCAACCAATTTCTGTGTGTGAGTGCATGTTAGCCTTTGGGCGAAACCACTCAGGGGCCTCTTGGAAAGAAGTTGGCATGGTAAGTGGCCATTGTTAGGGATTCTGCACAGAATTACAGCATGGAAGCTGTTAGTGATTCTCCTGGCAGTGATGCTCACTATTATGGTAATGCACAATTTGTCAAAGCGTACCTCTAATTTCAAACGAATTGTATTTGCCATATAATATCTTTATGATAATTTACACACAACGAACAATGTGAAGCTCTGTTGCTCGTAAGGGTAATTAGTGAGACACTATACCACAGGAATTAAGGTGATGTACCCTACCTAATGGATCATCATAGTTTGTGTGATGTAATTAATGACGAAATGCATAAAATACCCACCAAGGGGTGAAGACCACATCAGAGTACTTCCAGACAATTGGTCATGCAACTGTCCCTCATGGTTCATAATTGCAGTAGTACTGCTGTCCACTTTGCCTACACAGATCCCTTCATCATACGTCTGTTAACATATATATTTAGCCGTGAGACAGATTTCAAGCCAGCACACCCTACAGCATACAATATACAATAAAAAGTGGGCCTGTGAGTCAGGTGCCTTCAACAAATGGATTGTTTAGGTGAATCCCCTTCAGGCATTCACTCAATAGGATGGTCATCGTGTTTTCGTATCATATCACTGCATTTTGAGGATGTATAAATCAGGACCATTTATCTTTGGTAACAAGACATCAAGTCTACCTGAGTCATTGCAGCGAAGGAGCTTCATCACCTTCCTTCAATGTTCCATACCACCATGATGATGTCCTTGACACATGGTCCTGCATTGTCCACTGCAAGACCATGGTTCAAGGAGAGCTGCGGCAATAGAGACAGGCTGCCTATCCCTGCAGTTGTTTTTATGTGAGTGCTCATTTATGGGGGAAATTGTGACACCCTCAGAAAGGTTTTATTTAGGTGATAATGTTGATAATGGTAAACAAAAAAAATCCATTCAAGGATGGCTGACGTTTTCCAAATAACTCATAGGTGTTCTGACTGTATAGTTCTTTTTCTGTGTTTATGCATTTCTTTCATTCGTTTCCTTTCAGAAGGCAGCATCATGGCAGGGAGTGGCACAGGCTACCCACCCCAGGCTGGCAGCACAGAGCAGTTGAGTATTTCAGGCACTCCCCTTTGACAGTACCCTGCACAGAGACCTGGAACTGCCCCTCCCATGAAAGGCCACAGGAGTGTGGGGCCGGCACCAGCAGCTGCAAGCAGAGGCATAATGTGCCCTTCACCTGCTCTCTAGGTGCGGGGCTGGGTGGAGGGTCTGTGTCATGAGAACTCACCCGCCCCCATCCACATGCCAATTACATGCTGCTGCCCGGTAGTCTGGTGCATCCTGCCTCGTTACACAAAGTCACAAGTCATTGAGGTCAGGAGCGACAGGCTTCCAGGAAAACTCAGCACCCAATGTGTACTTCATCAGAAGGCAATCACAGACACTGCTACAGAATTATGAGTAATTATGAAGATTGTTCTTGGCTTCTGATGAAGAACACATTTGGCATTCAAACTGCTTTGAACAACACAAATAATGGCTATCTTTATACTATAAAATGTACAAATTATGTCCTTAACAATATAGCTTCTGTTGTAAATGGCCCTCTCTACAGGGTCACCACCAAACTTTTTGTCTTCCTCCTCCTACTTTTTGCTGGATTTCTGCTTGTTGGCCTTATGTCTCTGTGCTCTTTACCACTGCTAACCAGTGCTAAAGTGCTTGTGCTCTCTCACTAAAATATGATTTGATTAGCATATACCTGATTGGCATATTTAATTTACTTGTAAGTTCATTGTAGAGTGGTATACCATACACTTAGGGCTTGTAAATGAAATACTACCAGTGGGTCTGCAGCACTTATTGTGCCACCCATTTAAGTAGCACTGTAAAACATGCCTCATGCCTGCTATTGCAGACTGAAGGCAGTGTCCTATTGCCATGTGGACTTGCCATATAAAACCCTTTACCAAGCCTAAAACTCCCCTGCACTTGAATACACTGTGCTCTGCCACCACACATCAGGCTTAACAACCCTGTTTTGTCAGTGCAGCCAGCTAGGAGTCAGGGGGCATGGGAGGCAGGAAATGCCCTGGAACTTCAAATAACCTTTCTGGAAACTTCTCCCAACTTCTAGGAACAAGGCACAAAGGTATACAAATAGGGCTCTCAGACCCACTCTTTAGATCACTACTGAACCTGTGGAAGGACTCTCAGAGGACTTCCTACTGCCATGACCTGCTGTGCATTCTGCCACACTGCTGCTGAACCTGGAAGGACTGTTTTGCTCCCTGGAACCAGCCTTGAACTTGCAGAGGCTAGCCCTGCTGCCGAACCCTGCATCTTCACCTGCACTCAGGAATCCAAAAGTGACTCCAATGGCAAGTTTTCCTGGCCTCCTCTTTGGAGCCACATGGACATACCAGGCTCCAGTCATCTTGGACAAGCACCTGGACCCATCCTGGGTGAGTTCTGAACCCCCAAGAGGCCTCTATCCACTCCTGGACCCTTGGCTGTGGTGCTTAGAGTTTTAAATGGCCAATTTCACGTAAAACTTTAAAAAAAATCATAACTCCAGTTCTACTAATTGGATGTTGATGGTTTTGGTTTCAAATAATTCATTAAGATGTCCACTTTGTTTCTAAATTGGGATTTCTATTATGTTGTGTTGTCACTGTATTGCTGTTTGTGTACTGCATTAATACTTAATACATTGCCTCTAAGTTAAGCCTGGCCGTTTCTTGTACCAAGCTACCCAGGGATAAGCACAGATCAATTTAGTGACTCTTTGTGGTTCACCCTGTGAAGGATTATGGCTGTTGCTTGACCCGGGCTCACACTGCAGTCTACCAACAACGCAATTTCTCACAGCTTTAAATCACATTTAGAAATCACAAAGACACTGTAAATAAACACAATGTTATTTGTCACATTTGAAAATTACTGTTCTCAAAGATTTTAAGTGGGTGCATGCACGTGTGCAGCTATGTTGTTCATATCCATGTAGAACATTCCACTTTAGAAATAAAGACTGAAGGTTGAAGGAAGGGAAAAAAAACATCCACTACATCTTGTGGAACATGCAGGCCGATGGAACTTTTGCCGAGTTAAAAGGTGCTGGAAGAAGCCTAGGTGTAGGAGTAGAGAGGGAAGTGTCACGCAGGAGAGAGACACCTCATTTCTCAACGTCAGGGCTGAACTTTGGTGGCTCTGGGAAGTGTTGTGATTTGAGAGCAGGACAAGGTGTAGTGTAACCTTGAAGAAAGAGAAAAGTAACATGGTTGTGCCGTCAGTTCTCCTACTTTTAGTGGCAGCACAGTCTCTCCTTCCCAAAATGGTGTCTGTACCATGTATATCTTAGTGCCATGCTGCTGATATGTGTATTCAACACACACAATAGCTCATGACATGCAAAAGCATAGACTAGAGAGTGTGGCGGCAGGAGTGAGGGTTTCTTCTTATTTAATATTGTTTTTTTCAGAAATTGTTTATTTGTGTGAGAAGCACAGTCCCACTCAATTTCCTTTACTGGTAACAATCAACATGAGTGAAGAACCCTGCATTTCCCAATCATTCTCCTCCTTATCACTGTCAATAAGATTTCATGATACACTCTTGTGGAATCAGCTGCCAGTCCTGTGCTGGTGAAGGGGAAACAGAGACCATTCATCCCCTGTTTGGTAGCAGCAGGTTCTTAACAGCTGATCTCATATGCACGGCGCTGCAGCTTTGTGTGTGTAATAAATAGCAAGAAACAAAAGCATCACCACTGCTATCTTTATGCCAGGATATTGATAGAGATGGACAAAATAAAGGGCCTGATTTAGAGTTTGGGAATGGGATACTCTGTCACATACCAGATGGATCTCCTGTCTGCTGTATTATGAGTGTGTTATATCCTATGGCACTTGTGATACAGCGGCCAGGATATCCATCATGTTTGTGACAGAGTGTTCAACTCGACTAACTCTAAGTCAGGCCCAAAGTTCACCTGGCTTTACTCCATTCTGCTTCTTATGTAGAAGCTTCTCCCCACAATCAGATATCGAGGGTTCGAACAAGGAGAAGTAGGGTTTGTGGTGTCCACCATTGGCAAACTAAATGGATTGCTTTTTTCTCACCTGGGAATTATGTTTTCATTAACTAACTCAGAATAGCTGGAGTAGCTGCAGCTACCTGAATTTGAGGGAATTTTAGGGGACACATTGCGTCGACTCATTACCAGATAGTCATCTGCCGCTGTCCACTTCTTCAGCAGTATATGTCCTGTATCGACCCTGCTTCCAATGCCTCCCACCATCCTCTCCTTCATGCCTGAATGTATTGATTCCACAAGCATTTCCAGCTTTCATTCATGGCTTGTATGATCACATCACAGTGTGCCTTTTAGTTGGTTTGTTTCCACTCTGCTTGCGAAAGGCTTGATATTCCAAGCAATGAATGCTGCTTGGATTAGGTTTAGGGGTGGACAGTTTGTCTAGAAGAAGGAAGCTCAAAATACAATTTTGGGGATTCATAATAAGTGGGCTAAAACCACAACATGATGGAAGCTGCTATTGGTCATTGTAGTAAGGACATCTGCACCCTAGTGTCTGCCCCAGGGCAGTTGGGTAATGTCCAGTGAAGGGCTTTTTTTGTGGTATCAATATTGGCATTGTTTAGTATGGGTTTACGGATGCTATTGAGGTAGTGGCTCTCATTGCCATTAGTTGGGACATTTCATTATACTCTAGTCATCGGCGCAACAAAACTTGAGGGGGTCCCTGTTGGAGTGTGACCTTTAAAATTAATATTAACATGAAAAGCTTGCAATATAATGCATAATGAAGCTGCATAGAAAATATGTTAACATAGAAAATAATGTACGCATTTGAAATGTGCCCACGGGGAGTGGCCACTAATGTATACGATGATTAATGAAAATGATTAATGATGAATTAATAATGTACTAATGTATGACTTTGTATTAGCATTAAGGGTTATGTATTAGGGTTTTTGCTAAATTAAACACTAGGCCTTAGTTAGTGCGGGTCTAGGCCTAGCTGCCTGGTCTCATATTAATTGTGTTTTTCTAACGTGCAATGTGCTGTTTTCCTGAAGGACACAAAGCTGTACTTTTCCTGAAGCTAGAGATATGTGTATGTAGCCATAATAAATTCTTTCTCATGGGACCCGATTTGCTCAAGGAGACATTCTTGCCGCATGCAACTGTGTAATTCGCAACAGGTGCAAGGCCGCCTGGACTAGGAAAAGACAATGGAATTACTGACTGGAGCGTAAAGTGTAACTTTTCTTACCTGACATTCCACCTGATGAAGACGTCAATCACAAGAGCCAATCAATTGCATGGGAACTGTGTTTTGTGGAAAATTCTAGTAAGGTGTGTGGAGAATTATTGGACAGAGATAATGATGCGCCAGAATTGATCCAATGAGAAATTAAGGGCTAGTTTGACAGTTTTGATATAACAGCATGACCCGAGAAGAAATCAGCCATTATTGGGACACTTTTGCCGTTATTCTGACATTCTGCCTTAAGCTATTTTTTGTCATTATTCTTTGAGCCTTTCCTGTTCTGATATCTTAACCATCCTCTTTTGAATCCTTACCCGATACTGACTTCTCCTCTTTATGAGGGAAAAGCCCTATTCTTAACTATGCTCTGCTGAGACTTTGCCCTGTTCTATCTTTGCTGATGCTGAATCGACTGATGTCCTGAGGACGAAGACTGACACTGATTGCTGATACATTGGAGGGGTAACTATCTGATGAAAAATTTAATTGTCTGTTTGCCTTTTCTTTCTAGGTACCAACTGCTCATTTGATAGAGGCCGTAGTTAGATGTTTTTCAAAATTTGTGTTTGCCAAATTGTTTTGCATGAAGCCCAACATGCTGATGCTAATTCGAAGTTAGTTAAGGAATTCACTTATATCGGACGCAAATAGACAAATGACTAAGATCTTGCTTTGTTGAATAATGTACTAATGTCGAGCTTTATTCTAAATGTTCATGATCTATGCTTTGATAAAGTTATGCTCTGATTGCCAAGTTATAGTGGTTTTGACGTGCCTGTTGATGTTGAAGTTAATAAATATGATATTAGATTGTATCTAATAGGGAATAAATATCCTAACACATAACTAGGTTTGTGTGGTTATTCATGGCTGAAATGTCATGGTGCGTTTGTTGTATGAGTTATATTGAATGTTATTGATTAGCTCAATGATTAGTTATTGTGAATATTGAAGGAGTTATTGACATATTGATTGCGATGCTAAACGGATATCTCGTTCTGGGAAGTCTCCAAACGTGGTCAAATGGTTCATTGGCCTAGACGTGTCTCCTTGTAAGTTTACTTATCAAGGTTCTGACGCGTTATCATCCCCATGCAAAGTAAACGGAGGCCCCCAACTCCAGACTCACTAAGGAGCTCTAAGGCCACAATACTGTGCTGAAGGGGCCACCCTGGAGCTTGGGGCCCCACTGCATCGCAGGGGCTGCGGGAGCCTTTGTCACACCACTGATTTAGTCCTTTAGGGTGTCATATTCCTATAGTGGGCACTGAATGTGAATGTTCAATGTCGTGAGGGAGGCAATCGTGTCTGGTGGTTACTCACTCCAGTTAGTATGGTGCTGTTGTGTGAGCTTCATCTTCGCCAAGTTCTTTTCTTTTTGATATTTGTTATGAAGGATTTGAAGGATTCTGTACCAATAGCCTGTTGGTCCGAGGCTTCGTTGTGTGGCTTGGCAAGCCTGAGACGCATTGCTTTTGGGACTTTGCTAGACTCATGCTTTGCAGTGGCATGTTAATTTGTTGATTAGCTGAAGTCTGCCATTAGTGTATTTGTCCTCCCTTTCCGTACTTGCTTCTCCTCAATGCCGTTTTGTTTCTGTTTTGCGGTCAATGACTTTATGTGGGCAGGGGAACAAGTCTCGGTTCATTGATGGGTAAATGACTTGGAGTGCCTGCGTGTACCTTAGTAAGGTAATGGACCCGTTTGTATGCAGTGTATGTTTGAATTTGAACGAGTGTAAAATGTTCTAAATGTGTTAAGTGATCAGTGGGAAACTACTTGGTATTTGTGGCCTGAGAATGTTCCTTTATCTAAATTCCATTTGAGATAAGGCTTTTTTTCTACATATTTACAAATGTTGCTAGCCGATGTATTATCTTAGTATACAGTGAAATCAGAATGCTTGTCCATAGTACAATTATTGCGTGCCCACATTAAGTGTAATTGTGCACTACTGTAAAATTTGTTCCGACCCACAATTCACCAGTGGCTCAACAAGCATTTGCAAAGCCGAGAGGTCTCATATATATCTGAAAGAGAATTTCTTCAGTGTTTGAGGGAGTGGTGGGGTTGTGCGTGTGTGTGTTTTAGTATGGACGGGTGAATGTAGTTAATGGCTGGATAAATGGGTGTTTTTTTAGTCACTCATCCTTGCACTCTGGCATTCATTTATTCATTAATTTAACCACTAACTGGTTCATTCTTCTATCGACTCCTCCCTCCTCAACAAATCCACAGACAACTCACCAATCAACAAAGAGGCATTTTCACTTTTAAGCCAGATCAATTTTTGTTGTTAGTTGCTGCACCATATCTTCCGTTCTGCTTTCCTTCCCGTTATATTCATTACTTCTTCTCTAACACCTCCTTTCCATAGATGCTCAGACTTTGTTAGCTTTCAGACATGGCATTTTACCTTACTGGCCTTGCATTTGTTTGCGATAATTTCACATAGTTTGTCCCTAGCCAACTGTGAACATCTCACCTTGATCAAGCTTTTTGTTCTAGTAACTGTCGTTCTAGATTTACAAGAGCAAACACAAAATTGCAGGTAACAGGAAACACAGACTCAGACTGAAAGAACAAGTCACACCACACTGTCCAGCTGAGATTTCAGTGCTTAAAATGATAGTGTGTATCAGCTCTAGTGCTTTATATAACATAAATGATTTAGCTACATTAATACTATAATCATAGTATTAATAGCATCACCCGGATTGGAGTAGTGGGCTCATACAGCATAAGACCTTTCTCACTCACCAAGAGCGTGGAATACATTTAACAGACATGCCACTCAGTCTGTGGCCAGAACTGATACTTTGCTAAAGTCCAGATGAACGGCTAGCTCCCAACTCAAACTCAAGCATCATCAAGGCTATATCTGTAACCAAGGAATTCAGTGCCACAAGCAATCTAGACACGCACATCTTCGATTTCCTTCAAATTTCCAAAACGTGGTATCTTCAAACCCCACAAAACTTTGACATACTGGTTGAGATCACTCTTCCAGCATATAATCTGAACCTCATAATAGGAATTAGAAATAAGGTTGCGCTTTACCATCATTGTCAAAAAGCTACCTAAACTTGCATCTTTCAGTCAAAGAGTTTGTCATCTGTTAATCACATAAACAGCAAATATATTAGAGCCAAAATGTACCTTGGTGATAATAGTAATCTATTACTACTTGCACGGAAGACACCCACATTTCTTCAAGACCACATCTCCCACTTTGAAGAAATTTCAACCTCTGTCCAAAACGACACTAGCGGAGGTACAGACTTCTACAATGACAAACCTTAAAATTCCTTCACATTCGCAATCATTAAAACATTTGAAAATCATTGCCTTTACTTCATCAAACGATCCCCACCGGCTCAATAGCCATGTCGAATAACATAATCCCTCCACTGTATGACAACCTCCAGATGCTAGTCCATTTATCAGCTTTTCACTCAAACATTCCAATCAATCTCAGCAGTTTATAAACCCATATTAATCATATGTCACCTTTTGCTAAGCATCTGAAGAAACTCTTCATGCCACCCTGCTTTCATGGAAGACAGAGTACTCTGATAAAGAGCAACGATATATCACACAAATATTAGTACTACAGCAACAATATGCATGGAATCCTCACCATAAGTTGAGAGGTCAAACATTGATGGCAAAAAGTGCTCCAAAACGCAGACAAGCATACAACACCCAAAACTCTTCTGAAAAAGGGCACCAATAAGGGTCAAGTCTAAAAGAAAATTCAGGAAACTGCATCAAGAACCTCTACTTAGTCTCTGCCACACGACGGAAAATATTTCTATACACATAAAATACCTAAGAGAGCATCGAGAAGTCCTAAGCATCACAGCTACGAGGACCCCAGCATTTCTATTCAACAACAACTATCCCTACTATGCAGGTCCTTACCTTCCTTGTCAAAGATTCCCTGGTCAGACCATTCTTTCTAAGGTGACCACACAAACTCCCTCTCTCTTGACCTATATCAGTCCCTCCTAAGAATACTCAAAATCATGTAAAAATAATGCCTACATGCTCTATCTTAACAAGACACCCCTCACATCTGCAAGGGCAGTCCAGAATAGCCGCTTTGAAGCAAGATTGCTGTTGAATCCTCTCTGCTTCTCACATAGGCTCTCCAATGAAACACCCCTTCCATCCTAGCTCGCGGTAATGCAGGAGTATATTTTGTGTGCTGAAGGAAAAAGAACTTCCATGAACCAAGATCCCGCCAGTTATCTCCGCACTCTATGGACCTCAGGGACCACTACACATGCAATTAATCAGAACTGTACCTTGCTACAATACATCTAGCTGTATCACCATTTTCTCAAGACTGTAGTCATAAGAAATAGGAATTGGACAGAATAAGACCGACTCTTAACATTAAGTCAGCTCGCCTAACAACTTGTAAAAGCCCCAGGCCTGAGTGCCTCTCAGGGGCAAAACATGTGTAGGTTGTAGATCATGAATGGCTGCACATCATTAAACAATAACTGGAACATAGAAAAGAAAACGAAAAAGAGCATTTCTCCTTTCAACAGTGTTCCTCTGCTCTGTTATGAATTGCAAATACATATTGTAACAACCAGACCAGAATATATGTAATTCTTGCATTTCCAAAAACACTGTACTAAGTATTTTTTGTATGCAGTTTGCTGGTGAGGGCATACGAAGCATGCATTCCTTTGCCCCAGCAGTCGGGTGTGACTTTTTGAGGACAATACACTGATATATCAGCCTGGGGATTACTGTTGAATCAGTGTGTCTCCCTAACTTGCTAATGCTATAATTACTTACTGGTGATAATTAGTATTATTATTCCTACCCGCCCTTGTTCCAGCAATTACTTGTGAGGTAAATCTCCCCTCTGAGACAGGAAACATCAGGGCCCTTTTACATGCAGGGCAAACATTTTCTGTTTGCTCCATGGCACACCTTAAAGCAGGTGCACTGGGTGCAAACAGAGAAAGTGCACCCTCTTAGGAAGAATGATGCCACTCATTGTAGTCATTACTTTTGTGAGGTCTACCACAGCCAAATGCCTTCAATAAGAGAAAAATATTAGAATCAATTTAATGCAAGAACAAAATAATGTAAATGCAAGGTAGCGAAATTGATCTATTAAACCAGTGAGCACACCAACATGATCTCCGCCATGGCTGGTCCCAAGCCTAACTGTGAAAGGAGGAGGCTTATGCATGGGGCTAACTACGCCACTATATAGCTACAGAAATGTCAACCAAAAGACAACCCGGCCTTGGAGAGTGAGGAATCTTCTTAACGGAGAGCTATGAAGTCTTGTGGTGAAAGCCAGAGATCCCTGGAAGCCACAAAGCCGACCCACCTGTTTTCAAGCAAGGGACATGGAACATGAGGACCCTATACGAGACAGGCAAGATGGCCCAAGGCACAAGGAAGAGAATACCACACATACTCAGAGAGTAGCAATGATGCTAACGGCAGGAGCCAACAGAGCTCTGATCGGATAGTTAGCCCACAATCCCAGAATCATCACAGCGACCTTCTGCACAAAGAAAAAGAGGATCAACATGAATGTTATCTAGTGCTATGCACCTACAAAGGACAGGAAAGAAGAGGTAAAATAATTTTACAACATATACACCAGCCCATCCTACAGAAATGCCTCAAGAGAGACATCACCATACTGATGGGGAACCTCAGTGCCAAGATTGAGAGCTACAGCACTGGGTACAAAGAAGTAATGGGCAACTATGGCCTTGGCCACATAAACGGGAATGGTGAAAGGCTCACAGATCTCTTACCCTGAACAGTCTGGTGATAGGTGGTAGTGTATTCCCATACAGAAGAATACACAAGACAAAGTGGTTGTCACCAGACCTTTCAACAAAAAATTAGATTGACCATGTCTGCATTGCCAAAATGTTCCGGAGGTCACTGAAGGATGTGAGAGCGATTAGAGGAGTGGATGTGGCTTCTGGCTATCACCTTGTCATGGCCAAGCTAAAGCTGAAGAAAGCACGGATGGAACCGACAAACCAACACCAGCAATACAACTCCATCGTCCACAAAGATGCACAGAAATGGAATGACTATTCAGTCACCCAGTAACAAGTTTCAAGTCCTGCAAGAACTAGAGGATGACAGAGACCCGGTGGGAAGTCTGTGGGGAAAGATCAAAGAAACAGCACCATCAACCTGCCAAGAGGTACTGGATTCCAAGAAATACCAGCATGTACAATGGATCTCTGCCAAGATTCGCCATAAAATCCAAGAGAGAAAGGAAAAAGAAACACTAGTCAACACCAGCTGAACAAGAGCAGAAAATGCTAAAAGCTCAAGACAAATGCACCAAAACCAACAAGGAAGCACACAGAAGCTCAGGGGCCGACAAGCGAAGATTCATCACTAGTGTTGCCACAGACGCCCAGGAAGCAGCCAGCCATGGAAACTTGAATGAACTCTACAGCATAACAAATAATCTCTCTGCCAGATACAGCAAGCCAGAGGACCTGTTAAAGACAAAGCTGGGAAGATAATCATGGGTAACAAAGGCCAACAAAGAAGATGGGTGGAGCACATGCAGCAGTCCCCATCAGACATACAGCCAGCTGACAAGAACTTGCCAATCAACTGCAGAAGACAAACCATAGTAGGAATATGTCAAGACACCAAACAACCGAGAAATGGGAAGGCAGCAAGACACAGCAACATTCCTGCAAAGGCACTGAAGGCAGACATTGAAACATCAGTAGAGATGCTCTACACTAGGTGTGGAAGGGAAGAGGAAAAGGCACCGCCAGACAGGAAGGAGGAATATCTCATCAAGATCCCCAAGAAAGGTGACCTGAGCAAACTACATAGAGATAACTCTTCTATCAGCCCCAGGGAAAGTGTTCAACAGAGCCAAGCTGTCTAGAATAAAGGAGCATTGCAACACTGCACATCATCATTGAGCAGTTGATGGAATGGAACTCCTCTCTTTATGTCAACTTCATTGACTATGAGAAGGCATTCAACAGGGTAGACAAAGAGACCCTTTGGAAACTCTTCCACCACTACACTGTGCCAGATAAACTCATAAGAATCATCAGGAACTCTTTCGAAGGAATGACTTGCCAGATAGTTCATGGAGGGCAGCTCATGGAAGCCTTCCAAGTGAGAACTGGAGTCTGCCAGGGTTGTTTGCTCTCACCTTTTCTCTTCCTGCTGACCACAGACTGGATGATAAAGACATTCACAGCTAGGAGAGAAAATGGGTTCCAATGGAAGCCCTACACACAGATGGTTGACATGGACTTTGCAGACAACCTTGCTCTACTCTCCCATGCCTATGTGCAGATGCAAGAGAAGACCAACACGGTAGAAGCCACATCAGCACAACTTGGCCTCAACATTCACAGGGAACAAACCAAGATCCTGAAGACTAACATGGCCAGAACAACTGCAGTCATTCTTGCAGGAGATATGCTAGAAGAGGTTGAGGCCTTCACCTACCTTGGCAGTGTTATGGAAAAGTAGGGTGGCGCAGACACCAATGTCAAGGCAAGAATCAGCTAAGCAAGGGCTGCCTTCATTCAGCTAAAGGAGTTCTGGAGCTCCAGGGACCTAACTCTGCAAACCAAGATCAGGCTTTTTAACAACAATATAAAGTCAGTCCTTCTGTATCAAGATGAAACTTGAAGGACAACAGTAACCACGACTAACAAAGACCATACTTTCATCAACACCTGCTTAAGGGAAATCCTCCAAATCCACTGGGCAAACACTGTCAGCAACAATGACCTATGCAGCAGACTTTTCAACTCCCTGCTCATGAAGAAATCATGAAAAGACACTGGGACTGCATAGATAACTCCTTTTCAAACCTGCATCAAACACCACTAGGCAAGCCCTGACGTCAAACCCTCAAGGGAAAAGAAAAGATGAAGGTCAAGAAACACCTGGTGCTGAGGCCTCAAGGTTGACTGGAAGGAGATAGGTTGCACCTGGAGTCAGATTGAAAGAAAATCCCAGGACAGAGGTGGCTGGGGAGTCCTGGTTGATGGCCTATATCCCAGGAGTGGTAGTAGGAGTAAGTAAGTACACCAACATCAATCATGACATATCATGATGCAACTACATTTTTGTGTAGGTGGGAAGGCCTGACCAAAAACTGTGATCGATATACAAAATTCTGTGTTAATGATACAGTTTCACAAAAGTATGCCCGGAGACCCATGCCCGAGTTGTACATATATCTTGCAGTGAAAATCTGTAAAACTTCAACCAAGATGCAGATACCCCCCTTGCTAATTTTCCTTGAAATCTAGGTAGAATGGATATATCTTGTTCTGCATGAGCCAAAATCTATGGTTGCTTTAATCCATCTAATCATAGTTTTTTTAGATGTCTTCTTACTCCTCTATGATAGGCCAAAATCACAAGTAAATAATCTAACTTTCTGAACGTACTCACCTATCATAATCGATTTACAAACCTATTTTAACATGAAATGAATGCAACAACTCTTCCTTATCAAAAGTTGGGGAAGTATAGAAAGTTGGTAGAGCAATCTCTTGGGTAGCATGAAGGGATGAATACACCTCAAGGATGAAAGAAGGGTCACTTCTAAGAACCTCGTCGTCCTCAAAAAACAACAGCATAAGAACTCACTCACTCTAAAGGCCAATTTGATAGTCACCAGAATGGCAACTTTGTGGGAAAGAAATTTCAGATCTACAGGAATCAAAGATTTGAAAACATGCTGAAGAGGCTTAAGCCTTAGAACAAATGGTAGATCCTGAGGAGGTGACACAGGATGAGAAAATAGTGTAGAAAAAATCAAAACCCTTGAACCTAGACATCAGAATCCTGAAGGGACCCGTCAAATATGCTAAAAACATTTGTCACAAGCCACAAAGTAGATAGAGGTAGATTGTGATGGAAACTGTTCCACTGAAACTGTTTAAAAACAAACTAACAAATATAAAGGATTAGACAACAAATGAGAGGAACAGCAGGTGTAAAAAAAAGCCCAATGGCTAGAATAAGACTTCAGAGTAAGGGTCTGATTTAGCTATTGGTGGAGTGGGTTATTCTGTCACAATGGTGACTGATATCCCATTCGCCAAAATCCACGTCCCATAGGATATAACAGGATTTGGATTTCAGCTGATTGGATATCTGTCACCGTTGTGGATGGAATAACTCATCCACCAATATCTAAATCAGGCCCTGAATCACCTTTAATGTTGGATACCTCACACCAGACTGGGTGGAGGTCCTTTATCCTATAGTTTTAACGTTTCAACTTCCAAGCTGACAGAAATAGTTTGAGATAAAATTAAGGATCTAAGAGGAGATAGGCATAATGGGAGGATCTGAAGGAGAATGACAAATTGATATTGATGAAGAGAGAACCAAGATCTGCATTGCCAAAAAAAAGCACTGTCCCTCTCATCTCAGTGGTATACTCATGAATTTTGCAAAGGAGCTTTGGAATCAGAGGGTATGACTATAGTACCTTTCTGGGCCTCTTCATTGCTTGTGCATCCATCCCCATGCTCTCCTCTATGGATATTAGGGCAGAAGCTGGGAAAAATAGAGTTGCTCCTTGAAGTACAAAAGTTAAGAAATGGGGTGCCAAATGTCCTTGCACACCTTCTCAAATGTTAATGGCGCTATAAACAGGTTCCAAGAAGATGGGAATAAACTACCCAGCTGATCAGTGATCACATTTGCTGCCACGGATGTGCACTGCTGACAACATCAGAAAGCGAATTTCTGCCCCAGTCTCTAGCTGAGCACACACAGAGTTCAATAGCTTGGAGTGGGTGCTCTCTTGGTGTCTGATATCACCAGGATGCTTTGATGAAATATCTATTGCTAAAAATGGTGTAAAGCTCTTCACGTTTACAGTCAGCTCCCCCTCGTAAGAGGACGTTTGACTCTCTACTGCAGACCATCTGACCTGACTGAAGTGTGAGCCAAAGATTGCTCCCCATGTTAGAGAGCTGGTATCCATTGCAAGAATGATAAGAAATTCTAGATGCATCACAATTCTCTTTGAAAAATTAAATAGCTTTACCTAGCAGTGAGGTTCTACTCTGATTATCAAGATGAATAGAACAAGAGTTTCGAGATTGGAATCTTCTGGAGATGCCAGAGCAGAGGACACAGATGACATTTTGCCCATTGTACTTTGAAACACACGCTGATATGTGGTCCTGCACCTCCATACATCTCCTCACTGGAGACTCTTGAAAGGAAAGAAGGGTAGAGAGCCGAGATCATAAATGTAGAGTTCCCACTTCAGGTAGGAATACTGCCTGGATCCTATCTGAGCAAAGGTCATGTCTTTTGATGGACTAAGATAACACTTTGTAGCATTTGGAAAGGACCCAGGTTGGTTCAGGGTGGACTTCCAGCAAACTAATCATTTTGACCTCTGACCCAGAATGGACGAGCCAGTCATTGAGTTACAGGTTGAAGGAATTGCTAAGAGATTAAGAAGGGCCATATTCACAGCCATCACCTTTGTAAAGACTCGTGGGTCTTAATGAAGGCTGAACATTAGGACTATAAGAGGCCAGTGCTTTTGGGGAATTCAGAACTGCAGAAAACTCTAGTGGCAACTTACAATAGTCACAGGGAAATAGGCATCCATCAAGTGTATGGCCACCATAAAATGATCAATCGAGAATGGAGGAATCAACCTCTAGAGACTGTTTCCATCTAAAATCAGATGTTTCCACTGATCTGGTCACCTTCTTGTAGTATATCACCATATGGTCACCTTCTGTCACCTTGACAGCCAGGAAGATGATCAAATAAATACCAATTTCTTTCTCTCGTACCTATACTGGAAGGTGGGATTTCTTCTCCACCAGGGACCACACAGCAGTTCATTAGAACGTGATGAATCCAACCACCAAACTGCAAGACTTAACCAAAATGTACCTGGGGCATATCATGATCAAAAACATAAAAGCCCCCTGCTCCAGTTTCTTAGAGAACCGATCAGAAAAGGATTTTACTTGGAAACTGGAGAACCGTTTTATAAACTGTTTCCTTCTTGAAGGTGGCCTGCAGGATAATTTCTGTTTAGAAAACCCTAAAGGACTGGATGACAACTTCTTTGAATGAAAAATAAAGTTTCTTCTCTTCAAACATGTGCTGCAGCATATCTACTAAATCATAGCCCCAAAAGGTTGGGACACTTCAAATGACACATGAGGAATAAGTCTCAGATATTCCTTCAAAAAAGTGGCAAGTTGATCCTGCTCCTAGATTCTCCATTGTACAGTTGTAGAAGCAATATTTGACTCCACATCTGCTCATATGGAACATCAACCAAGATTTCTGATATTGACTGTCAATGAGATGGAGAAATTGTCATCCATAATGACAAGGTGCAGAAGTATGAGAAAAGCAGGTGACATTTAAAACATATTAGAAAAGAGAGGACATTTACAAGGGCACGTACACTGATATCCCTCCCAGTTTTTATATGGAGCTCAGCCATGTGTAGTGTATGTTCCTTATCGGAAAGTGTGTGGTAACTTGATGTTACGCACTGATGGCCTGCCGTAGTATACTGAGTTTTGCTCTTTCTTTCACTGGCCACCAATACAAGAAACCAAGGTCTGCTATTACCTTGTACCCGACATGAGATGATTACATCTTGAATGTAGAGGATGCCCCTTTAAGTCAAAAATGCAGCACTGAAACAGTATAAATATGGGCCCAAGTGTGTCCACTCAGAAGGAAGTCTCTGTGAAGTGCCACACAAGTGGCCAATCTCTATAGCCCTTCCTTCTGGGAGGCATCACATATCAACCTACTGAACAGGTTGGAAGTTATATGACTGCAAATATGTTCTCAGGTATCAAATTCCCAAATAAGAACCAAATACCTCGTAACACTGTCATCTGTTTTCAGAAGCTTCCAAATTGATTAATAATCAAAACCTGCAGTAGTCCTTGGAGGAAAAAAAATATAACTTTGCAGTGTGAAATGCATATTTGTTTTGAACGCAACTATCATTAATACAGGTTGGTTTTGTTTTGTTATGTTATGTGTTTTTGTAAACCATACTATCATCCATGATGGCGTCCTGGCTCTGAGAAGGTGCTGCTACATAGCCCTGCTATGGTACTTTGGTTTATTCAAAAGCCTGGTGTTCCGCTACTTACAGAATTCAAGAAGGGAGGAGCAGCCTCTGATGTGGATTGGGGGGCCATTCTATAGTTTAGGAATTATCTAAGAGAACACCAACCCTCTAGATCTGTTTATGTGTATGCGTGGGATATGTGCGAGTAGACATCCTGAGGAGAGGAAGTGTCTGTGTGGATGATGGAGTCAGATGAGAATGTTCAGGTGGGTGTGGCCTAAGCTGTGTAGTGCCTTGAATGTGTGTGTGTGAGAGGAGTTTGAAATTAGGTCGTTCATGCATTGGGAGCCAGGGGAGCTACATGAAATGTTGGGCGATATGAGTTTTGTGTGGGAGGTTGAGGATGAGCCAGTGGCATAATGAAACTTGAGGGAGCCCCCATGCAAAGTACATGGAGAACCCTCCTCCCTTCCACCCAGACCCAGTCAGGAACATTCAGGACAGCGGCCTGTCACCCATGCACAGTGCTGGCTGTGCTGAGGGGATTCCCTGGAACTTCCCCCTACACCATGGGGGCTGCGGGAGCTAATGTTATGCAACTGGGATGAATGTGGCTGCTGAGTTCTGGATGGTTTGTAATATTTTAGTTTGTTGCCTGGTGATTCCAGCATAGCGGGTCTTCCCATAGTCCAACTTTCTGGTGACTTGGGCATGAATTGCAGTTTTCTAGTGTAGGTTGGGAGCCATTTGAAGACTTAGCTCAGTATCTTCAGGGTGTGAGGGTAGGATGCAGCGACGGTGTGAACTGTGCAGTTTTGTCCAATTTGCTGTCAATGACTATTCATTCGTTCCAAACATGGGTGCTGACTGTGTGTCCGAGTTCGGCTGATCACCAGTTGGAGGACCGTGGTGAGGTGCAGCTCCGCTGATGTGAATATGGGGGGCAGAGTCAGTCTGCCTGACATTTGAGTGACACTACAGATGAATTGAGCAAATTGCACTTCTCTTTATTTCCCTTTAAGCCAGTCTGTTCTGGGGGATAAATAGCAGGGGCCCGTTCCCTCAGAAGTGCTGAAGCATCTCTCTCAAGCTTTTCACATTCTCTTTTAACTGAGAAGGCTTTGTAATCAAAGTAGACAGGCACCTGCGAAAGCCTGTCAAGTTCTGAAACTCCACAGGTGAGAAAGGGATGCGAAGAAGTCCATTCATCGAGCAAGGAACAAGAACCAAAGGCCTGGTTCCCATACAGCAGTACTCGGAAAACAGAATCAAGGTGCCTCACTCATTGCTTTGCCTGGCCTGCCCGACATTCATATAACCCGAACTCGCTATTCTGAGCTCTCTATATGTTTCATCAAAGCGTTTGTGATTCATCAAGAAGGATGAAGAGTAATTCAACAGATATAAATATCTTTACTAAGAAATAATTTCACAACTATTAAAATGATATTGATAAACCGTTAAACTGTTTAAAAGTTCACAATCTTCTCTGACTTGGTGGTTTTGCGAACTACATACATAGAAGTTGTTTTAAAGTCAATATTTGATATGATGCAGAGAAACTTTATCGGTACAACGCGCTACCAAATTCTAAGAATGTCTTTAAATGTCCGTGATGTTGGACAAACATAGACATATATATAAAGTAAATAGATAAAGATATTTATAAATAGATAAACGTCGCAAAAGAGGCAAAGGTATTTAACAAAGATATACCATCATGTGGATTACAACCTGTTAGGGAAACAGGGCCTGGCAAAGTCAATGGGTCTGACCTTGGATGCCAGCCCATACTGTCTGCCACAACATATATATGTACATATATATATATATATATATATATATATATATATATATATATATATATATATATATATATATATTAATCTATATATATATATACATATATATATATATATGTATATATATATATATATATACATATATATATATATAAAAATTTATATCACACACATATAGACACACATTACAGAAATCTTAGATATTCAGCAATTATATTCAGAGTTATTTCAATAACTATAACTCATTCCCAAGATAACTAAAACTCACTTCCCCACCATGCACAGTTTTATCTCCAATAATTTGACGGCTAATGTTTCATTTACATTTTTAATGACATTATAGAAGTTGTCATGAGTGCTGTAATATCTGGGGTAATAAGCAGTGCATGTCGAAGATGCGAGTTATAGCTACATTAGGGCGGGAGTTATAGTTACTTGAAATAACTCTGAGTATAACTGCTGAATTTCTATGGTTTTGTGTTAGTTAATTCAGAAACTAACTGCAATGTCCCTGTAACTTTTGTTTTTTTAAGTGAATTTCTATGTTTTTTTAAATTCTATTTCCTTACTGTAACGTCCCTGTAAACTTTGGTTTTTCATTGAATTTCTATTTTCTTAAATGTAAAGTAATTTTAATTACTATATGTTAATACAACCACTGCTGTGCATGGCCAGACCCAGCAGCTAACCATCTCTAACCAGGCAACCCCACGCCACTGATGTCCTTTTACTGTGCATGGCAGGGATAGCTGCAGAACCTGGTCTGTAGCTAGGACCTGCAGCCAACCCCCATAACCACCCAAACCTGCGCCGGATGGCCTTTGGCCGTGGACTGTGGGGGTTGGCCACAGTGCCTGTCCTTCTAAGTGAGAGAATAGGTGTGAGAGGGTATCTCTAGGTGTAAGAAGGTGTCTCTTGGGTTTCATAGTGGGGTACAGGGCTGCACAGTCCTCCTCCCTTGGATGTTTTTGGCCCTGGGAACCCCATCCCCTGGGGCCGGGCCTTAATACATATTCCAGGGCTGCTCTAGGGTGGTGTCACTGGTGCCACCGCACCAGGTGCTGACTTCAAGTGGGATGAGATGTTTGTAAGTTTATTATGGTTTCAAATGCACCTGCTGCCATGTTTCTTTCCTCCAACAGTTATCAGGCAACCATAAAAAATGTCAAGACAACTCCATGAATAATGTTCTTCCTGAAGAGAGATCAGAGTTTTGTCTAGTGGAAGTTTTGACTCATCATAAGGTAGAGCTAGCAAAGAGGGTTTATATGCCTGCTGCAAAGAACACCTACCATGCAGATTACAAAGTGCATGTAATGTGAATAGGACAGTTGGTTACTGCTTTTGGTAGAGATATCTTTTTGTTTCTTGCGGGTTATAAGTTAAAATACTAATATAGAACTGTGAGCAATTTACTGTCATCAAAGAGCTGCATGCAAACTTCAAGGTATAGATTAGAACATTTTTCCCCAGTCTTTCATTAACCTAATGTTGCAAAATGGGTTCATTTGAGTATAGATAAATTCTTATTATCAAAGAGAACCCCCAACCATGGTGTTACATTTTAAATATTCAATTTGTGCCTCTCCAGACCAAGCACTCTTAAACTACACTGCCTACTAGTAGGGATGACATCACTCCTACACACTGTAGTCCTCTGTCCTATGTAAAATGTCCTATATTCTGATTTACACACCTATGATTTATTATCTCTGTGTAATATGTGTGTGAGGTAAAGTGCTCTGACATCCTACATACCTATGAAAGGTGCTATAAAAATAATGAAATGCATATGAGAGAAAGTGATTATGGAGACCTGAGGGGCAGTGTTAAAGGGTGGGAGTGAGGGAATTCATGGCAGAAGTGGTCACTGGGGAGCACCAGCAAACACTGTTGCACAGGGCGCCACCAGCGCTAAAGCTGGCCCTGTAAACATTCAATCATATTGGGGGAGGGGACCCAACCTCAAACAGTTTTTTTTCATGTGGGAGGGGACTGCGTGGCATCTCCGGGCAAATTTAGGCCCGGTGACCCCAGCACTCAGCTTCAAAATATATTTTTTTTATGTGGGGGGGGGGTTGTGCACCCCTCCACCCAAGGCCGATTTGATTCCTGGGGACATCATCATCCTCCAAAGCCCCCACCTTAACACGTATGTATAATTTTTGGGTTGAGGGGAACAGCACGGGCCCCCTCCATGGGCAGATATCAGCCCCGGGGACCCTATCCGTTGGGGCCTAGCCATGTCCCCTGGGTGACCCCCCGGGCACTCAGTCACCACTTTAGGGACTGGGGGGGCTTGAATGCCTGCGCGGTCCCAGCCACCTCCCTGCCTCCTGCGGGAGCCAGCATTGCTTTCACCGACAGGGAGCTGCTAAACATGTAGCTTCCTGTCGGTAGGAGCAACTGTTTCCTTTGTTTCAGCAGGGAAACAGAGGAAACATCCACTTCCAGCAAGCAAGAGCTGTTTGACGGATTTGTGTTTGTCTGACTTGGCGGGGTTGGCAAAGTTCCTGCCAAGCTACAGGATAGGCACCCCAGGACCTAGCAGGAGCCGCCATAGGGGCTGGCAATCCCCAGGTCCATTATTGGCTCCATGAGGGAGGACACACAGCCCTCTTCCAATATTTAAACAGCCCCAGGGAGGTGGTGATCCCAGGGCTCTGCGACGGACCCCCTTAATTCTTTCAATTCAGCCCCCGGGAGGCGAGGCCCCTGGGGCTGCGGGGTCTGCATGCCCACCTTATTTTGTTACAATTGCCTTGGGAAAGTGGCAGCCCCTGGGGCTGTAGGGTGGCCTCATGGCCAACCACATATAATGCAATGTTAGCCCCAGGGAGGTGGTGGTCCCCGGGCTCCAGGGGTCCACAGGTTCCCCCTACTATAATTAAAAGAAACAGCCCAGGGAGGAGGGAGTACCCAGGGCATGGGGGTGGCATATGCCCCTCCACTCTATTTGATTTAAACCCTGGGGTGGTGATGGTCCTCAGGGAGTAAATAAGCCCAGGAGGGGGTCCCATTCCCCCCCCTCCTTTATTTACCCAACGGCTTTGGCAAAACAAATACAGGCGACCACACTTGTTTTTTTGTTTTTTTTAATTTCTGCAAATTTGTGATTTTGTGGCGAATTTGTTGCAAAACTCTTTAAAAAAAATTATTTTCTGCCCTGGGGGAGGGGGTCTCCTCAAGGACCCCGGCACCAGAGCTAAGTGGTCAGGGTGTCCTTACCCTACCCTCTTTTCTTATTTTTTACCTTTTTTTCTTTTTTTTCAGGCACTTGGCTGAAGCTGAATACCAAGATGGCTACCAATAAGAGATCTGGAGGATTTGCAGAGCCTTCGCATCCTGATATATTCAAATATTAATTTACTTTAATATCTCAAAAACTATTGAATGGATTTACACCAAATAACAAAAAAGGGCGCTTTCTGGACCAAGAGCTACCTTTCTGCCAAATCTGGTGTAATTCCATCCAGCCGTTTGGGCAGTAGACATATTAAAAAACCCTGTAGGAATTAACATGGGGAAAACATGTGTTGGCCCCTCCTTTTTCTCTGCCCCACTTTACGGATTACCCTGAAATGGTCCAGACAGCAGCTGATGTGAGCAGCGATTTGTTTTCAAAGATTTAGTGAAGATTCCCCAACCAATGCCAAGATATAAGTAAGTAAAAAAAAACTCTTTTTCTATAGAAACCACTGGGTAATGCATATGTATATATATATATATATATATATATATATATATATATACACACACACACACACACAATGCCCATCAAACCTTAATGTTGATGCTAATGGTAATGGCAATGTCAGGGTACATGGTTGGCAACATATCACATCACCTATGGTGCCCAAAGCCCTGCTCCACCTTGCAGGGTCCAAACTTCAAAATACGTAAATAGAAAAAGCTAAGGGAACGGTCGTCTTTTTATGCTGTATGATAAAAAAAACTCCTTTCCTCTTAGAAAATGTTTTTAGTGTAGTACCATTCACAGCCTTGCAGCAAATATGATTTCCCTAGAAACATTTAATTTACAAAGCATAATGGGATTGCTTTCTGTACACAATGGTATTTCACGCCTGTTTACAAACACATTTTGATAACAAAGTGGAGCTCCAGCAGCGATAGCATATTTTTTTTTTACACAAAAGAAGTATTGCTTGAAAAAGATACTTTTGTATTCTGGTAAGATGAACGATCAGCTTGTTGGTGTTGGGCAGTTTCTGGTTTGATAATGTCATAGGTTTTCTGGCATGTAGAAAGAATGTGCCATCCTTATCCTGATATAATATTTTATTACAATTGAGTTTTGACGTCACAGTGCCTACAGGATGTTGTAACAAACCTCTATGCATAATACATAGTGCACTTTGAACACTCAGGTAAAACAGTGGCTTTATGTTCATACAAACTTTATTTGCTGTTGTCTGATAGTTGAAGTCTTCTGTGCTTGTGCTATGATGTTGTTGCTTGTGGCATGTGTGTTGTGGGAGAGTGTTGATTTCAGGCGGTTCTGCAGTATGTCAGTTGGTGTTTCAGCAAAAGCTGGTCTGAGTGAGGGATGTCATGACTAGGGAGCTATCTACCATGTGTAATGAATATATTGTGAAGTGGATATTTATGGATACGTAATGGACTGTAAAATAAAAGCGTAAATGAACCGTGAGAAAAAGTAGATTGCAAACCCTACTACTGCTTCAACAAAATCAGGAAGCACATAAATACAGCTCAGCACCTGCTGCACTTTAGAAAAATATTGCTGTAGACCTGTGAAACTGCTATGTATGAAATTCCAGCAACTGCGGACCTTCACTGTGTGTAGTTCGGAGCTGTTGCAATCTCCCGACCAGCTAGGACTGGCAATGGGTTATGATTGTACACTGCAGTGTTTTGGTTCATTTATGCCCCAAATCCACCCACATTGCTGTGGCAAGGAGAGGACCTAGTGTGGGTGGTGGCAAGTTGGGCTTGAGGGACAACTTCTCTATGAGCAGGACACAGGAAGCCTAGTCCGTTCCCTTTTCTACCCCAAGGAGCAGCAGGTGCATTTCAACTTTCGTGCAGCCTCCTTTTGCTGGTGCAAGGGTCAGATGGGAAGTCTTTCTTTGGTCCTCTTCTCCAGTCAAGCAAGATTGGAGTTTTGAGTGCCTGTGGTTCATGCACAGAAAGTGCCCTCCGGGGAAGTCGTGGTGATTAGTCAATGGGCTACTAATTTCCCTCCTCATGTTGACAACTTCCTGTGAAGTGTGGCATCTAGCTATCTGAGAGTGCTCTATTCTGCTCAATCTCAAGATTTTGGGACCCCTCTCTTGGTGTGTAGAGCTCGGTAGCCCATCCTAATGGTGTGGCTACCCATGAGCTACACGCCCATGGAAAAATGGTTTGGCAAGTGTTTACCCCATTCTATCCCTGACCCCAACCTGTCTACTCAAACAAATGAGCAGCCCCTCTCTGGGGTGTTCACCATTTGTCCTTCAAAGGCCGCTTCTCCTTTGAAGCTTGCCTTGTGGGCCTACATCCCATGTAGCTTTCTGTCAGGAGAAAGTATCACCTCCTCCAGAGGCAGGTCTCTATTGTTACCTCTCTGGGAGCTGTTGACATGTCTCCCCAGGCAGGCACAAGGCTATCTTGTGGCCAGCCTCAGCAAATGGCCACTGGAAAAATGGGCTGCAGAGTGGAAACTTTCTAAAAGGTGCATCTGGCAATGAGGTACATTACTTTTGGCTTGGTCATCAAGTCTGGCTTAATGAAATTAATTGTTTGAAGTACCTTGAAGAACCAACTTTTGTAGTCCCATTAAGAAGTTAGCCCAGCTAAGATGCCAGTGTTTAACTCTTTACTTAGCCAATAGGGCTACCATCCCCTTTCCCAGCAAAACCAATTGCAGGTTTTACAGCCAGAACACGGTAAGGACATGTTCTTCTTTTTAATATGCTACACTCTGCCTTAGGACTTGATCGGCCTGCTGTAGGGGTGACTTACACACATCAAACTGTAGGGGTGACTTGCATTAAAAAAGAAGTTTGTCGGGTTAGCAGTTTTAAATTGCCCTTCCAATCTGCATTTGAAAAACAATACCATCCCTGCAGGTTTGCAAGTTAGAAACATTCCAGTGATTTTTGTGTTGGATAAATCCTATCTATTGCAATTCAGCAGCGTGGGCACTAAATGTTCCCGTGATTGGTTGACCCTTTCTATTGAAACTGCCTTACGGATAAGTGAAACTGAACTTAAAGAAATTGAATTGTTGGAACTTGAAATCTGTCAAGATCAAACAATTCTAGATGTTAAACAGCTACTAGAATCAGCTAATAAGATCATCTCTGAGTTTAAAACTCGTACCATAAATCAAAAAACATCAAAAGTGGCTAGAGACATCAAGAAGTTTTAAAATAGAGGATGTATATCCTTTTCTGAAAAAATACTTTTACAAGTATAACAATCCTAGCAATTTGAACTTACAGTTCCAGAGCAGATCACGGAGGAGATTCATTACTTTCTCCGATACTACTTCGGATTCAGATACAGAACACTTACCAGATACGTACTCTGTACCCCAACATTCTACAGCTCAACCTTTTTTTGGCAGAGGGGCATGCAGACGGAGAGGGGGAGGTTTAAGAGGCAGATTCCAATATCAAGATCAAAACAAAGATCTATACACGCAACAAGGGGAATTTCGCACCAGGAAGAGAACGTACAGAAGATAACTGCCTGTAGTCAGGATAGGATACCTGTCTATAACTTGTCCAAATATAATTTATCAGAAATGGAATATGAGGTATTAAATAAGGGACTCTCTTTTGTTCCCAGTAAACTAAAAGACCCCGTTGATACCAAAACTGAAGTTCTGCTGTTCTTACATAAAGTGAGACTGCAAGCCTTTTTTCGAGATAAACCTGATGACAGATTCTCTAATGAAGATAATGTAAGTGGCTTACATCCAAAATCTACATTTTGCCCTGACACTTCTAGTATGCCACGTGAAATTCAGATCTTTGAAGACGTGGTTTTCCGGGAAATTGATTTATTGAACAACACAAAAATCTCCTTTAAAACTAACTGTAATAAGGAAGAAAAGAATGCTATTTATTCTTTGTCACAGAATGACAGCATTATCATTAAGCCAGCAGATAAAGGCGGGGGCATTGTCATATTGGACAAGGATAAATATAGTACGAAGTACGACGCCAACTAGGTAACACAGATCATTATCGCCTTATCACAGAGGACCCTATACCCAGACTGAAAACTACCATCACAGCAATCACAGATGAAGCACTTAGAGAAGGATGGATATGCAAAAGCAGAGTATGATTTTCTAAATCAAAGCCAGTTACGAACTCCTCTTCTTTATATTGTTCCTAAGATCCATAAAGACATAAATAATCCACCAGGAAGACCGATAATTGCGGCTTGCGGTTCTATTTTAGAGCCTTTGGCACAATGTGTAGACTTCTTTTTAAAACCACTAGTATATAACACCAAAGCATATATACGGGACTCCATGCATATGACCAACAAACTTGAGGGTAGTCCCTTTGATGAAAGAACACAACTACTAGTCACTTTAGATATAGAAGCATTATATACAAACATACCACAAAATGTGGCATTAGAAATAATTAAGATTTATCCAGATGAGAGAACTGGTCCAAACAAGGTCCCTACTTCTTTTATACTAAGTTTGGCCATGCTGTGCTTAAAAAACCATGCTTTCACCTTTGACAATGATATGTACTTGCAAGTCAAAGGTGTAGCAATGGGGTGTAATTTTGCTCCCGAAATCGCGAACTTAGTGATGGCCTATTTTGAAGATAAATGGATTTATGATATAAACGATCCTTTTCAAAAATACATCAAAGTGTGGCTACGTTATATTGATTATATTTTTATGGTCTGGGAAGGTAATTTGCGACTACTTTCCACCTTCCACAACTGGATTAATCATTTGACACCTGATTTAAATTTCACGATGGCTTCTGATTGCAAACACATTAATTTCTTGGATTTATGGATTCAATCAAATGATGGGTGTATCTTAGTTAGCCTATATAAAAAACCTACAGATAGAAATACTTTATTGCATTTTTCAAGCAATCACCCTCGCACTCTTATGGAGAATTTGCCTTATGGCCAATTCCTACGTATTCACAGGACTTGTTCTAACAAAGAAGATTACTTTGAAAATTCAGAGGCGCTGATATCAAGGTTGATAGACCAAGGTTATCTGAAGAAAATTGTTAAAGGAGCTTGCAAGCGGGCATTGTACACTCCTCGAGAACATCTGTTAACTCCAAAGCAAAAAAACAAGGAGTGTCCTTTGACTTGTGTACTTACATATAATCCAAAAGCTAATCGAATCAGGGCGATCATTGAAAGAAATTGGAAATTACTTCACCCTTTAGGGCTAAAAAAAAACCTTGTTCGCATTTAAAAGAGGTTGCAATATTTATGATGCTTTGGTACATGCTCCTTTTACTTCAAATGTAAAGAAAAGACTGGATTTGAGAGGTATGCTAGACCTACCACCAATCATCGGCCATTTTCAATGTAACAATTATCTGCCATGTAAGTATACGGAGAAGAGCAAGCATATAGAAGTGAATGGTAAAATACATCACCAACTTCGATTTTCAAACTGTAACACATGAAATGTGATCTATTGTATTACATGTCCATGTTCTTTGACATATATAGGTCAGACTACACAGCCAGTTAAAGCCTGGATCCTACAACATATGTCTAGGATTAGGTGTGTAGTACATGGTGCCCCATTGGTTGACAACTACATTGAAAAAGACCATAGACCCGAAGATATCAGATGGTCTACTCTTTATGTAGTGGAAAAAACAAAAACAGGAATAGAGATTCTGGATAGAATGTAAGCACGTTTGATTGAATAATTTGGGACTGCTAGCAAGGGGTTAAATGACCTGTCAGAAATGTGGTCTTTAATTAAGGTGTAATATATTTATTTGTATTGTGTATGTTTTCTTCTCTGAGAATATAAAATTGTATTTATTTTATTGATCCAATGTCCTTTGATGTAGATTGAGCTTTTTTTTATTTATTATGATTTTATTTTGTCACTTCACTTACGGATTATACACTTTAAGATGGCCGCCCAGTTAATCTTGTGTGACTTCCGATGTACTATTGGTCGGCAGTCCATTTTCTAGTTTTAGTGCTCGCGTGTGTTACCTGAGCATTTTGACGCTGCCTTACCGATAGCATCTTTGTATTTAAAATGAAAGGTTTATTGCACCCGCTTTAGTTACAAGCTAGAATGCCCGACATGTGCGGGATTACTCTCCTTTATGGAATTATTTTAGGTAAGTGGAGACGAATAGCTCCGGCCTTCTCTGTGAGCAATTACTAAGTTATACAACGACAAATGATTTTATAACTTTTTTCTTTAGATCGTCTGTAATCCCTGAGATGTCTTTATCTTCTAAGCATGGTATTTAGCAATAATAAATCAACAAGGGTAGTTCCTCTGGCAACTTGCATGGGCACTAATCTAATTGCAATACTGAAATACATTACCTTTGGGCTGTTTTCTCTGCTTTTGTCTTTTCTGTTGGATTTTATAACAATGTAAAATAGGTAATTCTCCAGGTGTGACTTGAACATCTATGACTTTTATCAGTTATGCTATCTTAGAGATTCTTTGTTAAGTTTAGCCAAACTTCCTTTCCATTCTATGCACACTGGTGACTTTTATGGTGAACAGGGGTGTTGCTCACTCCTGGTGGTCTGTGTTCATAAAACAAGCATTATTAGTGCAGTTATAATTTGGTACATTGTATATATAGGCACTGTTCCTGATGTCCTGAGGAGGCTAGATTTATAAAGGCCGAAACACGTCGACCACATCCGTGGAGGAATGTATGCTTTAATTTTTGAAAAACTGGATGATAAAAACTGTATCGGATATTTATACCAGCGATAGAGATGTGGCTGATGGACGATACATCATTCACATTACCTCATGTAATACTGCTCGCCAGTGAATGGCTAAGAAGTTTATAGGCTAAAATACAACAGTGCATAAAGGAACTACTGGTTTATATGTTTTTTAATATCGTTTTGTTATGTACAGCACTTCATTATTTGTTTTTGGTATTTTTGTTTCTTGATTGTATAATACACTCGGTGATTACTTTGTTGGTTAGTTTGTTACACAGACTTAAGAGTGGGACCTGTAGACACTAAGCATAATTTAATTGATTTAATTTGAATAAAGAAATATTTTTCCTGTGAATAATTTATGTTTTCACTGAGGTATTTTGTTCTATATCTATCCCTACTGGATATCTGTATTTCGTTTTTTTTTTTGTTTTTTTCTTCCAATTTGCAGTGGCAGCCCGGGAGTCACATTTTACTTGGTAGCACTCAGGGTGGCACAACAAGTGCTGCAGTCCCTGAGGAGACACTCTTACAGGCCCTTGGTACCCCTGGTTCCATATACTAGGGATTTGGAAGTAAGTTCGCTTATGCCAATTGGGTATAGGCCAATTATACATACCCGTTTAAGGGTCAGGGTGCTGGCACTGAACTCTGGTTAGCAGGCCTTACTGCACTCACACAGTCAAAAAAAGAGCAGCACGTGTCCAAAACTTTGGGGGTGAGCATACACAAAGAGACATTTCCTTACAGTTGTTAATGTCATGCTGCTGAGAATCTGATAACGTTTGTGTGCATAGTACAAGTGACTTAGGTACTTTCTTCATTACTATTCAGTACTGCCAGCTTGTTGATCTTCGGTGTTGAGACTGTCAGGGGTCTGTAGAGGTGCAGAATCCACTAAAGAAAAGTCTATGAGGATCAGAATGTATCTCATTAGACATTAGGTGTCGATGTTGGGAACAATTGTGTTGGACTCTGTACTCTACTGTTGTCATTTAGTAATGTCTGTTATTTCAATGTCAAAGGGCTATATTTTACACATACTGCTTGTTCTCCAGCGCCATCAGCTAGTACATCATTGATCTGACTTATGTGTTGTTGAGTTGTGGCAGACACTTATGGTCGTCTGTTCTTTCAGTCTTCTGTCAGGAAATGGGTACCGCGTATTTAAAGGATGTGCTGAAGCACGGGCTGGCAATATCATTAATTACGCTATCCTGAATTTCTTGGTCTGACTCTTGCCCCGATCTAAACTGAGCAGTGGGTCAAGATTAAAAGCCTATGGCCGCGCCAGAGACAGCCCTGGTTTATTTAAAGCGGTCGCCTTGGGAGGAAGCTTTGTGTACTGTAATTAGCTCTGACATCTGAAAACCCCCACCTTCTTTGGTAATGGATTTGCCCGGTGTTCGTCAAGGTGAGAAATGGACGTATACACGATTGACCCTCTTATGGTGCACGACTCTAAAATAAGGCAGACAACCCATGAACAGTGAAGTGCTGTCACAGAAAGCTGCTTGGATTTATTTGGGGGGAGGGTTATTAGAACTCTACCTCCAAATTCTGACAGACTGCTACACCAACCATCTAATCTTGCCATAACGGATAACGAGTCGAGGTATAGAACTCCCTCAAGCAAAAAGATTGATGTCCTGTTGATCAACTGAGCTGGGGTACTCTTGGGGTCATAGGGTGGGTGGAAGGGACTGAGAGGTGGACGGGTGGAGCTTAGTTGAGACTGCATGTGACCACAAGGCGGAAACGACCTGCAGGGGAACTTGCATGTTGTAAGGAAGATGGACAAGGAGGCGGTATCGATAGCTCAGGACTCATTACAACTAATCTCATTACTGTATCTAAATCAGGAAATAAAAAGTAAAAAGGGTGCTTTTCTAAAAAAAAATGCGAGCACTAAACATCCTCTAACATCTGCCTTCAAGCGGTTGCGCTCGGAAATGTTCCACAAAGGGGCTGTTGTTTATGTGTGTACAAATTTGTCAACTGCTGAAGCAGCCTCTCACGCTGCATCGGGCACCCTGGGAGTTGTTCAGTTTCTAACACATACACAGTTTAAATCTGTTTTCTACGAACCCAGCTCCCATTAAAAAGCATATTGCATTACATTACTATTGCTTCAATGTGCAAATGCAATACAGACGAAACCGAACATCTGGGATGTATTTTGCACTGCGATGTTCACAAAATGACTGTAATTAGTAATATAAGGACCTTGGACAGCGCGCCGTGGACAATATACTCCCTGAGTCTTTAGACTAGGATGTTCGGAACTTTCTCACTGCACACAGTCAGTAGAAGCCCTCTGACATTGCTGTTTAGAAATGTTTTTGAAATGTCTACATGATGGTGAAGTTCTCTGCGTCAGCGCAGCCAGCCCGAATGGTGCTGAGGACGAGACCAAATCATCCTTAGCACTCAAGGGATTAAATCACAGAAAAGGCGAACATAAACCAGGGCCGCCTCACTCACAGGCCTGTCCACTGGATGCTTTACTGGCGTGCAGCGCATGTATTCTGTTTTACTCAACGCATGCGCTCCAACTAACGCCTTTAACATCCATTTATGGAGGGGAACTCCCATCCCTTTTGTATTGTGAGCCAGTGTGGCTTTGTAGGCCCAGGGAGAGGTGAGTTTGGGATTCTCAGTCCCTCCTTTAAAACCCGTGGCCCATGAAGGCTAAGGGAAGAGGTGGGAAGATGCAGATACAAACAACCAGGCTCTCTGGGTCTGTGCCAGAGTACTATCCATCGAGAAGCGTTCGGAAGAACCCGCTTCAGAATGCATGAAGGTGCTAAGGGGTTCAAAGTCCCCTCCAGGAGCCCCAGAGTGTACACCCTAATATGGCTACCTTATAGTCTGCAATAAGGCACATGCTCAGTTTTGAGACATAGGGCCTGATTCTAACTTTGGAGGACGGTGTTAAACCGTCCCAAAAGTGGCGGATATACCACCTACCGTATTACGAGTCCATTATATCCTATGGAACTCGTAATACGGTAGGTGGTATATCCGCCACTTTTGGGACGGTTTAACACCGTCCTCCAAAGTTAGAATCAGGCCCATAGTCTGTGAGAAGGTTGGACTCTCAGAATTCAGGCTTGGCCAATGTGTGCATGATATCTTGACAAATAACTTGATTTCCCTTGTCCTCAGCTTCCAACAGTTAGAGCATCTACGCCTCTGAGTCCAGTGCAAGCCTGGGAGTGCAAGGTCCAAAACAGAATTAGAAGCTCATCAGTTACAATTAAATGAGCTTCACTGGAGTTAATTATATGTGCAATTATCTAGTGTGGCTGTTCAGAAAACATGGCCTGGGATTCAGCTTTTCTGGACAAACTTTGGAGACCTTAATATAGAGCGATACAGTTTGCACTGTTCACTAAAAAACAAACTAGTTCATTCAACTCAAAGTTTAAAAGATAGAACAGAAAAAGAGAAACAAATATGGCGCTGTGTATGATTCACATAATTTTGCGAATTTGATGTCACATGTTACAAGAAATTAAGCCATTGCATTGCTTCACATAATTATGCACCATTCACAGTAAAAAGTTAACAGTGAACGCGTGGAAACAAAAGAACAAGTGCGGGTGTTCATGGTGCTTTTGTTTTCGTACTACTTTTTAGGTCGAGCATAGCGGCCTGCAGCACTACTTTTCCAAAGTGTTGTTATCGATTTCGGCTTTTAACCACGCCCATCTCACACCCATCTTTATAACTCTTTCATAGGCTTGCCTTTCAAACATTTTGTTATCATAGGTAAATGCTTCATGTTTGTCCCGCCTTGGGTGGTTTAGTTACTGACTTGGACATCGACCCTGTTACATGGCTAATTGCACTTTTGCCGATATGTTTGACTGCAAGCAAACTTCTTTTCCCTTTTGTGTGTCTCCTTCAAGCTCATGACGAGGCATTTTAATAAGCTCTCTTATGTGAAACTGTTTTCCTTTTCATTTTTAATTTATGTGGCAAGTCAAGTCCATTTAGGAATTTACAATGCTAATAGCTCTAACTCGAGCAAATGCAGACCCATTGGATTGCAAATGCTTGTTTTAGAGTGAAATGCATTCTTACATCAATAATTGGTAATCCTCCCCGGTAAATCCACAGCTCATTGGTCTATAGGCTGGTGGCTTAATGACTGTGGAACTTTACCTCAGCCCATCAACTCAGCCAGGAATCTTGGAATCATTCTTGACAAAAACCTCAACATGGCTGATTAAGTTACTTTTGTATCTTCATCAGGATTTGGCATCCTCAGACTGCTTTGAAAATCGTCCAAATGGCTCCTCCTCAGCACCCGAAAAATAGTCACTCATGCTATGATCACTGGTCACCTTGACTACGGGGACACCCTTTGTGTCGGGTGTAGAGATCACCTGTAAGGATGGTTGTAACTTGTTCAAAAGACTGCAGCTCAACGGGTCTTCAATCTCCCGGCACACACTGTAGTGGTTTCCCATCCTAAAGCCCTTGACTGGCTGTGCCTGCAAAAGAGAGCCCTCCTTAAACTTCTATGCCACTCTTTGAAAGCTCAACACTCCCAGCCCAGAAATAAACTTCTGAAAGCCCTCTTGTCTGCTTCGCTCCTCCCCCTTACATTTGGCCATAGTCCCACATATTCCCTTTACAAGATAAGGAGAACGCTCTTTCTCTTATCTGTCAGCACACAACTAGAATCTCCTTCCCTACATATCCAGCTTACGGATAACTTCAAAAAGGGGCTTTAAACCTGGTCGTTTTAACCTACTACCCAATCTTTTGCCCCTTTCTGTTCCACACCTGATTCAGTATTTGTTTCTGTTTCAGCACCAGGACAACACAAAGGGGGTGAGTGGGCGTTCAACAAACAAGATTAACATAACATCTCAGTGGCAGAGACTGCATTTTTCAAACATCTAACTTGCTTATTTCCTTTGTTAAAAACACACCAGACAAGCCAGAAACAAAACTTTTGCCAACTTCCTCATGAGAGACCTCACGCATCCTATGGTGGCGTATCCAAATTGTGCCCAAGAGGGCTTGTTCAAAGCCAGATTTTAAGGCTGCCAACACAGGATACATTCACATTCAGTTACTCTGAATGAAACTCTTATACACAGACAGTGGTGATCCTGAAAACACCATCTGGTGCAATTAATTAATCTCAACTTTATCAGTATAACACCCGGTGATATTAGCACACCTTGGACGTTGCAACGCAGGCAGTTCATATGTGTCATATACATCTTCACAAAAACTAACTCGCAGACATGATATGGAAGTTTTACCCCCAAAACCTCAAAGAATTCGGAGTACAAAAATGTAGCTGTGGGCAAAATAGCAAATACCTTTTCAAGTATTTGAAAAGCCCAATTAAAACTGAATAATTTAGTCACAACTAAATTTCAAGCGCAATAAACTAATTTTAAAAGTAATTAAGCCGGACAAAAGTTGTGTTCACAAAATCCCTTTCCCCCTTATAATCAGTGTAATGAAATCATTTAAGCCTGAGAATAACATATCTTACAAGTGACAGCTGGATTCTAATTTCAATAATGCACAATTTTAAATTAAAGTGTAGGTTCGCAGTGAGTAACATAGAATTGTTATTCAGAAGCTGACGATAATAAGTTGGCCAAACCTTGGGCGATTAATGTGCATGTTAGAAGCAGAACCTTTACACCCCAGGCCATATTTCATCAATTTATAAGATAAAAGGCCAAAACCACCCTCAAACATTGGTATGCATCTGTTTTTTAATTCCATTTCACCAGTGAGGATGAAAACGCTTAATTAAAGATTATAAATGTACGTTCAACATGCCCTTTTCACTAAGAAAGCTTAGTATAAGGGTTTCCATTGTGGGTCCAAAAGGACCGAATTCATACCAGATTTTAAGGATATCCATTTGAGGGAAATTTACAATGAATCTAAATGCAATCATTGCACAGTTGGTTCTAGTATAGAAAATATGGCATGGATCGGGCTCTAGAACGCAACTACTGAACTCCTCCTGGTGCAATTGACGTAACTGTACTGCTTTGTGAGTACCATTATATTTTGCATCAGCTACAAAAATTCAGAGCAGGAAAATATGACTAACATCGAAGTACGGATGGCAGACATAATTTGTGTAATGCTTAAATTTTTATCATAAATAAAAGGGATGCCTCAGTGACTTCCCATAACAAGTTTCAAAACAGTAATCCAAGATGTGCAGCAAAGAATAATCTGCCCAGAGATAGGTCAACAGAGGTTTGTTTCGAGCCAAAAATCAGAACACATTTCATGACATTTGCATGCCCAGATGCTGCTCTCGCTTGAGCAGATTGGAACCTGGGAGGCAGTGACAGTGGGGCGCACTCAGGAAGGAGGCTGCTCAGATGTGAAGACGAAGAGGCCTCCTAAGGACAGGTTAGCACTCAGCAGAGCAGGGAGGACATTTCTAATAACCTTTGTGATTTGGGAATAGGCAACACACATCTGGAATATCCTTGTAGTACAGAACGGAATTATTGCCCAGATACAGTCCTTAATGTAATAAATGTACTGTTAGCGCGGTGGATTCGATGCTGACATGGGCTGGGAATGCATAGAAGGCTATCACTGACTACTATTGTTCACCTGCCTTTTATTTTCAGTGGCAGAACATGGAACATATAGTGCGAATGCGCGTGTTTATTTGCCATGTGGGTGAAGTTAGGATGATCGATGCTAATGACCTTCTTAATCAATTGCTGTTGGGCGCAAACATCAGGTAATTGACCATTCCATCGTTATGCATCCTGACATTAAGCACATAAATATAGAATGGGAATTTAACAACAGTTAATGTACTCTTCTGAGAGGTTAGGAATGATTCACATTTTGAGGAATGATGGTGTTCTTTTTCGAGTCAAAATGTAAGAATTTTTATGACTTTTTTGCTTGCTTTGAACTATGGTGTTAGTCCTCTTGATAGGCAATTGCAAGGAAAAGTGCACTATCTGCCTTAATTATCTAATTCTTTATCGGTAACTGAGAGTGTTTTCATGTGTGGCTACTACATGTGTGGTTGGTTCACAATCCATCAATGGCAGCCAGAAGGCCTGCTGAATAAGATGGCTTAAGTACATAGCCACTTATTTTGAAGTTACTGTAGGAAATAGATTTTTTATTCTATTGGAGTGAGTCTCTATTCCACACAGGGTTTAAGGGTGCCCACCTTCCTCCCACATGGACAACATGCAAAAGTCTGCGAATCAGGAGAGTCAAATCATGATCCCCTCAATTTGCTAACGGCAAATAATTTAGCCTCCTAGATTTCAGTTTAGATTCAAACAATAGTAACGTCACTAGCATGACACGTACACACACAACAATTTTCTAATCTTCTAAAAGTAGTGCCACTTGTTCACTTGAAATCAATCTCATCAGCCATGTTACAGGAGAGGAGCTCTAGTGGCCACGATGCCATCATTGGAACATGGAAAAGCGGATGCCAACTATGAGTTAAGCAATTTACAAAGAACTGGGGGTAAAATGCTTCACCTCCCTGGTTATGAGAGATTGTGGTAAGGACAATTTTAAAGAAGGGATTCCCTCAAAATAAATATATATATTTATATATATATATATATATATATATATATATATATATTTATATTTTTTTTCAGACACTTTCCAATTTCCACCAGTCTCACTCCTGATGGTGTCACGGTCAGGGACGGGGACTGTCCCTGTCCATAATTATCCAGACTCAATTCATCCTATAATGCCAGAGAAGAGACTCGTGCTTCTCGAGTTTGTGGCAAAACTTGTAGTTACTGAACCAAGAGGCTGAAGCCTGATGTGTTTCGGCCATAGCTTTGATCATGCGTCAAGCGTCAGCCTTCTAATTGTGCGGACATACACTTTTTGCAAACAACATAAGTAGAGGGCAACATCTTCGTGCTTTCCCAAGTGAGGTAATTGCGGCAGACATTTTGAACAGTGATTTTATAAATCTCACTATTGTTTGGAAAACAAATTTCCCCTGTCTTTTATAGTATAATATCAAAAACATAATAGAAAATTGGCAAAATTGTAATAAAGAAATTTGCTAAGTGATGTTCACATCATATTTCGGAACGTTCTTGCCCTAGTGGGCTTTTATTTTTTAAACACCAGTGTGTGTTAATTTAGTACACCTCTTATGTTTAGCACTTCTACCAATCAATCAATCAGTCGACTTTTAGAGTGTGATATGTCACCAATAACGGTATCCACGTGCTGACAGAGTCTCAGTCAAACAGCCAGGTTTCACCGTCCTACAGAACTCCTGTAGAGTTCGGGAGGTCCAAAGGTGCAGGTAGAGGTCGTTTCAGGCTTTTGGTGTGAGTTAGGAGAAGGGGCATCCTACTGCTCTGCTACATTATATGTGGTGGGTATGAGGAAGGCAGAGCAGAGGTGCCTGAAGGGTTTGTGAAATCTCAGGCGTGGCTGTTGTAGGTGGGTCCGGAGTCATGCAGGGCCTTGAACACGTGGCTATTAAGCTTGAACTGCCATCTCTTCTGAACTGGAAGCCAATGGAGTTTTATGGGGTAAGGAGTGATATGGGTGCGATGAGGGAAGTCAGGGTGAGTCTTGCTGCGGCGATCTGGATGATCTGTAGTCTTAGAAATAGGTGGGCCTTTCCACATAGAGGGTGTTTCTGTAATCCAATCGACTGGTGGCAAGGGCTCAGTGATGTTGTGTCTTGTTTTATGGGGAAGCCACTGGAAAATCTTATGCAACATATACAGGATACAGAAGCAGGAGGATGACATTGTTGACTTGGGACCTCATGGTGAGCTTGCTGTCCAGGATGATACCTAGATTCCTGGCATGCTCGGCTGGGATTGAAGTGGGCGCTAGTTCTGTGGGCGACAAGATGACATCCCAGGGGGAGTTGTCACTGCCAAAGACCAAGACTTTTGTCTTGACTGTGTTGAACTTAAGACAGTTATTCCTCATCCAATTGGCTACTCTCATCATGCATTGGTGGAAGTTGGTGCTGGTGGTGTTGGAGTATTTGGAGAGGATGAGTTGAGTGTCATCGGCGTAGGATATAATGCTGAGTCAATTTAATCTGACTATGTTAGCAAAGGGGGGACATATAGATGTTGAAGAGGGTGGGGCTGAGTGATGAGCCTTGAGGGAATCCACAGGTGATTGGCTTGGGTTCACAGGTGAAGGGTGAAAAGTGGACTCATTGTGTTCTGTCAGTGAGGAAAGAAGCAATCCATCTGAGGGCAACTCCTTGGATGCCAATGTTGTGAAGTCTGGCAATGAGTATATGGAGGGAGACAGTATCGAAGACTGCTGAGAGATCAAGGAAGATAAGGGCAGCTGTCTCTCCTTTGTTGAGGAGGGCCCAGATGTCATCAGTGGCCGTGATCAGGGCTGTCTCGGTGTTGTGGTTGCAGCGGAATCTGGATTGGAAGCTGTCCAGAAGGTGATTGTGTTCCAGGTAAATGGTGAGTTGCTGGTTGATGCCCTTTTCAATGACTTTGACTGGGAAAGGAAGCAGGGGGTTTGGAGTGTAGTTGCTGAGTTTGTTGGGGTCCGCTGAAAATATCTTTAGCAGAGGTTTGATTTCTGCATCCTTCCAGTCTTCTGGGAAGATGGTAGAATCCAGTGAGGTTTTGAGAACGGTGGAAATTTGAATGCAATCCTGGATGCTTCTGGGATGAAGATCTGGTAGGGGCATGGGTTGACTGGGACCCCTGAGTGGATTGATTTTGTGATGGTGATGGCGGCCTGAGTGGTGAGGTGGTTCCAAGTGGTTAGCCTTGGGGTGGTCATGTATGTGGAGGTATGGCCATTGAAAAAGTCTTTAGGCTAGAGCTGGGTGTTGAAGTTTCCATAGATTTTGGTGATTTGTTGTAGAAGAAATCTGCGGCTGTCACATAGGTCCTGAGAGGGAGAGATGTTGCTTGTTGCCTTTGCAGGGTTGTTGAATTCCTTGAAGAGCTCCTTACTGTCATTGGGGTTAGCTTCAATCCGCGGTGCAAAGGCTCTTTTTGCCTCATGTAGTTGGTGGTGGTATAGGTTGAGTGATGACTTGTAGGTGGTTCTGTTAGCTGGCTCTTTGTTGGTGCACCACTTTCTCCCGAGGTGCTTGCAGTAGTGCTTGGTTGTCCTGAGGCCCTTAGTGTACCAGCTGGCTTGCTAGGTGGATCTTTTGTGCTTCTTGTTCTTGATAGGGGTGACAATGTCAGCGCAGTCAGTGATCCAGGTGTTGACGTTTCTGATGCCCAGGTTCACATTGTCGAGCGGTTTGGACAATTTTAGGGCTAGGGGGTTGGTCCACTCAGTCTCTGAGGCCTTGTTCCTCCAGCAACAGGCCCCACTGAGGGTGAAGGCATGGGGCTCGTGATGATGAAGTGGATGATTGAATGGATGATCCATGTTAGTTTGTGGTGTGGCTGTATTTGATGCAGTCACTGGAGATGATAATGGATTTGAGAATCTGCCTTGCAATGCGCATAGCGTCCTGATGAGTTGGGTGATTCTGATATTATTCAGGCTATCGAGAAGTTTGGCAGAGTTCGGGATAGGTATGTCGTTGAGGTGGAAGTTGATGTTGTCCAGGAACATGTAGTCCTTTGAGATGATGGCGAGGGGGGCGTTGAATTCTGTGATGAGGTTACAGGAGGTGGTTTGGAGTCCCAGTGAAAAATATTCAAGGGCTACCCTAACAATGGCTTTCTTGCCCATTTGGATAGTGAAGTTGAGGTGTTCCATTGCTGGGATGGTGTTATCCATGGCCATGGTGCATTTGATGAAGTCTCTATGGGTGATGGTGATTCTTCCGCCTGGCTTATTGATGCAGTAAAGGTGGGTAATTCTGTATCCTGCTGGTATGGCAGTGGCAATGTCCAGGGCTGGTGTGGGGTTGAGCCAAGTCTCAGTAGGAGGACGACGTAGTGTGTGAGAGTGTTGCTAAGGTCCTAGAATTTGGTGGCATGTTTGCCAAGTGAGTGAGTGTTCAGGAGGGTGCATGCAAGCTGGTGGTGGTAGCTGGTGATGCGTGCCGATTGGGCTAGGTGTTGCAGAGAGGGATGGGCGCATGCATGTTGTGGTTGGCAAAGTGGCAGAGGGTGCAGGTGAAAGGTCCTACTGTGGCGTGAGGTGCAGAGTGGTGGCAGTGTTTGTGGTGGCGTTCAGGGTCGAGGGCACAGAGGGCAGCAGAAGTTCGGCTGTGGGTGGCAGCTGAAACAGGGTTCCTGGAACTGGAGTGGTCGAGATGCGCATGGTTGGTTGCCAATAGCATGCCTTGCCTTTGGTCGTCCAGCAGAGTGGCCACTCTGCGGCCTTCATTAGGCAGGTCCTAGGAAGTTGGAGGGTCCTAGAAGGGCAGCAAAAAAAAAAAAAATAGAGCAAAAAAGAATGAAGGAATAAGGTGGGAATGAAGCAATAGGGAAAAGACCTAAGTGGAGAGTAAGAAAATCAGGCAAGAAACGAGACAGGAGCAGCACCAAATAGGATGAGAAAGAGAGCAGGAGTATTAAAATTGGTCACTATATATATATAGTGACAACATAATGACAATTTCACCCAAGGTAGACCTCAAACAAACACACTGTACAGTTGTTCGAAACACATTTAGAAACAATCTTGCCCTAGTAAGCCTGTGCACTTGAATCAATTTTTTGTATACTAGTGCATCGGTTATGTGTGCATTGAATCAATTTTTGCTTCAATCTGTCCCAGCTACTCGAACATTGGTGTCAGTCCTACCTAAGACCTGACAATCTGAACAAGTGTAGGAAATACTAGTCAGTGTGTAGGTGTATAGTCCACAAAGAGGGTGGGGAATTCCCAGTGACGTTCTGTGAATAATTTAACTACTCCCTGTATCAATGCCGTACATGTGTGCATGGATATGGATCCCTTCTTTACTGTGCCACTGGAACCAAGGCACACTTAACTGGAGAGACTCAATCAGGGCGCAAGTGGCCTTGGGTTGCTTGTGTTTCAATTTAGGGAGGACCTGGCCTGGCATTTGGACCGGATTGTTCCTATTGAAGCAGTGTCAAGACTGATTTGCATATGGCTGAGTTTAGGCTGGGGTGGCATGGTATGCAAAATAAGGATGGGCTGGGATTAAGCCTGAGTAATTACCAGTGACTGAGAATAATTCAAGAATTCCCCATCACGTTTTTGTATACTTTATCATGTGACAGCACCTCACGTGTCTGAATACAGAAGAAAACAGTTGTATATAATTTCACAAGGAAAGAAAAAATCCTGAATTATGGCTAGCAATGTTTGTTTACTTGAAAACAAAGGTAAAACAGAAAAAGTGTGACAAATGTTTGAATTACTTTATGCTGTCATTTCTGGAGGGCCTTTTCAGTTTGTTCACAATTGCTAAAAATTCAGATCTTGTTAATGAGATTGAAATTGAAAAGGACTCCAAGTGGATAGTTCGAAAAGCTGTGCTTTTATAGGAAACAAGAGACATGCATTAAAAAAGCATAATGTATGCATGAGCAGCTTATTCATAATTCACAAAAAATAGAAGTGACATCTATACGCCGAAGCACATGCCACATATACATTATGCACAATACACCCGTGTTCATTATTCTGACTGTGCTTATAATAGTGTAGTGGTTTGCGACGTAGGTTCAGAAATGCAGATCAATGCCAGATATTACCATATACTAAATGTACATACTAAGGGCCTCATTCACAAAGATGTTGCTGTGAGTAGCTGTGACTTACTCTTGCAGTATTCCTGGCTTTCTAATAAACTGAAAGAGTAGGCCAGGACTGAATACCAAGAGTAAGTTAACTGAATACCAATATAGCTTACATGGAATTGCAAGAATAAGCCAATGAATTGCAAGAGTAAACCAGCTGTAAGCTAGGACTACTACAAAAGGAAGTCGCAGCAAACTATTTGTAACTAGAGCCCGTTGACTTTAAATGAATCACATTTACAAAGTCAATGGTTGTCTTGAAAATGTGGGATGGATACAATGCCCCTGGTAATACATTAGCAGTTTATTCCAGGAGCATCGGGTATGACCAACCATGTACATTGTAAATTTGTAGATTTGGTTTATATACATAAACCGTAAAGTTTGGGATGATTGAAAATATTTAGGTATGTCTAAATGTGTGTGCTTGGTAGGAGAGTTGCAGAACAGTCTTTGAGGGCTTGCCCAGCATGGAATGCACCTGAAATAGATACTGAAGATGCCCATACTCACACTTAAGCACGGGAACAGTAAGGTGCCAAGAGGACTTGGGAGTTGGGTCAATAGAGCTCAGGTTCACATCACTGGAACACGACTGCACCCCTCATTGCACCTGCTGAAATGCCTGTAGGTGAGCATAAGGTATCAAGGAAAAGTTTCCTCGGCTGCAACCAAAATGTCATGGTATATAATTGCTACCCTGACCCAGAAGATCAGTTTATAGAACGTCAACGTTTTCTTTGAAACATGTTTTTACAGTTAAGGCGTGCAGTTACACTTCAGGGATCCCTGTCCATCACGTCTTGGGAGGCGATAATTACAAAGCTTGCTTCTGCTTATATAAAAAAGGCTGATTTGATTGGATGCTAGCTTATTCATCTCCTTCAGCTGAGCCACACAATCTACCATACCCTAATCACCATCCTTACCATGTTGTTACTAGTCCATCTGCACTTCCCTAAACAGTTCCCATCCCAATATTTCCCTCCCCATCCCCTCAATATTAACAAGAATTCCAATGTTAATTCGTGAATTTCTTATAACCACATATGTTCTCTTTTAAGATCATCCCTTTCGTTATTGGCTTTGCCTGCCTGCCCTTAGTCCTTGTGTCATCTAATTAAATCTTCTTTCCTTCTTCTCTTCTGGCAATAGTCTTTCCTTCCACCGTCTCTGTCATCCTCCCTCCCTTTGCCCCCTCGTGCTGTCACCAGAAAGCCCCACCCCAAAGGTGTTATTTCTGTCCCCCTAAAACTGTGCCTTCCTTCAGTGTGGCCTCAAAAACACAACCAAAATCTCCAGATGCAACCTATTCCTATTCATGGACATGCAGATCTCTCATGATGGTAGAGTGCAGAACATTCACAGACAATGTCCTTGTGTCTTACTACCATAATCCACTCAGCCTTGCAGAACACATCCATTTCCAAGTTAATTATTGCTGCCAGCAACTGCAACCAACCAAATTCTATACCTAACCACCTTCCCAGGAGATTCCCCATGTCCCATCATCTTTATCAGCTCCAGCCCAGTAGATTGGATCGAATCATTTTCCACGAGGTAAACTATCACCAAGTCTTCACATGGCCACTACCCCCTCAGTTCCCACAATGTAGGCAGTAACTGTTCCTATCTCATTCTGTCTAGGTTGAACCACTTTAACATCACCCTGTCCTGATCGAGCCGGAGCTGGTGGCCAAAGAACCACTTTTCTGTTTCAACCCTGTGGTGTCTGAAAACATCAACAGGGGTCTAATATAGAATAATATAGGAAGACACCCTCGCACCAGGATTGTGAGTGTTGCTAGGTTCCAAACAGTCACCTGTGAAACATCAATTAACTGTACTCTCTGGGATAGGGGGGGTCCTGCCTTCAGTGTAAATTTCACAATGCCCTAATAAAGAACTTTCAATGTGAGGGTATTTTCTACTTGAACGTCTTCACATCTAACCCAAAACTTTCTTGCAACATAGAAATGGGGTGTTTTAAATAGAAGTGTATTCCTCACATCAACCCAAAAATAGATTCATTTATCTGATGTGAGTGCTAAGATACATCTATTTTGGGTGATGTCTCGCTATGGTATTCTTCCATTGCTTTCCTTATGAAGAGCCTTGTTGATGTTTGGGTTTAAGACATGTTAGAAATGTGTGGTTGAAAGGTAAGCAATTGTAATCTCTTGAGTACCACTAACACTGGCTGTCACAGAATGACTGTGCTTGGGACCATCCAGTCCTAACAGTTGCAGATTGGACGATGAACAGATTGCCTTAAATGTTTTCAGTTAATTGTACAGGATTGATTGTAATATCACGAGCACTTCCTTGCACCAGCACTTTACACTCACTGCGAATGGAGCACCCTTTTTATATCACTTTTCAAAAAATATTGATTTATGATGCTGTTTTGATGTGAATTATGTCAAGTCAATATAGACTCAAACATGTTCTCTTTTGTCCATGTGCATATGTGAACTATATAGGCATCTTTTGGTCTAGAGGGAGAATCTGTATTCTGGACTCTTTCTAAACAATGACTTGTGAAAAGTGATCTGACAGGACCACGTTTATGCGTATTGTATATATCACAGGTTCTGAGGAACACATGTTTACCCCTCACTTTGCTGGGCTGCCATGGCTGTTAGCAGCTGCCATCCCTTTATTTCCTTCTTGCCCCTCTACACCAACTTGCCCTCACTCACTGTAGTTTTATCACTGCCCACTATGTAGTACTGTAGGAGGCTGGCCTTGCTTGTAGTGGGTACCAGAGGTACTTACACCTTGTGCCAGGTCCAGTTATCCCTTATTAGTGTAGAAGAGGCATTTCTAGCAGCTTAGACTGATAGAAGGTAGCTATGGCAAAGCAGCTTAGGCTGAACTAGGAGACATGCAAAGCTCCTACTATACCACTTATATCATATGCACAATATCATAAGAAAACACAATACACAGAGTTACTAAAAATAAAGGTACTTTATTTTTATGACAATATGCCAAATGTATCTCAGTGAGTACCCTCAGTAAGAAGGTAGGTACTATACACAAGTTATATGTACACAAACCAAAAGTAGGTAAGTAAGAGCAAGAAAAGTAATGCAAACAGTGTAGAATTACAATAGGTTGCAATAGGCAAGCATAGGTATAGGGGCAACAGAAACGATATACTCCAAAAGTGGAATGCGAACCACGAACGGACCCCAGACCTATGTGAGCTTGTAGAGGTGCACTGAGACTGTAATAAAACAGTGAGGGTTAGAAAAATACTCCACCCCAAGACCCTGAAAAGTAGGAGTAAAGTACACCTACTACCCCCAGAGAGCACAATAGTCGTGATAGGGGAATTCTGCAGGAAGAACAAACACCAGCAGTGCACTGACAACGGGTTTCCGGACCTGAGTACTTGTAAGACAAGGGGACCAAGTCCAATAGTCTCGACAGTGTCTGGGGGGGGCAGGAGCCCAGGAAACCCCGGAAGAAGGTGCAAGGAAGCTGCCTCTGGTTGGAAGAAGCTTGGAGTTCTGCAAGAAAGAAGAGGACTAGGAACTTACCCTTTGGAATACGGATGTCCCATGTCGCGATGAAGCTTGCACAGGTGTTCCCACGCAGAAAGATCACAAACATGCCTTGCTAGCTGCAAGGGTCACAGAGGAGGATTTTGGGTGCTGGTGAGAACCAGGAAGGACCAGGATGTCGCCTTTTGGAGGAGGAGACAGAGGGGGTGCTCAGCAACTCAGAGAGCCCTCACGGAAGCAGGCAGCACCCGCAGAAGTACCCCAACAGGCACTTAGAAGAAGAGTGAACTGGAGTCCATGCAAAGTCACAAAAGGGGGTCCCACGACGTCGGAGGACAACTCAGAAGGTTGTGCACTGCAGGATGAAGTGCTGGGGACCCAGGCTAGGCTGTGCACGAAGGAAATCCTGGAAGAGTGCACAGGAGCGGGAGCAGCTGCAAATCACACAGTACACAGCTTTGCAGTCTAGCGTGGGGTGGCAAGGACTTACCTCCACCAAACTTGGATTGAAGAGTCACTGGACTGTGGGAGTGACTTGGACAGAGTTGCTGTGTTCCAGGGACCACGCTCGTCAGGATGAGAGGGGACCCAGTGGACCAGTGATGCAGTCTTTTGGTGCCTGCATTAGTAGGGGGAAGATTCTGTCGACCCACAGGAGATTTCTTAGGAGCTTCTGGTGCAGGGTGAAGGCAGGATACCCCCAGAGCATGCACCACCTGGAAACAGTCGCGAAAGCCGGCAGGATTAGGCGCTACAATGTTGCTGGTAGTTGTCTTGATACTTTGTTGCGGTTTTGCAGGCGTCCTGGAGCAGTCAGCAGTCGATCCTTTGGTAGAAGGTGAAGAGGGAGATGCAGACGAACTCTGGTGTGCTCTTGCATTCGTTATCTGAAGAATTCCCCAAAGCAGAGACCCTAACTAGCCAGAAAAGGAGGTTTGGCTACCAAGTTAGGAGGATTGGCTACCAAGAGAGGTAAGAGCCTATCAGAAGGAGCCTCTGACGTCACCTGCTGGCACTGGCCACTCAGAGCAGTCCAGTGTGCCCCCAACACCTCTGTTTCCAATATGGCAGAGGTCTGGGAGACACCGGAGGAGCTCTGGGCAACTCCCCTGGGAGGTAATGGTCAGGGAGGTGGTCACTCCCCTTTCCTTTGTGCTGTTCCGCGCCTTAGCAGGGCTGGGGGATCCCTGAACCAGTGTAGACTGGCTTATGCAGAGATGGGCACCATCTGTGCCCATCAAAGCATTTCCAGAGGCTGAGGGAGGCTACTCCTCTCCAGCCCTTCCCACCTATTTCCAAAGGGAGAGGGTGTAACACCCTCTCTCAGAGGAAATCCTTTGTTCTGCCTTCCTCGGCCAGGGCTGCCTGGACCCCAGGAGGGCAGAAACCTGTCTGAGGGGTTGGCAGCAGCTGCAGTGGAGACCCAGGAAAGGTAGTTTGGCCTACCCGGGTTATGTGCTAGAGACTCAGGGGATCATGGAATTGTTGGGGTGACAATTCCATGATCTTAGACATGTTGCATGGCCATGTTCGGAGTTACCATTGTGACGCTATACATAGGTAGTGACCTATGTATAGTGCACAAGTGTAATGGTGTCCCCCCACTGACAAAGTCCGGGGAGTTTGCCTTGAACGATGTGGGGGCACCTTGGCTAGTGCCAGGGTGCCCACACACTAAGTAACTTTGCACCCAACCTTCACTAAGTGAAGGTTAGACATATAGGTGACTTATAAGTTACTTATGTGCAGTGGTAAATGGCTGCGAAATAACGTGGTCGTTATTTAACGCAGGCTGCAGTGGCAGGCCTGTGTAAGAATTGTCAGAGCTCCCTATGGGTGACAAAAGAAATGCTGCAGCCCATAGGGATCTCCTGGAACCCCAATACCCTGGGTACCTCAGTGCCATATACAAGGGAATTATATGGGTGTACCAGTATGCCAATGTGAATTGGTAAATTTAGTCACTAGTCTGTTAGTGACAAATTTGGAAAACAGAGAGAGCATAACCACTGAGGTTCTGGTTAGCAGAGCCTCAGCGAGACAGTTAGGCATCACAGAGGGAACACATATAGGCCACAAACGTATGAGCACTGGGGTCCTGGCTAGCAGGATCCTAGTGACACATATCAAACACGCTGATAACATAGGGTTTTCACTATGAGCACTGGGCCCTGGCTAGCAGGATCCCAGTGAGACAGTGAAAAGACCCTGACATATACTCACAAACAGGCCAAAAGTGGGGGTAACACGGCTAGAAAGAGGCTACCTTCCTACACGTACCCATGACACAAAGCATTCCTACTTGTGCCCATAACCCAAGTGTGGTCCATGGACCACCACCACTGTGGACATAGGAGCAGCCCTGCACCCCTCATTCCCTTTGGCCCCAGCCTTCACATCTGCTCCACCCATACCCTGGGTCTTGTGCATCCATGCCTCCATGGTCTTCAATGTCCTAATAAAAACCTGACACCCTTGAGGTTCCCATCTTTACAGCGTCTGGCTATCTGAGGTCCTGCTCACATCAGGGGGAAGTTGTTTGAGAGTGTCTATTCCACAGGATAGGAATCCTGGACCAGTATTAACTCCCTGAGGGGGCTCGACCACTCGCTATGTCTTCCGCCACTCTTGCTGTATGGTTGCAGTTTCACATCCTCTCATGAACTCGCCCTTGTGAGCCCACGCTGTGCAGGTCCCTCCATCCCTGGACTGCTCTATTTCCTCTGCTCCCTCTGGTACTCGCTGCCCTTTCTGGTGAGAATTAGAGCAGGTCTGCCTCACCATGTGCTCTCCTGCGTGGTTGTGCTTCATCACCACCCACTCTTGGTCCCTTGCCCCAGTGTGCACCGAAACTTGATGACCTGACTGGGTCCCCAGTGGTTTATCTCGCCTTCCTAGTGACTCACCCACCCCAAAGAATGTGGCCCCCAAAGTGAGTGCTGCAGCACTGCATCCACATTTGACCGCTTTTCCTCTTTTGATGCCCTGAATATCGTGAACACAAATATGCCCACTTCTACCTGTATGGCCCTCGCTGGCTATCTCATTCGGGTCTTGGCTTAGCAGACCTGCACTCAGGGGAGAAAGGACCTTACCAAAGATGAGGCGCTCTGTGCCTCTCTGTCAAAACTTGCCCTTCCCCCCTGCTCGATAGCTCTGACCTCAGCACTCCTACTCCACTTTGGGAGGGATGGCACAAACTAAAGCCACAGCTTTTACCCCACCCCAGGCTGCCCTTCACAGGTGTGATCTTGCCATAACTTTAACAGAAGAAGCGTCCAACGAAGGAGGTAAGTAGCCCACAGCTCGGAAAACTTGTAGGGCCTATTTGACCTCCGCTCCCTACAATTGTTCCACTCCGGACATCCTTCCACTTTTCAGATGCAGGGAAAAGTGATTTTCCCTGGACCCTTGTGTAATGGTACTCCTGGTGGCCTTCTGGCCTTCTGGCCACCAAGGGCACTACTCTTGGCATCTGATGTCTGTAACATTTTCAATTGGTGGGTCGAGTAAATAGGTGAACATTCTGGACATTCTGAGTGAGTTGGTGACAAGTTGAGCTCCCTGCGGCAGCCAGCAAGCTTATGTCTATGTAAAGGGTGGACAGCCATTGCTGCGTGAAAACCTAACAATTGACAGAAGTGTTTGAGCACACCTAGACACTTCCTTTTATGTATATAACAACATGCATGTGCTCGAGTTGCTTCTAAGTGTTTAGATTCTTACTGACCAAAACAAAAAAATAAAATTAAAATGAGTTATCTTTACAGCGATGTTCTTCTCTCCTTTGGGACATTGAGCCTGCTATACAAATTGTACAAAATGTTTTTACAGTCACAATAAGTAGTTCTAACTGTTAATGACCGTGAAAGCATTTTTAATATGGAAAAATGATTTCTTAGGAGATGGCTAATTATTACAGACTCCTAAATCGTGTACGCCACTCCGTAAGAAATCACCCTTTGGAAGGAGCATGATGTCAACTTTCCTTCCAAATGGTGATTTCTTAGGAGATGTATCATTTTTAGGAACCAAAATCCAGTTGAATATATAAAAAAATTACAGACTCCCGAACTGGGCTGGTAAGCCAGTGGCAAAAGGAAAGGGAAAGGGATCGCCAAGGGACCTCTTCCAATATGTGAATTAAAAAAAAAAATGTTGACCAGAATGATTTTTTCCCAGGAAACCACTGCCAACTCTTAAAACACTTTTTAAGAAAAGTGAAGCTTTTTCGTTTTAAATGCAACCCCGTTTCCTTTAAGGGCAATGAGCTACGTTAAAAACGTGCTTACTTTATTCAAATTTAGGGGCATATTTATACTCTGTTGCGCCGAATGCACAATCGGCGCAAACCCTGCCCCATATTTATACTTTGACGTCCGACCCCACGGGCCTCAAAATTCCACCATGTGCGTCATTTTTTGGAAGGGGGAACCAGCCTTGCGTTAATTATATGCAAGGTAGGTGTTCCCTTCCAAAAAAATTACTTTAAGGCCTGTGCCCCTTATTTATACTCTGACGTCATTTTGACGCACAGGAGGGGGTGGGCCTTAAAAAACGGCGCACAGCCTGATGTGCGCTGTTTTTTAACGCCTGGGTCAGGGCGGGCGTTAAGGGACCTGTGGGCTTGGAAGGAGCCCAGAGGTGCCCTCCCCTGCCCCCAGGGACACCCCCTGCCACCCTTGCCCACCCCAGGAGGACACCCAAGGATGGAGGGACCCATCCCAGGGAAGTAAAGGTAAGTTCCGGTAAGTATTTTTTTCCGATTTTTTTTTGTGGCATAGGGGGGCCTGATTTGGGCCCCCCTACATGCCACTATGCCCAATGGCCATGCCCAGGGGACATAAGTCCCCTGGGCATGGCCATTGGGCAAGGGGGCATGACTCCTGTCTTTGCTAAGACAGGAGTCATGTCAATGGAGGTTGGGCGTCAAAAGAAATGGCGCACATCCGGTTTGAGGCCTGATTTTTGCCTCAGACCTGACGTGCACCATTTTTTGACGCACAACCCCCATTTTCCCATACGCCGGCGCTGCCTGGTGTGAGTCATTTTTTTTGAGGCACACCAGTCCGCCTCGCCGGCTAACGTCATTCCATTAATAAGGCGCCCGCATGGCGCGTTGGAATGGCGTTAGCGGGCCGTAAAATTTTTGACGCACAACTGCGTTGGCGCAGTTGTGCGTCAAAAAGTATAAATAAGGGCCTTAGTTTACTGAACTTAGCAGGTCACCACCCCTGTGATGGCATCCAATTGGAGTACATCATAACTTGTCTCCTAGCTCATTAATATACATGGAGTGAGTAAGATTCCAACCCACTTTTGAATGGGAATTTTGTGAACAGACTCATTTGTACATAAGTCGGTTCAGAAAAATCCACACTGGTCACAAAAATATTGGTTGCATATTGAGACCAATGTTTTGTACATCGGGCCCTACAGCCTGATGTACAAAGTGATTTAGATGTTGCAAACCCTGAAATACATGTTCTCTGATGTACTAACCCAATGTTGTGATTCAGAGAAATGTCTCCAAATGGCAAAGTTAGTAAAGAAATCACAATTTGGAAGGGACGGTTTAGGGTGTTTTTTTTACAAATTGCGAGTAGGTAAGGTATGTGTCAATGGCTTGTGACTGAAACTCGGTAGCAAACCATGTATCTGTTACTGACTCCCAAGATGGTGCAAAAACTTATTTGTAATGGTAAAGGGGGTCCCTTTGGACCCTTTGTCCTTTCGAAATTACTGTGGTAGCTTCACGGGTAAAGAAAATGTATGTTTTGCTTAATAGGTCAACTGTGTGCTGGACCTACTGGTTCTACTGACCAGAGAGAGGGCAATAGGGCAGTCTCATTCAGACATAGAAATCTTTCTGTCGGCCTTCTTCAGCCGTTGCATAAACACATTTTCAGTCTTATTCTGATTCCCCCTAGAGGAGAGAATCCTGGCTTGCTATGAGCTATCAAGTGTATCATTCCGCCTCTTAGAAGTACTTCCTTTGCAATACAGAAAGGTCTATTTTTCGACTGAAAACTACAATCAAGCATCATACTTTTCAACACATTTAATTCGTTCTTTCACAAGAGAATTCTCAACATGCAGCAAGTTTTTCGGGTTTACTTTATTTAACTGCAACAAGCAATCTTTAATTGATTTGTCAGGACTCAAAAACAAGAATAACACAGTAAAAACCACCTTTTATTTTTGCAGTTGCCCAATATATTGTGAGATCAACAACAAAAGTTGCAGTCTCTCACACCTTCGGGCAGCCACCTTCGGCTTACGCTGTCTTGAACTGGTGCTGACGCTGCCATCTCCTTTCTCCCTGCTACACACTGCTCACTTTACATTTCGAGTAAGCAGAGCCTTCCCTGACACTTATCTCCCTCTCCAGGTGCTTTGCCGTCACTTCTCCTCTCCCTTTGTCTCCTCACACTCACGTTTCCCCCTCCATGTCCATTCCCCTTTCCCTTTCTCCACGCTGTTTACTTCCGTGGTTCACTGTGCCCTCTCTCTTTCTAATCTCACCCTCATTCTCTACCGCCCTACTTCCGCTTGTAATCTCTGTCACTCAGCCTCGAAAAGACCCACTCTGTGTCTATTGTACTATTACCTTGCCCTCTGTCAATCTGTATTCTGAAGGCGACTGTCCCCAATCTCTTATAGAGCCTTTTTCCCTCTCTGGTTCCTGTCTTGCATTACCTGTCTTTGTTGGCGCCACTCTGCTCTCACTAGAAGCTGCTCCTCCTAGGCTCTGGGGAGACCTTGCAGCAGGGAACCAAGGCACAAATAGAACAGCAGTGTCAGAAGCGTAATGAGTGGGCAGTGGGAGTCTAGTAGCTCCCATGCCTCAAGGCTGCTATATCACTTCCCTCTGACACCAGAGCCAATTTACGGGACTTACATTCACAGTTAGAAGACAAACCTATTGGTTTTGCCAATGCTTGTTCTTCTTTGCTAACAGTTACTTGTTGGGTGGTTTTGCTTTTACAGCAGAGCTCTGCAAATCAAGGGATACAATCATACTTTACCCCACCCTTAGTAAAGGTTGGCTATTGCAACAACATCAGGCTCTGGAAGAACGGTGATTTGTGACAGTGTAACCATTATTGCTGGAGCTCAGACCATTTTACCTGTACCATGGGAGATCACCTAATATCCCCTCGTGGGAAAGCAGTCAGCTTCCATAACAGGTGTCCCACTGGAACCAGAGCGTATGTCATGGGTCGTAACATGCATGGTGATCATGGAGTGTGTGCGTTCATATTCTAGATTCAATATACTGGTTGAATGATGTCTCCCGCAAGCAAGCAGATATCATAATTCGAGCGTGAATGTTCCCTTCAGACTAGCATTATGGCCATGACAACTTCAATAGCTTTAGCCTATACAACAATACAGAGAATGAGGGAGGTTTGGGGGAATCCACATTCACACCTTTGAGACCAACGTTCGCTTCTAGATTAACTGATTGACCAAACCAGGTTGACCAACAAGTCAGGTCTGTTCTCTGATGAGAACAGATACAACATATATATATTATTAATATGTTTGCACTGTATATGCCTAGAACCACATCCATGCAGATACCCACATCTCACCCCTTTTGTGTTGTCTCAAGAGGCTCACATAACTTTTCTGTTCCTCAAAACCCACTTCCATGAAAAGACTGTCCACTCCATAAACTGGTGCCATCAGGCTTATGCAAAGTGTTTAATACTAGGCGTGTGTTCTGCAAAGGGCTTTAGGCATGTGGCCACCTGGGTTCCTCCTAGCAACTAGATACACCTTTACTAGATATACCAGAAGATGTGAAGGATCAAAGAAGAATCACATAAAGACTCAACAAACAAATGAAGAGGGAGGCATCAACATATTAAGTACTTTTCCGCAAACAGCAGTTCTTTGGCAGAATTATTTATTCAAAAAGTCATACATGGTCCATACTAGGACTCTTAGCAAGCAATCCACTGTTAAATACAGGGTGTAATCGTGATACTCTCAGCTAAACTAATTGCAAATTGACTTTTATTATGAAATCAATAAAAATCAAAAGGTATAGCCCAATAAACATAAAAAAAAAGTCTTATATAAAAACACACTAGCTTATTTTTATGCAAAGGTTAAGATGTGGTGGTTATGTAGAAAGCAGCAAAACTGATTCAACAAAACGTCTTTACTCTCAAATAATAGGGTACACTAACAGCAGTGCGATGCGTAGACAGTTGGACAAGCAGCCTGTGTATCTGGTCAATGGGTTTCAGCTCTTTAACTCTTCCACTATGGGATTTCATCAGGACAATAACATAAAAATAAACAGAAGCCAAAGCAGTGCTAATAGAACAGTAAAAGGGCAGGAGGATGCTATTTTGACTTGATTGGTCAGCTGCATGTTCGCTTCCCCTTGAGTGCTGCTATCTCTAAATAAGTGTCAAGTACAGAATCCAACAGGGAGAAGAAGCTGGCATCTGCCACACACAACAATGGCAAAAGTTAATGTATTGTACAAGTGAAAGACAAGTGTCAAACAAATCTGGATTATGGACCAACTTCTTTTCAGAAGGCAGATCTACACATTTAGCAGTAATAGGAAAGGATATACGTATTGTACTCTTCCTTTGGCATGTGAATGTAATACATTACACCACATTTCTGACACCAAAATCTCTAATTCTATTCCTAATTTCGCTTGTCCTGATTTATTATTGACTTTCCACTGTGTTAATAAGTGGGCAAGCGTAGTTTGGATAAGTCCCAGAAAGCTGTAAACCATTGTATTACATCACACTCATGTCAAAACTGCTGCAAGATACCTGAAGAAAGAAGTCTGTCCTAACATTGAAGCAACCATAGGGTATCCTTGCACTTCTGCTTTCCACACATTCACTTGATAACCATATGCTTTTGTTCCGGTGGAATGTTCCTGCCATCCAATAAAATCACAGTGCCAATACTGTACCTGTCAGAAATACTGAAATGGCAAAAAACTGAAAACAATGGGGCTCGTTTCCAAAATAAAGCCAATGTGTTTTGGAAGGCAAATCCATGACAGCGCTGGAGAAAAGTGAAGTGGTCTTGGGCTCAGGCTTAAAAAATAACCCCTTCTTCATCATTTAAAGCCATCTATGGGTGAAAGGGCTACACAGCTCTTATGAAAACACCTTAGCACCCGGGTAAGAGAGTGCTCATTGATAGAAAACCTGCCCTGACATTAGGACTAGCTGTCCTGCCCCTCTGCAGAAGTCCATCCACAAAGACCATGACAGCTTACATAGAAAGGGAAGTCATTGAAAGTTGCCTCTGTGGTTTTAGCACAATGTGAGCTGAAGCAATAATTAATTATAAGGGCCTCACGGGTTGTGGGCATTGGTCAAGTCCTTAGAGAATGAGCTACATGGTGAACGCATGCAGGCTTTTCCCTGGTGAATGGCCTCAATAGATGGGAGGACGATGGCCTGCCCCTGAGGCGCTGCATCTTATTAAATTATAGCATTATGATGTATCCCTAAAGAATGGCATCAAAAAGCAATAGCATGGGAACTTGCAAAAAGTTAACAGCATTCGTAGGTGCTAATATATTATGCCACATCTATCTAACTGGTGCCCTCAAAAGGCGAGAGCACCATGACCTGCGCCCTGAGCCTCAATGCGTGAGATTTGTTTTTCTGCATCTAGGGAATAGCTTCAGTAGGTGAAACAATGACATCCTTTCCTGATCGAATAGCCTATATAATTGAAAGGATAAGGAATTGTATTCCAATATGCAACAAAAGTTGATACACAACTACAATGGAAGCAATATCTAGCACAATTCTTGGCAGCACCCTTCGCATGAATAGCACAATGGGTACTAGAAGGCTGCTTAGCCTCTGTGGGAATGCAGCCTCAATATCAGATGACCTCCACTGAATGGAAGAGCAGGATAACTATATCACCCTGGTGGCTTTTGCCCCAGTGGACCATTTGATCTTGAATTAACAGCTGATTAGCCAAGTTATCCATTTAAAAACCTGACCAGACTACACTCTCTTTATTTTTAACAGGTATTTGTGAACACTTCCTTGCTTAAACAGATCATATGATGATTGTTTTGAATGTTTAATTTCAATTACACCAGTTACACCCATTTGGTTGTTATTATTTTCTCCAGCCCAGGAGAGGGTTCAATCTTATTTAAGAATACAGTGAGATCCAACACATACTAGATAGAGATTACCAAAATAAACCATCCAAGGCATGTGGATGGAACACCAAATCTTACTGTGGTCACTTCCTCTGTGATCACACAGACTTACTCAATGCAAAAACAGGATCCAGAGAAAAGAGTCTGGATATTCTCCTTGATCAGGAACTTACTTTGTGTTCAAAGTTACAGCTGGGATTTGAAATAGCTTTTTACAGTCCAGCTTGACAGCACAGCTGTCACCAGACAATTATGTGAGAACCACCAGAAAAGGTGCTTTGGCTCCGCCCACATGTTGGAGGCCAGGAGTAAATGTTTTATTAGGTAGCGGTTGTGTGCTTCCACAATGCGCTTGCCCTTCACACAGCTGTTGTCATTCGGTTCATATATCCAGCTGCCTGAGGTTGAACTTTCATGGGTACACAAAATACATTGTAATTGTATTAAAACGTCTTACTTAACTAGATAGTGTATAGTGTTCTTCTCTGGCAGAGGCGCAGATGGAAAGAGGGCAGTCATCAACCTACACGGAGTTTTAGTTCTTACTTGACAGTGCATTCGTAAGCCAGACCAATTGGCATTGCCAATGCATATTCCATTTATGATACCTCTGGAAACTGCTGCTTCTCCTGGCCTTTCCTCAAAAGAGTCTGTGCCATAACAGCTTTAGTATTGGCCTAACGTGACTGAATGGTTGGTCTACACATTGACTAGCAAAAGGCTAATTGACTCCTTTCAGAGGAGCTACGATGCTGCAGCGTGAATCCAGGCATCTGCATCTCACATGGGACTGCCTTAAACTGACATTTAAATGCCTATACTGGCTTTCAGCACATCCATGCATGGAATTTGTAACCTTCTTCCTCATACGTCAAGCGTCCCACTAGTAGGGACTTATCTTAATCATAGGAAAATCTGCCCCTAATCTGCGATCGGATGTCTCCTGTGCTCCTCTCTACCGTTTCTACAAATTTCAAATATCCACCCAACCCATGTCAGCAGCAAGTCTTCTGCCATCCTAGACTAGAGACCATGGAAGTAACTACCCAATACTTCTGGGACACTAGTGACTTGACTCAGCCGAAAAAAATGTCTTAAACTCATCACCTGCAAAGTAGCTCTCACATACAGCTACTAAGTAAAAGTTTCCATTTCTCCCACAGTGTGAACAGACCATCTGGTGGAAGAGTGTTCAACAAAGCTTCAGAAGCATGCACTCTCCTGCTGCATAATTTAGTGGCGGAGGACATTTATTGCCCAAAGTGGGGCTACACATTGAAAGAAACTTTGCACACAACCCAACACAAATAGAGGTCTGGCAGCAATGATGGCTGGGTTCACCCACCCAAACAAGGAAATCCAGCAGATGTGCTTATATTCAACTAACATCAAATCGCAAAACGATATTCTATATGTATATTAATGATGCACACACATTCTCCTATGAGCACACCCATCACAGCCAATGACAAAAGTGCACACACTGACAACAGTGGTGTAGCAAAGGTACCATGGGACCTTAAGTTAGCCAGGAAAATGAGCCCTGCATCCCCTGGTTTGCTAGTTTAAAAAAGCTATAAATGGAGTGTTGTCAGTCTCTCATACCCCTGTCCCTGGTGCCACTGCACCTACCACACCACTGATAGAAATACCCTCCAGTGACAACTTTTTAAAGGAACCTAATTAAAACCAGCAGGTTTACACATCCCCCTACATGCACCAAATGCAACCATAAAATACTCATACCCGCTGACGTCAATTTACAATAGGCAAACAGGCAACAGGAGAAATATTGTTAATGCAAAAAAGCTCAGATACTGCAAAGCACGTTTATCACAAATGGGGCATACGGACTGCAAACTGAAGCCCACGAGTTTACTCGGTGGCAGCTATGTTCACAACATATTCTCTCATGTACAAATTAGCCAACTGACATGTTTATGCACCTTCAAATGGCACTACATACATAAAAGAAATCCACGACACCTCAGATCTGGATTAAACACATTCGTATAGCAGACTGATGCACAACACTATAAACTGATGTCTAAACGAATTTAGAAACAAAATACAAATACACTGCTAATCGCATTAAACATCCACATTTGCGGTACTTTCACTGTGGCTGCTAATCTATCATTCCCTACTAGCCAGCCAGGCGGTGCGTATCAGCAGGTGTCTCAGTCTCCCTTTCTGTAGAGGGAAAGCCCATTATTGGAAAGCTCTCGGGCCCCAGGCCTGGGCAGACTTGGTGATGAATATATATCCTGCGATTAACAGTGTAGTAAAAGGAGAGGTTGCGTGTTATGCTCCCTGCGAAGAACCATGCAGTTTGTTAGGCCAACTGGGTTGGTCGAAGCTGATCTGGTGTAACCTGGGGGATGTGCCGCCTTGTGTGGTCAGGGCTGGTTCGGCATAAACTCGAAGATAAACTCATGTGGGTGGACAAAGCTGTACTGTGATAGTCCGAGTAGCGCCCTTCCGGTGGTGGTCAGTGGTGATGTCTTGGAACCGGAAGGATAGGCTCGCCGCGTGCTCAGTGCTGCCTAAGTGGTGCTTCCTGTGTGCCCAGTGTAGATAGAACAGGAAGGACTGTGATGTGACACAGTATGTGTCATGCACAGCAAGGAATTCGTTTACACTCTGCAGTATGGAAGCAAGACACCTGCACATCCGGTGAGTGTGAGTACTTGGGGAGAGTGCCCCCAAAAGCCATTGATTCAATGAAGGTATGGGTAAGCGAGTGTGAGTGTGCAAGTGTATGTGTGATGGTATGTTTCATGGCATTTTGTCCAACAATGTTGTTTTTCCACCATTGCTGTGTACAGATTCGTAGATGTGTGACCGTTTTGTGTGCGTATATTCTTTATTTAATTTTCTGTGTCTCCTCTTCAGCACTGCCCAATGTAATGTATTAGTAAAGTGTTACTGCACCAGTGTGCATGTTTATGGTTACTTGAAGGGTTGTACTGTTGCATTTGTATGACGTTTGTGAGTTTTACATGTGTATTGTGTAAAGTTAATTGATTGTCGACATGGGTATTTCACTGTGATTAGATGTGCGCATATTTACGTATGCCCAAAGTTAATGAGAGTTGGTGTGTTTTGTTGTAGCAGTCTGTCTTCTTGAGTGGGTGCATGTGGGTGACTTTACGTGTACTTTCTGGTTATAAGGTCATGATGTGTGTGAATGTGTTCACGCTTTGTGATTCTGTGCGTTCTTGGCGATAACATGTGCGATTCAGTGTGTTTGTTTAGGATGGTTGTTTGATTTTGTACATGTTTGGAGGCAGATGGTATGCGCTATTTTATATGTGGAGCAAATGCATGCTGTAGGTGGCATACAGACTGCTGTGGGGACAGACTTGTGCGATGCTACATGTGGCAACAGGCTGTGTAAATGTGTGTGTCAGTCAGACAACGTGCGTGATTGATCTGTTGTAAGAGGTTGTGTTGATGTAAATGTTTGTGATTAAAGATAGTAACTTGTGGTGGCGGTCAGTGTTAGTGTGTGGCGCGACAGGTTGCGTGATTGAGTGCGTTTTGAAAGCTGCGTGATGCCGTGCATTGCTTGTATGGTGCGTGTTTCTCTGTGGCGAGAAGCTGTGTGGAGACGAGACGGTGTATCACTGCTTGGACTGTGACCGGTTGTGTGTTTTGCATTTGGATTGCAGGCTCTGTCCATGATTGTGTTTGTGCGAGAGAGGCTGCGTGTGACTGCCGTGCGCAGTTGAGGTCGGGAATGCGGTTCGGAGTATGTTAGAGGGTCCATCTCCTGAGGTGCCCACGTTACATATTTTGCCCTAACCAACTCGCCGCTCCCTCCCCGCCCACCAATCCCAACACATCGAAAGCAGGTATTATTCTGGGTCTTATCTCTACCTGGGAAGAAGAGCAGCGAAGCCAGAGCGGTGCAGAGGAACCAGCAGACCGGGCGGTACATGTCTCCTCCTGGGGATGCTCTCGTCGTTGTCCTTGGTACTCCCAAAGGGTCCCTGTGTGTCAAGCACCTGTAAATCCAGTGTCAGGACAGGCGCTGGAGGCAGAGGTTGCGTGTGCGGACTAGAGTACGGGCACAGCAGCTCCAAGTCCCTTATCCCTCGGTGTCCCACCCCCGGCAGACACTCTCTGGCTGCAGAGCCGAGCTGATCCGTAGAGGAGGCGAGCGACCCTCCCCCTGTGCACCATTGGCTGCGGGGGCGAAGACCATCATTGGCTGCGGTCTCTGGAGCAGCCCCGAATCTCACTTTGGTGAAAGCGGGTACACCTGAACTTGGTACTGCCCTTATTTTGCCCACCAGCAGCCATATGCCTCTATCAGTAATGTATACAAAGCAAGCAGTGTCCTCGGTCTCGGCGGGAACCCTCTAACCACCCTGAACTACCCCAGCCGGAAGGGGCGACCCTCAGAAGGCCCTTGCAGCCAGCAGACAGCCTTAGTTGCCCCTCAACGCGACGACCGCGCTCAGCTACCCCTGGCTCTTGAAGACACCCCCCCCCCCCCCCCGGTCCAGCACTCTCCCGTGCCTCTTGCCACCTGTAGATACCTTCACTAGCTCTCACCACCAATACACTCAGCAGCTCCCAGTATATGCAAGCACCCTCTGCTGCCCCATGAGCCCTTGTGTATAGAAGCCCTTGATATAGTCTCAGGGGGGTTCCACCGCCCAGCTACTCTCAGAAGTTCCTTATTACCCACCCCTAGGTATATTCAGCTGCTGTCCGCAGGTCAGCCAACATCAGCAGCTCCCTTTACCTGCATACACCATCAGAGGCCCCTGGAACCTTTCGTCAAGAAAACCCTCGATACACCGAGACGGTGCCCACAGCCCACTCACCACCACCAGCTGCACCGTCCACCCGTGGAAGCACCAAGAAACTGTCCTCAGACGCGACATTATCAGCAGTCCTAACATACCCAATGAACCCGGTCGCAGCTACCAAAGGCCCAGAGACCCTCTGAGAAACGTCCCAGTGCCCAGACACACTCGAGCTCACTGCACTGCCAGCTGTAAACACACGTAAGAGTCACAACCGCTCACATGCACTGTAGCCAAGTGCAGCGCCTCTGCCACTTGGGACACCCTCAGCCACTTGAGTAGCAAAGGCGCTATAAGCACTGATTCAAGCAAGTAAAGACCCACCTCAGCCACTCCCAATTGAGCAGTAAAAGCCAGAGATAATCTGGGTTACGTGTGGCCCTCACACCCTAGGGCACTGGCTACAGCTGCCCCAGCAATGTTACCAGTCCCCATGCTGTACCAAGGTACCCCCATGTCCTGTGTATCACTTTGACTCAGTCTTTACTTCTTAGCAAGCAGCACTGGGCTTCCTAAAACGCGCAGTTCCACTTTTCCGAATATAAGTGTGGGCCCCTGCAGGTTAGGTGCTGCTGGCTTAGAACCCAGCACTGTATGAGACTGTTGCGTGGCTTCGGCTGCTGTCAGCTGTGAGACTGCCTTAAGTGAGATCCCCTCCCCTGTTGGTTACCTACATCAATAGTCCAAAGACATATGTAAATCCCCAGCTGTTACCAGTTGCTCTCGTTGGCACAACGTAGCTGTGGATCCTTCAAAACCCCAATCCACCCCACCGCCCACATTTCAGAGTAACTGAGCCACCTGGACACTTGCAGGCACCCTTAACTGCACTTAATATAATGTTCTTCAAATATTTCAAAGCTGTGCCGCCCGCTCCGGATAAAATTATCCCCTCCGCCCCCGACCCCCCGCCAGGCCGACAAACACATTTCCCCATACATTTTCTCTAAAATTGTTAGCTCTGAACATGTTTAGCAAATCAAACAACGTTTAATGTCCACGTATCCGTTTTAAAAGTACAATCAAATACATGGGTTGCACCATGCCAGTGTTAGCCTGAACATGAACATTTATCTACTGTATGATCCTTTATTAGAAATTGGGGCGGCGAACTTCGAGAGTTTTTTTAAGCCCTCAGTTCCCAGTACAGGTGTCACTGCCACTCCGTGTTTTCTCGCTAAAAACACAGCGCCGATTTAAGGCTGACGTCCCCTCATTTTAAATACCTCTGCTATAACAGCCTTGTCTCTTGCTCCTTACACCCCAAGTATTCAGAACATCCCGAGACCTCTGAATTCCCATGTTACACTCAACCCTTTTGCTTATATAACCAGAGTTGTCTTTCATCGCTTGCAGACATCCTCAGCAGCTCCAACCACTCTCCACATCCACGGTCGTCTCCATCGATGCTTGGCATCCGCAATCACTTGCAGGTTCTTTGAGCTTCCACCAGAAGACCTCCACCACCTGAAGGCCTTCCCTCTAGGCAGCGAGCAACATTCACTCAGAGCAACTGGCAGCTCTCACAGGGCCGTACCAGCAATATATTTTCAAGGCAGGATGTTACACAGAGGTGTATATCAGGTCCATGTAAAGTACTCTTAACTCTAGGATGAGACTGGGCTTGGGAGGATAGGTGCAGACACATTTTATTCCCATGTCTCTTTAGACATGTTCAGCTGTTGCTGATATAGAATAATCAAATGAGGGCTGTGTAATGATATTTCAGCGTTCTCAAACATTATTATTGTTATTATTATTATTATTATTATGATTAAGCATTTATGGAGCGCGCTGTGATGAGTTTTGGTATCCTGACGCTGAGGCAAAGCCATTTCAGTACGGGAGAGTCACCAGTAAAGCAGCCAGGGTTCAATATTTTGAGAAAAGCTAAGGGGCTAATTTTAGAGCCCGTAGTGCCTCCTTGCGCCACATTAGCGTACTTTTTAAAATGCTAATGTGGCCAAACTAGGCCAAAATCACAGTGCTAAATTGACAAAGTGGCACAATACATGCATGGCACCACTTTGTAACCCTTTGTGCCACATTATGCCTGCTCCACGCATAATGTATGCAAAGGGGGCGTTGCCCCATTTGAGGGCTGAAAAAATGGCCTCAAAGAAATCTACGAGATTTCTTCACTTTTATCGCCTGCTTAGAGCAGGTGTTAAAAGGAGGCACACCATTATTTGCAATGGGCCTCAATGGGCTTTGCAGGATTAGTGTCAATTTTTTTTAATCTAGTCCTGCAATGCTCCGAACTAGCATAAAAAATGTTGACGCTAGTTTCCCTAACTACCGCCATGTTGCGCCATATCTTAGATACGGCACACACATGGTGGCGTTAAGGGGGTGCTAAGGGGTGCAAGGAAAGTGGCACTGCACTTGGTGCAAAACCACTTTCTCTAAATCAGGCCCCAAAGTTTCATGCCTTTTGTAAATTTAAGCAAGTCTATATGCAACCTCAAGGTGGCTGGAAGCTTATATCATATTCGAGTAGCATGAGTAGAGAAGGCTTGGCCTCCTTGTGGAGTTTTGTTGAACCTGGGTACCTGCACAAGGTTAGCCATGCAGACCGTAGGTGTCTCTTAGGAATATATTGTTTCAGTCTGCGCTGCCACAGAACAGGAGCTGTCCCTTGTAAAGCCCTAAATACAATGCACAGAGACTTGAAATTAATCCTCTGTTCCATTGGGAGCCAATGAAGTTCCTTAAGAGCATGGGAGGCAGAAGATCTTCTAGACAGATTCAGTGTTAATTCAGTGTTAATTTTGCAGCAGCTGTCTGCACTTTTTGAAGTCTCTTTATTAGAAAATTGGGAGCACCAAGATGGATGGCGTTACAATTGTCGAGCTGGCTGAGTACAACACCTCGTGTAATTAGAGATGTGGCGCGTACTGACAACACTGGAAAAAAGTTTCCTGAGGCCGCAAAGTAAAGCAAAACAGATACCTGCCACTTTATCTACGTGTTTCTCAAGACAGAGCAGAGCATCAAAAATGACTCCTAGGTTACGCACCTCTTCCGAGGAGCACATCTCAACTTCAGTCGGAAGGGACCAGAGCTTTTGGGGAAATGGCAGCTGAACCTTATTAGCTGAACAATAAAGAAACTCTGTTTTATCTCCATTCAATTTAAGGGAGTTTATGTTCATACATTTTACAACAACAGTTATACACCCCTGGAAGGAGGATATTGCTTCCTGCTGATTTTCACTACAGGCTAAAATCAACTGCATATCATCCGCATAGTTGATCACCAAGATGATGTGCGCTTTGATCATGGAGATCAGAGGCTGCATATAGATATTAAATAAAATAAGACTAAGCGTAGAGCCTTAAGGTTCTCCATTATAGATAGATCTAAAGTCTGATTGAAGGGGTGGGGGGCAAAGCCAATGCCTGCCAATGGTCCTGTAGGTATGATCCTATCCATTTCAAAACAGTACAACCAATACCGAATGACACTGATCCAGCGAGTAGGGTGTTGTGGTTTACCATATCATAAGCTGCTGATAGATCCAGCAGAATCAATACCATGAACCCATCATTATCAACCATTCAGCGTATCTCATCCAATGCACACAGAGGGCTGTCTCAGTGCCATGACCAGGCCTAAATCCAAATTGTTCTTCCTCAAGTAATGAATGCCGTTCTAGATACTGGGAGATGGCCCTGCTAACATGACGTCCCAATATCTTTGCAGGAAATTGAAGAAGGGAGACAGGTCTATAGTTACCTAATACTGCCGGATCACCTGAGTTTTTTTTTTTTTAGAAGGGGCATAACTATGGCCTTCTTACTCTTGCATGGCACCTGTCCCAAACTCAAAGATTGATTACAAAGAAGCCTGATAGGAGGCAAAAACTCATTAGCTCATTTGTTCCACTGACTCGCTGGGAGGTATTCTAATGGTGAGCCTGACATGGTGGCCAGTGCTCTACTAAGAAAAGATTCTTCTGATATAGGGTCAAAGCAATTGGTCCTACAACTAGTTTTCCTATACAGGTCATGTTCTGCCTCCAGAGCAGTCTTACCACCTTGGGGGAAATCCATCCAAGGGGTATCTTCCAGTTGGGAAGGCAATCCCTTCACGCACGAACCATCAATGTCATCAATAAATTATATAATCTTGTTTTCAAAGAATACCAGCAATTCATCACATACTTTGTGTGATGGAGGATTTTCTGGTTTTACACAGTGAGGGTTAGACAGGTCATGAGAAATCTCACGTCTTGAAGCTGCCAGAATGGAGTTGGTGTAGAATTCATCCTTAGCTTTTCTAATCTTCATCTAATAATTTTTCAGAACCTTTTTCTGTTTATCCCCCATGTAGATTTACATTGCTTTAGCCCAGTAAAGGTTTTATAGCATTTTCCTTTGCTTACAGAGGAATATTAATGTTTGCCAGTGGAAGTGGATGCTCCCATCTGTAAGGGCCATGTCTGCCTTTCTTCCCTACAGGACTGTTAAATCTTTGCTTGCCTGTAGGAAATCACAGCAGAAAACTACAAACTGAATTTTATTTTGATTGCTTTTACGTCAGCCACAAGGCTTCCTCACATATGACAGCAGCTCTGCTGTTAAGGAACTACATGTTTCTTTCTTCAGCTTTCAGTGTTGCTTTAACACTTCCCATAGATCAAAAATCCCAACACACAAACTGATATTTGCTAAAATGCCAGAATTGGTTGAAGCTTTTTATACTTGATATGGAGTCACTGGGCAGGTATGTTTAAAATTTTATAGAAGGTGGACCATTGCAAAAAATGTGCTTGTTTCACATGCAAAACAATAAGTAATCTATACTCACATATTTTGAGAGATTTCACTGTTTCATTCACATCTCCCTTAAAACTAACATTGAAAATATCAATAATTTTGGATTATGTACAGAGGAAATGTTTATTCAAGCTTTATTAACATATAACCAGGGCTGGCTTTAGGACTGTTGTGACAAAGAAAATAGAACCAAATGTGACTGCTACAACAGAGAAGCCCAATATTGGTTCTTTTTTTCAAAAGAGCCTACACTTGAGGTCTAGATACAGGGTCTTAAGCCACAGGGGGGTCCTTTTATGAAGAGGAAGCTTCATAACCCTAATAGTGTCATGCTTCATCATCGGCTTCCTCTCCCCACACAGGTAGGACAATGCCAGGACAGACTCAATCAGCTGATGGACTCAGTTTAGGAGGGAGTTCTTATTATGTAAACTACCAGATAAAAACTGGGATCCAGATGACCAAACTAAGAATACCCTGTGTAACCCTGGCTTTTCACCTTTATTAATGGGAAACAAAGGTATTGTTAAAAACAGTAAAAGGTGATAACAAGAGAATTATAGTTTGAGGTACCTAATATATGGCCAACATGTTTCGCCCATTTTTATAAGCCCAAAAGGGTCTTAGACATTGTTCAAGGCATACTCAACCTTGCTGACTATTCTGCCTTATTTAATCTTATTTAGTGCAAGGAAACTACAAGCAGGAAAATTCTACCTGAATAAGTGCCAATAAAATCAGCCCCCTGGTCAAGGAGAGGGACAATGCCCTTTGTAGTCACACTCTGTAAATTAAGATACACAGACACATAACATGGACATGCCAAGTAAAGATAACATATAAGAGAAGACATAATATATGTTGCTCATGTCACATCACTTATTAGTCATACTTGCGGTATCTCCAAATGAATTATCTGGCCAATCATATCTGGCTCGCTCAGAACAGTCTAGTGTTGCACAGACCCCAAACCTCATCTTTACCATCAGTCGAAGCTGCCACTCAAATATACAGTTCGTTTGTTTGTTTCATTTATCACAGTTACTCTCACGTCTCCAACACACTGAGCATTTTGCTCCACGGTGGATCGCACCATATAGTAAAAACCTGCCAAAAACAGGCTCCCCCCATGATGCTATTGGCACGATTTAACCGCAGGATCATTCAACGCATCTTTCCAATTCTAATAGGTGTTGCAGTTTCAGACATAGTCCCAAAACACACACCCTCTCACTCAAGTGCCCCGCCCCCCTAATGTGATCTTACACACACCTTACATGCAAGAGGCTCCCCCTATACTCACTACGCCAAAAGGTGCATCATGCTTTTCCACCTAAGTCTAGGATTGTTGGGGCCCCAGACAGAAAAGAAATTTGCATACAGTGTCACAGAAAATGACTTCAGTTGACTATTATTGAAGGGACTTTATTGGAAGCAACTTTCCTGGTGCAGATATCAGTAAAACAATAAAAACATACATATTAACACTAATAAAATAATAAAATAAGTGCATATTTTAATACTCCATTACATATAAATTCATTATATTTATCAGACTGGGTGAAATGTTTTGGCCTTGGTGTAAGGGAGGGAGCCTACCTCCCTTGGGTCTTGCAGCACTGACCATGTCCTAGAGTGGGACCATCGACGACCCTTGTCCTCGCAACTTTGGTCTAGAACTGTGAGTCCCAGAAGAGCAGATCCCAAGGTAAAGGAGCTTTCTTTCCTGGGCCTCACAGCAATGGTCTAGTGCTGTAAGGCCCACTGAAGGGAATTCCTTCCCCTGCACCTTCCCACCATGATCCAGAGATATGAAGGTCAGGGGACTGGGTATGCATTTTCTTCTGGGCTTCACATCTATGGTCTAGTTTTTTGGAGACAAGGGGATGTGGGAACACTTCCCTGTGTTGCCAGCCATGGCCTAGTACTGCAAGAGCTGTGGTCCCATCACCTGGGCCTCACACCTATGGTCTAGTGCTACAAGGCCCATGGGGGGGGGGATCCCTGCCTGGGCCTCACTTCCATGGGAAGGAGAGTTCCATACCCTGGGCCACACAGATATAACTCATCACTGTGCAGCGCAGGAGAGAGGGCCCTCCTCCCATTGGCCTCAAATCCATAGTTTAGTGTTGCGAGCCCCAAGAATAGTGGCCACTTTCCATTATCACTTTACAGGATACTTCATGCCTTTGGGAAAACATTGCGTGCACAGAGACACATTGCATATGCAAAGGCATCAGATGGTGGCTGTTGGAGAGCAGAGGAACTATGTGTCACATAGTTTCATTCTAAATCCCCAGTCTGTGAAGCAAGGCATTTTAAAAGATACCTCAACTGGAGATTAAGTTATTGTTTGTGATTGCTGTTCATACTATATTTGAGTTCCAATCCTTTTGCTGTCTCTTGGAGTATGCCTTGACTGCTCACTATTGTAAATTTTGAGCAACAAATTAAGAAAATAGACTCTGGTGTGCAAATGGCAAGAAATCATTAAGCATTTGATTACTAATGGTAAACATCAGTGTCTACCCCACATACTGTTCAGTAAGTACCCACTGCCACAGGATCTGGTCCAGTAGGTGTGCTTTAACGATGGAACTAAGATATTGGACATCTAATCTCAGTTTTACCATCTCACTTAAATATGATGGAAATAAACACTGTGTTCTATAGCTAGGCAGGGCCCTTAACAGAGTGATATGTCCAATGGAAGGGCAGCCCTTTAGCTTTGTCATTAGAATCACTGGCACCCTGGTAGTGGTTTAGAGGACTAGTTCATATGCATAGTCATATTTTTATTGTTTCAGCTGTCAGCCAAACAATAATTAAAAAAGCAGTTAAAAATACTAAACAAACATGCTAAAAACACAGTCACAGCTAAACACTGCACTGCATACCAGCATAACAATAATCACGTTTATGGGATATAAAAGTGCAAATGCTGCAAAACATTTAACTCCAAATAGAGTGTCATTGGGGGGTACCTGGCCCCAGCCTCGACAGAGCTCTAAGGATGTTTTTCTCACCCACTTGAAGCTATCGCACATTCGCATATCCCCAGAGATCAGCAACATAGAGTGCAGCCACCACTGCCGTATGCTTATATATTTACAAAATAATGATAACGCTTCTGGCACCGGCTTTGTGCCTAAATATCTGTATCACACCTGCCAGTTGTGGCACGACTAGGGCTGCCTTTTGCAACTGGTTACTCCACTGTAAGGTCCCTGAAATGCAGATACCTAAGTAGTCAAACTGCTTAACGTTTTCTAAGGGTACACCCTCAATTGTGGGGATCCGCTTTAAACTGAGAGACAGCCTAAGTGCCATACTCTTTGCTTTGCTACCATTAATAGTCAATGACTTCTTAGTGCAGTATTCCTTGAAGCGCTGTAATAGTCTATGCTTGGCGTTCTCTGTTGACATCATTAATACTCCATCATCTGCATAAAGTAGCAGCAGCACCCTTTTTCCAGCTAAAATGGGGTCATCTGAAGGGTCTTCCATCACCTATTTTGCTGCGTCATTCAAGAAGTGGCTAAAAAGCAAAGGTGCCAGCACGCACCCTTTCCAGATGCTCTTCTACACTGGGAAAGATCAGCACATTCACCATCAGGGCCGTACCTGACTCTAGCCGTGTTACTAGTGTAGAGAGCCTTTACAGCCATTACCAGTGTTAGATCTACTCCTATATCCATCAGGGATCTCCATAGCTTCTCCCTATCAACTAAAACAAAAGCTGCTTTCAAATCCATAAATGTAAGGTTCAGTGATGACTTCATAACTATCATGAATTTATAAGCAATCATATAAAGCCTCAGTGCCTGGTCAATGGTCCCTATTTGTGACTGGAAGCCAGCTTTGACGTCTGTCAAGATGTTGTGGGCATCTACCCATCCCTGGAGGCGATTTAACAGAACCTTCTCTAACACTTTGCCTGCCCTGTCCAGAAGTGAGATCCAACAGTAGTTGGATGGGCTATCCCGGTCTCCCTTCTTACCGATTGGCATAATAATGGCAGAGCTCCATAAAGGGGTCATGCATTGCTGGCTAATGCAGCATTAAATACGTTGCTAAGGATGCTGGCTCACAAGTGGGGCTCCTTGCAATAGATATCAATAGGCACTAAATCAGGGCCAAGGGTCTTGTGTCCCTTCATTTCTTTTAGTGCTCTCTCAACCTCGGGTACCAGAATATCTGTTGCATGGAGACCAATACAAGCACTCTCCTGAGGTGAATTTGGGCCAGGTGGACCTATGGGGTTGGTGCTGTATAAAGAACTTAAAAGCCTGATCCAATGGACTGGATCAATATGGGTTTCTATAATGTTTGCTGCTCCCTTCTCGACCCATGTTACCAATTCCCAAAGCCTTCTGGCATCTTTCACGTGAGGCCACCCTCATTTCCTCCCAGAGTGCTAATTGATTCAGTGATTTCTTAATTTTTAGAAGTTGCTTGTACATCCCCGGCACTCCCCAAATAGCAATTCACACTTGGGGCTGGAATGGCACTGCACTAAGACAGCAGAAACAGCTTTCTTCATTTTAAATCATTTTTCATTGTACCAACTAGCCCCAGCAGTTCGTCTCCCCCCTTAGAGCCCATGGTTTTAGTTCTGAAAGGCTTTTACCATATAGCCATCAGCTCCTTCAGCATCCCCTTATAAGCTACTATCACTTTCTCGTTGTCACCACACATAATTATAGATTCAAACCTTTCCATTATATCTTTCAGCAGAAGGAGTTCATGTTGATATTGCTCAGTACTCCATCTTATTCTCCTTCTGCTGTTAGAGAGGGTAATCAGTGACCCAAGATTTCACTCCCTTTAATTTTCCACACTGCGATACCACCATGAGCATAGTTTTAAACAAAGAACAACAGGGTCATGATCACTCTCCGCCCTTCTTTCTGCAGTCTGATCATACACACATTCCCACCCCTCTGTATTGATTAGAATATTATCAATTCATGGCAGGCTTCTCCCTTGTCATAAGTCATCATGGCAGTGCTATCTGAGGGAGTACAGCCATTAATAAAATGCAGCTTATAGTTTAACAGAAGATCAGAGAAAGCATTCAATTTCTTAGTAAATTTAAAGTTGGCCGTAGCTGTTTCACGGATAACCAAACAATAATGTTTCCTTAGGACCGCGCTGTTATTAATCGCATCAGATAGTTGCGCTTTAAAGTCACCACATGTCAAAAACAGGTACTTCCCCATTTTCCCCTCCTTTGTTAGCTTCCAGTTAGCCACCTCCCCCATAACACTCTTAATATAGGAGACAAAATTCTCCCATATCACCTGAATTGCTGGAAACCATCCCAGGGGAATATAAACATTCAGCATGTCAACCACTCCACCTTCTGGACCCGAAACCAAATCCTCAAATGCTGAACATTAGATGTCAGTTTAGCTACCCCAATTGTTCTATTCTAAATTTCAATTTACAGGACACCCTCACAGAACCCCATCCCCGAGGGCTGGCCTGAACATAGTTTTGAAGAAACCCATTTACACTTACTCCCTCAAGGGCCCATGTTTCCTGGAAACAACATATGGAAATTTTCTCAATGAACTTCAGCCAGTCATTATCCTCAGTTTTGCCAGCCAGGACCGAAATGTTCCAAAGTAGGACATGCAGATAGTATTTTCCACCCCAGCCTGTAATACCTACTTTGGGGGACACTCCTTGAGTTGGGGAAGCAAACACTGGAGGCGGTGTCATCTATACTGAGTCAGAGCCTCTTCTGGAGGCCAGTGCTGCTGCTAGCCATGACCAATCTCTGCACATCCTCTCGATCTTGATTTCTCTATGCTTAGGGTTTAGAAGCTCGATTGTCCTGGAGTTGTTGCGTGATGTAATAAGCAAGTTCTCATGAGTTACTCCATTTATGATCTCTAGGTCGCTTTTCATCACCCCGCTGGTAACTTATGGTTCAAGAAGAGCTTGTAGTTTGGGGGTTGCTGTTTGGGCACAATGAGGACCTGATGTGACTGCACCCTCGCGGTCGAGACCAGAAGAAGGCAGAACATCGACCCCCATGATACAGGAGTTGTCGACATGGCTAAGCACCACTCTGTTAATATCAGGTGGAGTGGATTCAACCCTTGCGGTGTCGACAGTTTTCCTTCTTGGGACTAACCCAGCATGAAGACTGGTCAGCTTCCCTAACTTCAGGTCACCTGACGAGACCACTCTCAACTCAGGGATTGCATAGAAAAGAGCTAACAGTCTGGATCTGTTGAAAGACTTTGCAGAGCCAATATCTGGAAAGAGGTCAATAAATTCCAGGCAGAAGTCCACTGTTTCACGGTCGGATGAAATAGTATTGCTATCCGACAGAGAGCCCTTTTTTGCAGTTTGACCTGCCACAATGCTTCCTGCCCTAGCAAAAATCACAGCCAAAGGGTTGAGACTGGTTGGTAGGCCAGATGCTCTGTGAAACCAGTACAGGAGCACCCAGTCTGGCTGGCAGGCGGGCTTGGTTCGGATGTTGTTGGTAGTTCCGGCTCTGCTCCTCTATCCAGCTGGATAGCCATGGCAGTTCCTTTTTCCTCTTGACTTTCTTTTTCCTTTTAAAAGGAAATAGGGATTTTTTTTTCTTTTTTAAAAATCAAATCCTTGCTCAACATCATCTAATGGGGAATTAACTATTTTAATTATTACACAGGCATCGTTCACAACTTTATTCGGGTAGGTAGGGATTGGTTCACTGGAAGTTTCATTTTCTGTAATATCTGTGTTGGTTGGACTATCTCTTTGAGCCACGTCCTTCTTGCTATTCTGATTCACTTACAATCCTCCGCCCTCCAGGCACCAACCACCCACACAGAAGGAAAGTTTGCTGTCTCTGTGTCCTTGCACAAGTCTCATGCTGAGATAACAAAGCAACAGCAGCATAATGGAGTGGAAGTGATAGAAGTAGCTCAGCATTTATAGAATGAGATGCGTAGCTTCATAAATGTGAAACTGCGGGATCGAGATGGGGGCGAGGGTGGGAGCACTCCCTTGACTGCAAGCCGCACTCAAACCTAGTCAGACCACTTCTCTAGCCGGGGGCTCAACCTAGTGCAGCGGCTCTACTGCCACTGCTTCCTTACCACCCCCACCACCTCTGTTGCAGTACTAGTTAAGGATAATCCTGCTATTCCTGCTATCAAAGCCTTCCACAGGTCCCTAAGCCCCAAGGAGCTGAGCAGGAAAACCACAAGATATAATGTGCACTCACTTTCTGTGGTGCTGAGCTGTTTGGGCCGTGTAGCTCTCTCTCCAATCTGTAGAGTGAAACCAGCTTTGTGATGGCTTCTTCAAGGTCGGCGTCGTGCGAGAATCTCTGGTTACTGGATTACAGGCTTGTAGAAAAATGAATTGCAAGTAAATTAGGGAGATGGCGCCACACGCCACAGGCCCTAGCCCTGGCTACAAGCCCCACTGCCCTGCCACTGCCCTGCCACGGCCAAGCCCCAATGTCCACATTACAGACAACAGCGGTTAGCAGCAGTAAGCCCAACATGGCCTTTAGCCACCCCTGATGTTCCGCCACGGGCAACCCCCAGGATGCAGCACACGAGCTGCATTCCTAGCACACCGCTCACACGGGCACCACATGGGTGTCTCCGAACAGCATCAGCCACAGCCCTCGTGCAGAGGATTAGTTGGAAACGCGGAACCAGGATACACATTTTTTTGTCCCGACTACCCATTTGGCCAAATTGTGTGCTCTTGGGCAATCACTTTTCTGAACGTATTGGTCTGCTTTCTTGTTTGCAAGATTGAAAGTATGTTGATTCCATGAAAAAACTGCTGGTAAGCAAGCATGTGATTACAAAAATGAACTGAAGATCACCTGGGAGGGGAGAAGTGTCCAGTCACATGGTATATTTACTTAAACGCAATACAGGGATAAATGAATAGTCTTTGTAACAAGTAACAGTGAACTGCAGTAGTATGTCTATGCGTTTAAACAACTGTTTGATCCTGGGCAAATACAACTATCCCTGTACCTCATCCACTGATTTGACAATAGGGCAGCACTTTGAAACAGGCTTAATGGCAGAAATGGACACCAAGACCGGACTCCCAAGACAGGTCCTGTGCATGGGTTTCATTCACACATTCAATTAGAGTTGCTTGGCCTTTGAAGGAGCTAATAGTGTGGGGCCCCAAAATGAGGAACAGTGGTCATCCTGCAGTCCCTTTGCGTGGGCAGGACTGGATCTCCAATTGCAGGCCAAACTGCTGAATGCAGATGACTGACAATGATACTCAGGCCCCTTACCTTAGGCCTATTAGCTCCACACCATGAGTACGAAGCCCAGGAGAGGATCCAACCTTCCCTATCGCAACGATAGTGTAACTCTGCGAGATCACCCCTCCCCTGGGCCTTGCAATCATTGTCCAGATCTGAAAAGCCCACAGGAGGTGGGCCAGTCATCTATTCCCTGCAGACCTACACATGATTGCAAGACACAGGGGAGGGCTACCCATTTACCTGGGACTCGCTGCGCTACACTATTCACTTTTTCCTGTGGTTTTGGCTGTGAGACATCGGGGAGGAGAGCTGACAAACAAGAATGTGATATTCAGGATGCACAATGAAGCAGTAGCGGGAGTGAACAACACAATGTCTGCAAATGATTGCTGGATCTTGAGATTACTGACTGAAGTGGTGCTGAATTGCTTGTAGTAGAATGTGAGATTTGGTGCCAGATCCATACTGGGGCTGCAAAATCAGGTCGTGGATGCCTTATCTCATTTTCAATAGGCAAGTGTATACTTCGGGGAATCATTTAATGTATTCCCATATGACAAAATTGTCAGTAAGACTCATAACTCTTATACTTGTACATTTATGAAAGAATACATTATGGAAATGTCAAGAGGTGCTCAACATCAATTAAAAAAAACAAGGTGGTCCAATTTGGAAGTGAGGCGGAGCGGTTCACATGAGTTGTGAGATAGAATGACTGGTGATAATAAATGACAATTCACTTTCATAGATCGTTTTAGCCATACTGACATATGCTGATCAGAACATTGTAATTTATCTACTGGATTGTCCCACAACAAAATTAGTTGAAAAAAACAGAGATAGAGTTGGCCTTTTGACCCCTAAGAAGCCTTGGCTTATGTCAAGGTCTTCACCAGGACAGCAATGGATACATCCTGTGGTAAAGGACAATTCCCAACTACAAAAAGACTAAAAGTCATATTTATACCCTGTTTGCACAAAATTAGCATCATTTGTTTTGACTCTAATTTGGTGCAAAACTAACTCCATATTTATACTTTGGTGCTAGATCCGTCTAGCACCAAATTTATGGAGTTAAAGTCATTTTGTGGAAGTGGAAACCTATGTTGCCTTAATGAGATGCAAGGTAGGCGTTCCTGTGAAAATAATTACTCTATGGCCTTAACTCCATATTTATACTCCCATGCAAAAATGGTGCACAGGAGGGAGGAGGGGTAAAAAAATGGTGCAACGCTTGCTTTGCTCCATTTTTTAAAGCCTGTGTCAGGCATGCGTTAGGGGACCTGTGGGCCTATTTCCATGGTGGAACACCACACAATAAGCCCACAGGTGCCCTCCCCACACCCCAGGGACACCACACCCACACCAGAGGGACAGTGGAGGATGGGGGACCCCATCCCAGGTATGTACAGGTAACTATTTTCTTTTATTTTTTAAAGTGCCATTGAGGGCCCTGAAATGGCCCCCCTACATGGCACTGGGTGCATTCGCCATACCCAGGGGACCCTGGTCCCTTGTGCTGGCCACTGGGGTGGTGGGCATGACTCCTGTATTTTCCAAGACAGGAGTCATTTGGTATGGATGGTTTTGCATCAGAAATTGACTGTAGGCAGGTTAGAGTCATATTATTTTACTCTAACCTGCCCACCGTACTTTTTTGGTGCAAAAACCCCTTCTTCCATACTGCCAGCCCGACCCGACTAAAGTCATTTTTTTGCCACTAGCCTACCCTTTGCACCATTCCATAAATATAGTGCTCAGCTGGTGCACAGAAATGGTGCAAGCCGGTGCTAAACCTTTTGTGCAAAACTGATTTAGTGCAGTTTTGCACTAAAAAGTATAAATCAGGGCATAAATATTGCACAAGAAACCTAAAATATATCCTCTTACCTCTAATCTGGTAAGAAAGTATGCCACCAGGCTGTGAAACAATTCTCAAATAAATAATGACACAGAGTGGAATAATGGAATCACCACACATTGAAGTGAATCATGATGCAAATTGAATTATAGGGCTTACCAGGGAAATGGTTGGAGCAGTTTAGCTCACACTTCAATAAAGGGAAGATATGCAAAAATGTTTTTTGTCTGGGATAGCCTGGACCTAATTACACATTATGAAGACTATCCTTGTGAGGCAAACGCCAACGTTTAGTGATATAAAAAAAAACAGTAGCTGTATAGAAACATTCCTTCACGTGAAGCCCGCTACACCACTTGGGCCACCCTAAACCTTGGTCTGGCTGTCGCATAGGAAAATATGGGAGTGCCAGAAGGGCTGGTCCCACAGGTCAGTGTGGTTTTTGACTGTTTATTGTCCAGTGGGATGTTTTTCTCCCTGATATTACCGCAAACATTGCATGCAGCGACCATAAATGTCTCCCACATCTTACAAAACACCTAAACAGGATTTTATTTACGAGTTCAATAATGCTCTGATTTGGAAAGTAGGCAACTTGTTTAGCAATCTGATTTACTTATGGGACCTACTGTAATTTTTGTGCCAGGCCTGTTTTCTGTCCTAGTGTGACCCCGTTCTTGACCACAGGGAAACACTTTGGGCTTGATTTATATTTCGGTAGGCAGGTTACTCTGTCATAACAGTGATGGAGATCCCTTCCATCAAAATATAAATCCTATAGGATATAATGAGGTTTATATTTCGGCAGACTGGATATTAAACTTATGCTTCCCAAAAATAGAGAACATACTGATAATCGCATAGCACCATGATTAGCCAGGTGAATAAGATTGCAAATTAGCATTGGCACCTTGTGAAAAATGATTTGGCATGATGTTCTTATAGTTACATTTAAAAAAGGCAAAAGCATTTGCAATACTCAGGAACATCCTAAGGATTTTGGGGGCCCCGGGCTAAAAGTATTTTGGAGGCCCGGTTCGTAATAGCTGTGATTTTATAATCTAGTTTCAGCTCTTTCAAGCTCTCTTTGACCAGGTCACTAATAGTGCACAGGTATATTGCTCTAATTTCTAAACATGTTTACATCTAATATGCAGGGAACAGTGATGTGTGTTTTCAATACTGTTGTACAGCAGTGTAGGAAGTTCTCTCTTTATATAGTGGACCAAGAAGAGGTACACTGTGCAAAGATTCCAGGCAAGCCCCAAAGGAGTTACAGAGGCACTTAATACACCCCAACTACTCTTCGTGGTAGTGTGGACGAGCAGTTAGGCATATCAGAGGGTAGTGCTAAGCATGTAATGCACACACATATGCAGTAAGTGAGATATACGCTCAATAAAGAAATCTGAGACAAATTTATAAAAATAACACATACTTTTGTATAACTTTAGATACCATGATCACTGGAATCAGGTGAGTACTTTTCGAGATACAGATTTCTAGAGTTTGCAAAAGTTGACACAGTGCATTTGCCTGTAGATGCAATGTTACCCTATGGGAGAGCAAACATGCATGGCAAACAGATACTTCACAGCAACTGACAGGACCAATGTTCTGGACTTATGATGAGTACAGGACAGGGTCCTGGGTCACACCAACAGGTCACCCTGGGTGGCACAGGGGAGGCCGGCGTGCAATGATGCAGTTCAGCATTGGGTGCCCTGTATAAGTCAATGAGGATAGGTCCGGGCACAAAGGTGCTGCAGGGGTGGACTGAGAGTCCAGTCCAGGTGAACCATCAAGTGGGTTCAAGTCTTGCAATGCTCGAGGATGTAGGGATGCCAGTGGTCCTGTTCTCCTCAGTTGGGGGTGTCCGGGTGCAGAAGTGTTTTGGACCTTCAGGTCCCTGTCACCAAAGGCAGTCGTGGTAGAGGGGACCTGCAGAAAGAGGCTGCAGGAGTAGACTGAGTGTCCAGTCTGACAGAACCAACAAGTGGGCTCAGGTCTCATGAGTCTCAGGGATGTAGTAACACCAGTGGTCCTCCTTTCCTCATTGCGGGGCATCCGGGGTCAGGGGTGCAGGAACCATCGGGTGCAGTGGATAGTCAGGTCTCCATCAAAGAAGGTGGTTGTAGTAGATGGGGGGGTCTGCAGAAAGGGTCTGCAGAGGCTGTTGGGAGGTCCACTGTGCACAAACTCAAGGTGGGCTCTGTCTGTTGAGGTCCTGGGAACCACGCTAACGCTGTTGGGCTGGTGGGCCACATCAGCTCAGACTAGGAAACTCGGGTGCAGTGGTGCTGTCCGGCATCTGGTTTTGGAGGTTCTGGGTCCTCACATTTCTTCTTTGGTTGCTTGCAGATGCAGGGAAGCAGCTCCTCTGCTCCAAAGAAGTTCTTGATGGCAATTGTGAAGCACTGGCAGCTCTCTTGGTTTCTTGGTAGCTGTACTGTGGCAGGAGAGGACAGTTGCTCCTCAAGGGTCGACTGCAGCAGGCAGGCTGGCAGGGTTGGTGCCAAATTAGTTGTGCTCCTTGGTTCTCGGGTCAGCAGGCTTCTTTCCCTACTCCTTCTTTTATGCCCAGTGAGATCTGAGGTCCTGGTATAAGGGGGTCCCATAAATACTCAATTTAGGGGCACTAGAAGAGTGAAGGGTAATAGCCAATGGGCTACTTACCCCTGGGGTCACAACTCTCTCTAAACAATTACTTTCTTTGGGGAGTGGGCATCACCCTGTCATAGAATGCCTATTTCCACCACACACAGTGGGTCGGCATTCCTAATGGTGTGTTGACATCAGACTGGTCACCATAGAGGTGTGTCCAGCCTTGCAGTGTAACACGCATCCTGCATAGCTAATTTTCCTGAATGTCCAGGTGCCAAATGGGCCCTGGTGCAGTGGGGGGGCAGCATCTCCCTTCTGAACGGAAACCAGTTCAGCATACCAAAGGTGATGGGCCCCTTTGAAGCCTCCTGCCTTGGATTGCAGATTTGCAGGTTGGGAATGGTGTGTAACACTCCTACCAGAGCATGCTTTGTTCCTGGATTCCTGACAACAAAGGCTCTCACCTTTCGGGGGGGTCAGAAACCCTTCTGTTCGTGGCAGACTGGCTAGAACTAGTTGGTCATCACACAGGCAGATGGTAGGTTTTCAGGGGGCACCTCTGAGGTGCCCCCAGGTTGCATGTATTAATAAATCCAACACATCACTGGAATCAGTGAAGGCTTATTAATGTTGAAGTTTTTTATACCAAACCTCTCAAGTTTCAGTGAAGCCATCATGTAGCTGTGGAACTTGTAGTGACTAGTGTCCAGCACATGTACTTAAACTGGCTTCACCGTTCACTTACTATGTCTAAGAATCAACAAAGACATTGCAGATATGTCCACACATGTAATATAATGCACTGTGCCTTAGGGCTGTAAGGCTTGCTGTAGTGGTGACTTACAATATTACACACAGTGTTTAGGGGGCATGGCACACAGGCTGTGTGCCTTCTTGTGTATTCACTTTTTGGAGCACCTTGTCACGTAGCCTGCAGTGGCAGTCTGCATGAGTTTTGTGCTGGGTCCCTTTGAGTGGCACAGGGTGTGCTGCAGCTTTAGTACCTATGCCCTAGGTATCATAGGTACCATTTACTAGGGTCTTACAAATGGTGCTAAAGGCCTGGTCACTTGGGAATCAAGCGACCAGTGGTCTTGATTTTGGGGAGGAACACTGGCACTGGGGACCTGGTTAGAAGGAACCCAGTGCATGTCTGTCAATGTTGCATCAAAAACCAGGCAAAAAGTGGGGGCGTCTACAACCAGACCCCAGTACCCTGTAAGCAGCAGGAGCTCAGTTTTCTACAAGCAGCAGCTCAATAATATTATTGCAAATAATCTTTGTGATAACCTCCTATTTCGCTATGCAAGGCCCAGTTTTTATTTAAAAGATACGTTTGTATGAATGTTGCCTGGTGTGGAAAACATAAACTCACCATATCTCTGCAAAATGTCTGTAATGCACTCAGACATCACCCACATCAAAAATACATTTAACAGTATGTACAACAATATGAATAATTCAAAGTCATCAGAGAAACACTATCTGCAGAACAAAGTTGGCTCTGTCCAGGGGACCCCTGAAAGGCTGGGGCCCTGGGCCAGCAGCCACTTTGACCATGCTGACAAACCTGTAGAAAGAGTTACTCTTCTCATTCAGGAACAGTCCATCATCATATCACAATACAGTGCCCTACCCATTGTCGACGATTATAGATGCAGTAGTTGTAGGGCATGTGATCTTTGTGTAAAAAAAGAATTATTTGTCCATGACAACAAAATATTTCTTTTGACCACCTGGGTCCAATGGCCTAATGGTAGAGTTCTTCAAGGCCTGTTGGAATTGTACAGAGTGACCCTTAAGTCCAGAGCCCTCCCGCTCACAGCGAGAAATGTTCTGATCACTATTGTCCTCAGACACAGAAATGACTCTTCAGACGTTAGTTCATGCAGACCCTTGTCTTTCCTGAACATGGACAATAAGATCTTTATGCAGTGCTGACAACTAGATTACCTTTGCCAGACTACTGTCTACTGGATCAATCCGGTTTTATCCCTGGGCGAATCAAGTCTGTGCGCTGAGCTAGCAAAGCAATGTGGTCCTTGGCAAGGTATACTGGGCTGATACTGTTTTTTCCCAGTTGTGCCACTCCTTGAAAATCCATCTCCATTCCCAACAATGGACAGGTCTACATGTGCAGTGCCACGATGTTTGGGTCACCTCGCAGTTGACCAGAGATGGTCTTTTGAAAGCATTAGCTGAGAGTAATGTGCTGGACTTCTTTACATTCTTTAGATAGCGTCATGCTGCTGTGGCGCAATGGCCTACATACCCCCAGGAACTCAGTGAATTATTTCCACTCACACAAATGTACCTCTTGACTAATACTATGGGTTGGGTCTCTTAATAATGACCGAACAGCTACTTTCTTCTGAAGTGAAGGATGCCAAGAACTCTAGGCAGCTGATTAAGGGGTCCATATTTCCCCAAAGGTGTCAAAGCATTGTTGTAAACAGATAAAGCAGGTCACTATTAATCTAAGACATAGGCTTCTACACTTAAATTTTATTAATCAGATATATTACATGTGTATTGGCTGAACCAGATGGACCCTTTACGCCCTTCGAGCTGTGCTCGATGCTTCACTGGCCATGAGGCTTCCTGCACCTTGCTTGGGGCTGTCCCCACATTTGATGCTTTTGCACCAAGGTGGCTGAGACACTGAGTAAGCTGATTGATTTCAGACTCTCTAATGCGTGCTGCTGACCGTGATACTGTGTTACATTTTTGAAGTTCCCCGTTCTCAGGGAAGACTGGCAGTGCTGCTGCTGGTGCTCCCACAGCAAAGGGTGGCCAGGGCATGGATGAAAGGCTGGGGCTGGCTAAGAGATGTTATATATTGTGTTGAGTAGGTAGAAGGGTACGCAACATTGTTGGTCCTGCTAGCGCGCCTGAGCCCAGTTTTTATTTCCCTATTGATTACAACTCCAAAGCATTTGTCAGTTAATCTTTATTCAAAACCACTCTCTTTTATTAATTTATTAATAGAAAAACGTCATCACTACAAGGAAAACATATGCGACAATGCAATTTCAAAACTAAGGATACCAGCATTAGTAGCGAAGTTCAGCAAGTAAGTTTGTCAGTCAATTGTCACTGTCAACGTCACCCTTAACAGCCTGCCTAACCAAGATTAGCATCAGCATGTGGGTCTTCATGCGAAAACAATTTGGAGAAAACATTCATTTGGAAAAATCTACCTAAAAGAGATTTTCTATAATCAGCGCAGTTGGCACCTAGAAGAAAAGGCATAAAAATCGTCACATTTTCATAGCTACCTATCGAGGTTGGATCAGCAACAAGACAGTCTTCGTCTTCAGGTCATCAATTGATTAGCTACAGATCACGCTCACTGATTATGAGCCCAAAGACAGCACTTCGGAAAGTGTCTACTGACGTCATCAATTAACCCCTCGCATCTTCCCGCATCATCTGAAATGTTATCCCCTTGTCATGACTTTTTATTAGGGTCTCCCAGTCCATCCCCTTAATTGCTAATTGGTCAGTTAGCCAGCAGATATGACTTTAACCTATAGTTTTTGTTTACCGAATCTAATAATTTCAATATTAGTTTGTTCACAAGATGTGGATTGGTTCTCCACACGATGTTCTCACATTCCGGCTCTTCAGGTATCAAAATTGTTGGATGTTCCTTTTCAGTCAGTGCCTCTATTTTTCAAGTCCTGGAAAAGTACATTTAGCCTGCTCTTCACATAATTGTATCAAATTGTCTTCATCATCTCCTGTCCACTGGTACATTGCAGAAAATTCTAGCTAAGTAACTTTAGCATCGAGCGGGTCATGGTCAGTGCGTGCTTCCAGTCCTTTGCAAAGCGTTTAGTATTTCACCTCTCTGAGTGTGCGAGGCCCAGGGAAACTAGGCCTTTAGTTCAGCTAATTTAGGACTACAGATTAATGCAAAACATAGGTTATACATCTCATTTGGACATATTATTAAAGTTTTCTCATATATTTTCATTATTTCATACATTTTCAGTCATTTTAGTACACATGGTGATCACACCCCGGGCACACTTCAAACGTGCACATTATTTTCTTTATGATTAATTTCTCTATGCATTTTCTCATTAGTAATCACATATATATCATTAATAATTTTCTTAATTAGCATATCTGCTTCAACAGTCCTCAATGTTAGGCCCTGTGATGGATGGAGGCCCTTTTGAGGTTTCATGCAATGATTGACTGTATCCCCTACTTCAGCTCCAGGCCCTAACACAGCCTCAACACCCCCTTTGGAATAGTCCTCGTTCTTCATTGTTTCCCTTCAGATGTCAATAGAACAAAGTTAGGCTCGTCGCCTTTCATTATGATACTAGCTTCCTGTTATGTCTCCCATTTGAGTTCTGCTGATATATTTGAAACTCTGTTCATTGTAGTACTATCATATATGCACGTCTGATCAACTTATTATTGTTTCGATTACTTTGTATTCTCTTATGTTATGTTTACTGTTTAAACTTATTAAAACGTTTTCAAAATTAAATTTAAGTCATGTTTTCTGTTGCAATTATTTTACACGTGTTGTATAGACATGCTTTCAGTTACTATGTATTTATCACCATTTAGCCAATGCGATTTCGTACATGTGTTTATATACTTTTTGTTTCCTCTGATTCAAAAAGTTCTTCATGATTTTTTCGGCAACATCTTAGGGACATTGTTGGCCGTCCATGAGTCCTTCATTCATATCTATTAGTCTTTTTTCCTAAACTGTTTATTTCCAATTTCACTATCATTTTTTATTCAATGTGGGTTTGTTTTCTATTTTTTTCATTTTTTACTTTTTAGATGTTTTTCCGTAACTTGACAGCTTTCTCACACCCAGTTCGTGGGATTTGTTGGTGCCATATGCATGCTTGCACAGCTCTTGTCTTGTGTCTGTAAGTAGACAACACCCATGTGCATGCCTTTCTGGCTTCTCCCTTTACATATTGTGCGTTTTTGTGCATGATAAGCGTTTTTGCAACTTGATGCCAATTGTTTCCCAAGCACGTTTAGTTCTGATTCTTTTATAAAGTTATAATTTTTAGAATTTCTGTTTTTCTCAGAGCAATTGGGTGATCATTAGGCCATTTTTAGGCAGCCATGGTGTGGAGAAGTTCGTATTTTCAATGTATACATCTCGCTTGTCACTAAATATAATCAGGTACGTTTGCTTTAAAAAAAAAAACATACATTTCTTCATAATAAAGTCTAACCGAGGATGCTGTCACCACTTGTCTGGTAAGCCAACTAATCCTACTCACAACATTATTCACTTTGGTGTGTAGTGATCCCATTATGTCTCGTTATTTAGTGACATTTTGTTGCTTTCCACCTGCCCGGTGGCATTCAAACTTACTAGAACAAAGATAAGAAGAACTTATTAGGTTATTTGTGCAATGTTCAATCTTTTTTGCACAATAGTGACTTTATTTAACTGTCTCTTAAACACAGGGTGCATTCATTTTTGTTCTAATGATGACCCATGCATATGTCAAGGCAAGTTTACTCCATTGTAAACGTGATGGTTTGATCAATCTGCTAGTTGACTGATTTTTCAGACTGTTTATGCTGTGATGCAATTCAGTAGATAAATGATTGTCTCCTGATCAGCTTGTATCAGTGTAGGCAATACAAATCCATTAACTTGTATTGTATTGTAAAAGTATTTAAATAGCGCTTACTACCCCTGACGAGGCGTTGAAACGCTTTTCGTCGAGTAGCACACTACTCCAGAACCCAAGAGGAATTAGTGGTGGATTAGTTTAGGGAAATATGAGTACAGTTTTAGTATTATTATGAGTTAATCTGAGCAGAGGACATATGAGTTTGTTAGTTGCATTGACTAGAGTAATGGAGGGGTAGAGGAGGGAAGATTCCAGAAGTGTTAATGGGGAGTTTATAGTAATAGGATGAGGCTTGGGATGAATAAAGGAGAGATGAAGGAGGTAAGAGTCTGTGTGGAAATCCGAGGTGGGGAAAGATGCATCGCACAGTTTTCAAAGTGATGAAGCTTGTTTGTGCTAATTTGTCCACTTGGGCATTCATTGTTAACTTGGAGTCCATGGTAATTCCAAGGTTTTTAACTTCCTCGGATAACTGAGACGGCGGTCCGAGATTGTCAGGCCAGATGCACAGTGGGTTATACTTTTTCCAGTGTCCACATATGAGTATTTCGGTTTTGGAGGCATTTAGTTTGAGATGGCTCCAAGTCATCCACTGATCAACGGCTCTGAGGCAACTGAAGATTTGTGAGTTTTCAATGCCTTTGGGGCATTCCAATTTAAGTAGTATTTGTGTGTCATCTGCATAGTTGTAGCATGTGAGTTTAAAATCATTGATCAGTTCTGGTAATGATATCATGTAGATGTTGAAAAACAAAGGTGAGATGAATGATCCTTAGTGACCCCTCCTTTTGTGAGGTACAGTTTGGATGAGAATAGATAATATTAGTTCTGTTTTGAAGGTGGGTTGTAATCCAGTTGAGAGCAGTCCCTTCTATGCCGGCTTCATGGAGTCTTTGTATTGATATGGTCAACTATATCAAAGACACCCGAGAGGTCCAAGAGAAGTAGTGTAGCAACTCCATTGCGGTCAACTGTGTTTTTAAGATCATCCCAGGTTGATATGAGTGCCGATTCAGTGCCTCTTCCTAGGCTGAAACCAGTTTGGTAGTCTGAAAGTATGGAATTGTCTTCAATGGATTGTGACATCTGGGCGAATGCTGCTCTTTCTATCAGTTTGCCCAGGAAGGTCCGTTTGTGATTGGTCTGCAGTTGTTGGGATCCTGCGGGTCTAGGTTTGTTTTCTTTAATAACAGACATATGTATGCCTTTTTCAGGTCTTTAGGAAAAGTTCCTGTAGTTATAGAGTTGTTGATGATTCTTCTTACTGGTGTGGCAGCAGAAGTAGATAAAAGAATGTTCTTGAAGATGTGTAGTGGACAAGGGTCAGAAGGGCAACTGGAAGGCCTGCTTGCTTTGACCAAATCCATAAACTCACCTTGTGATATTTGTTTAAAGGACTGTATAGGCTGGGTTGGTTTATTCTTAGAGGAAAATTTAGGAAAGGGGTTGATGCTGATGGTTTTCCTCTGTTTTAAATAGGAGTCCAATGTGTCTGCTTTGCTTGTGTGATGAGTTCCCTGTTTGCTTGGAAAATCTTGAGTAGTGGGATGACTTCCTTCCGTGCATTTAGGTTTTCGAAATTCATTGAGAATTTTGTAAAATTCTTTGGTTACAGATTTAGCATTTTTAATTCTGTCTGAGTAGTACCTTTTTTTTGCTTTTTTGATTGCTGATTTGTATATTCTATTAAGTTTGTGTAGCTGCAGTTTATCTTGAATGTTGTTTGTTTTGAGCCAGGTCCACTGCAACCTTCTGATTTGTTGCTTTATCTTTTAAAGTTCTGTGTTTCTCTAAGGTGTTGGTTTTCTTTTGTCCTGTTTAGTTTTTCTGAGTGGTATTAGGATATTAAAAGCTTCCTCTAGCCACTCATAAAGTGTTGGAACAGAGTTAATTGTATCTAAATCTTTGTTGGCTGTTAGTTGTGTTTCTAAGTCATCAAAATTGAGTTTGCTCCATGGTCGATAGGTGCATGTATGTAAGTAGTTGCGGGGTGTGTTGATTTGTTGTGTTTTATGTTGGAAGGTTATCAAATGGTGGTCTGACCATGTAATTGGCATGATGCTATAATCTGTAACTAGTTCAGGCTTTGCAAAAATGACATCTAGGATGTGTCCAGGTGATGTAGGTTCAATGCGACTAGGCCAATGCCGATCGCTTTTGGATGGGGCATATTGGATTTGTCAAACCAAATATTTAGGTCGCCAAGAATGCATAGATTTGAGTATAATGTAATAAGGTTTGAGACTGTATCTAGAAAAGCATCTGGGAATGTTGAGTTTGTTAGGTGGAGGTCTGTAAAGGAGGAGAAAGTTGCAGGAGGAAGTTGGAGTAGGGTGGCATCTGGTGAGGATGGCTTCACAACCTTGTATGCAAATGTTGTCTGTTTTACAGAGATTTATTGATTGTTTGAATATAATAGCTAGTCCACCTCCTCTCTTGCCTATATGGTTTTGTGTGATGGTTTGATAGCCCGGAGGAACAGCTTCATGCAACACTGGGGCCATGTCATCTCCCAACCCTGATTCTGTTATTAATAGTAAGTCAGGTTGTGTGTCTGTGAGCAGGTCGTAGACGTGGTGCCTGTTTTTTTAGAGTGATTGAGCATTTATGAGCTGGCAGTTTAGAAAAAGTGTGTTAGTGGTGGTGTTGTTTTGTTTAGGAGAGGGGTGAGCAGTATATTTTGAGCTTGTAGCAGGTGTGTTGTTAGTTGTAATAACTGTGTGAGGGCCCCAATAGTCCTGTTTTTCAATATAACATTCCTCTTCCAGCAGGCTTAGGAGGCATTTTGATGTGTTTTTGTGTGTTGGTGATGGACTTGGTGGCTGAGAGAGACATGAAGTGTGTATTTTTTTTGTGGAGTAGCCTTATTATGTAAAAGACAAGGTGATGCAAAGTTGTTAAGAGTGGCATGTCGTTTATTTTTTTTGCATCTGTTTAGTGTGGAAGGAGTATGGGTTAGGGGTGGTGGAGGAGCATGTGGATAATAATGTACGGCTTTAAATTGTGCAATGGATGAGAGGTGGGTGAATGAATGTTGCTGTTTTGAGGTGCTTGTGGTAGATGTTTGTGTAGAGTGAGAATGTAGGGGTAAAGATTGGTCAGGATTTGTAGTCTTTGTGTAGTCATGAGGGTGGGAGTGGGTGTGACGGAAAGTATAATGAAAGTTTGCATTATTTGATGTGCTGATGTGTGTGGTCTGTATTGTTTTTGTGGAATAGTGAGAGGGGATATTGATGTAGTGATTTTCTGTGAAGTATTTGTATATGAGTACGTGCTAGTGAGTGGTATTAGATTATCATAGGGGGTGTTGATGTGGTTTGGAGATGAGTGTATGATGTGTGTAAGAGGGAATGGATGTGTGTCAGGGGAGTTTGTGTTAGTTGTGATGACTGGAAGAGGTAATATGTGTGGTGGAGTGGAGTATGAGGATTGAATGGTTGTGTGTAATTGGTGAAGAGAGGGGAGGTGTGTTTGTAGATGGTGTGTTGGAAGGCTAGGTGTAGGTATTGTCATGATAAAAGGGGGCTGGCAGGAGCAAATAGAGGATAGTGCTGTTGGTTTGTATGAACAGGTAGTGTGTATCTGGATGGCTGCATGTGTAATGAGGTTTTGTGTTGTGTGGGCAATGACAGGTTGTGTTAGTGGGAACGAACAGAGTAGTGTTTGCTCTGAGAATGAAGGTGTTTTACTGTTGTAGTTGTGGTGGATATGTGTCTAGGTGTGGTATATGGGGTTTTTTGTTGGTTGATGAGGCATTGCAATCTGTATGAGGTCAGTTCGTGATGCAAGAGTTGGATGTCTTTGCTGATAATGTGTTTGCATGTTGATGGAAGTGTAGGGAGTAAGGTCAGTTCTGGTAAATGGAGAATTGGGCAGCATTTCTGGCCCTAGGCCCTGCCAGGCCCTCCCAGGCCCAAACAGGCAACTGGTCTTGTCCTCTCCATCCTTAGACTCGACGCCTGGGCTGAGACACCATGAGCCCTAGGCTTAAATAGCCCTACTGGCCAATAGAAACCTAGTCCTAACCTTAACCATCAGATTTGTAACCCTAAATCTCACAACCAATGGGAGACCCAATCCTATTCAACAATCATACCCCTAATCCTGACAACCAATCACAACCCCAACCCTAAAACCTAAAACCAGTAGGAATCTCAACCATAGTACCAATCACAAACCCAACCCTAAAAACCAGGAGCCAACAGGAATCTCAACCCTAGTACCAATCACAAACTCAACCTTAAAAACCAGGAGCCAATAGGAATCTCAACCCTAGTACCAATCACCAACCCAACCCTAATCCCTAAGCCAATCGAAAAACCAACCCCAACAACCTTTCGCAACACCATATGCAACAACCAATAGAAACCTATATAAGGCCCAAGTTAACTGAAGCCCCAGCCCCTGTGGGAAGGGAGGAGGGTGCTGCTGCTCTATTCAGAATCTCCTTGGATACAGACAGGCTGAATCCACACTTCCAAGTTAGCGGAGTCTACCTTCCAGGTAAGAGAGAGATTGTAAAAAACACTGAACAACTGCTTGTCGCTTACTCAGGAATTTGGCTTTTTCAAGGCAAAAACAGGTGATGCAGACAGTTTCTAAACACAATTTAAATCACAGAAACAGATTGTCATTCAGGACTTCCAGTTACTCTAGCATAACTCAGGTACACTCCACCATCTTACTTCCATTTTAGACCATCTTGTTTATGTATTGATGTTAAGCACCTTCTGAACTGTTCCATAAATTAGTCATTTAGACATGTTCAATTATATGGGACGTTGTTTCTTAATTGACACTGTTATCGTATTTGAATACATTGATTTATTCTCAAAACATGCTCAAACATTTGATGACTAATTCCAAAGGAGCCATTGTTGCATTGTTTGTGTACTGATCCCTAGAAATACCAAGTTTGCCCCATACATTTCTTCTTGCATCATTTTACAAAGACATCACAGCCACCACTTTTACATATCTTGTTGTCAAGCTCACCATCGCCGGTGACTCTCAGCACACCCACAGCCAGGCTGTTCATGAGACTGCTAGCTCAGAAGTGAACAAACAAAAAAACAAGGCAACAGGTCTTTGACATCTATCCACTCGGAATGAGGCACAACATCCCTGTATTCATCAGGACTGCCCCAATCCTCCATTTTAGGAATGAGCTGAATAAGCACCTCTTTGGAGAACACTACACCACAATGCAGTAGCAGTTCACTTCTGCTCCCAGAACCCATCCAAGTATTAATAACATGTTGACTGTATCTTTGCTTTAGACACTCTACAGTACTCTGCTGTCCTTTGGCTGAATTAATGCTATAAATGCTACATGCACACATATTTTGAACCTCACAAGTCGGTGTAATTGTTGACCAACCTAGCCACCTCTTTGCAATCCCAGTGACAGTGTAGTATCTGTTGAAGTAGGCAAGGGCTTAAAGCATTCAAATTTCTCAAGCCCATGCCCAACTCATCCTCTCCAGGAGTTTTCTTTTAATTTCTAATCTGATACAGCTTCGTTTACCATTATAGAAAATCAGCAGTACGTGTACCAGAAATTCATGGCTGGATTAGTAATGTGCATTGACCTAGGAAGTAAGAGAGATCTGCTTCACTTTCCCCAGCCTTCTATGTTCCTCCACAACTTGGATATTTATGGTCTTTAAAAACACTCTGAACCAACAAACACCAGTATTCCTATCGTTTTTTGCCTTGCCCTGGACCCTCATTGCAGCACTTTCTCCAATTCAAAATTACTACATTTCAACCTTCCCTAAAAATAGTTGGGGAATTTATAACTTTCCCCAAATATTCCAGGAATTGAGTTGGAATAGTAAACGTCCCTTTTGCAGTATTTGTGGAAAAGTTGCTCAAGCACCCCGTCTGTCCTCGTCTACCCATGCCTGCCCTAAGCCAAGAATTATTCAACGACTCAGTTTTATATCTCGTCTGCCGTGTCACCTGAAACTACACGGTGAAATGCAAGAATGCTATCACAGTAGCATCATATCTCTGCCTGAAAGGAAATGTGCAAAGCTATGAGCCTCTCAAATCCACAAAGGTACGTGATAACCTCAAGTTTGAGCATGCCAGAAGAAGAAGAGTACACCACACTGTGAAGGTATTGTGCAGCTGGCACAGAGAAATGTAAACAGCTTGTTCATCTGTCACCACACAGAAGGAATGCTTACATTTAAAGTAAACAAATGCAATCTGCAAAAAAATATTGCTGCCTCCCAGAAGGTAGAGAGTATCCCACAAAAAAAAATAGCTTATGCAAAGCCTTTGGGACCTATTCTCTTTGCCCATGCCTTTTGGTAGGTCACAAATGTTTAGGTATATTTAGTCAAAATCATTATCCTGAATAGTAACAGAACTAAGTTATCCCTCTTCCAAGTCAGTGACAAAGACTGGCAGGGGACAGATCAGATAGTGGAAGTTTATGGAAGCTATACATGAAAGGACAAATTCTGTTTGCCGAGTGATGTCACGGGGGTGATTTCGGGCCTATCACCATCTATACATGGCAGCAGTGCACTCAAAACCCTGCACGGCCATTTGCTGAACTAACAACAATTTCCTGTTTCTCCAAAGAGCTGCTGAAATTGTTCCTCTTGTCTTGTTAAACTTTCCAAGCCTCCCAATTTGGAAAATATTTAAATCTAAACAACTGCTCTGTCGTTGTGAATCGATTGACTTTGTAACTTTCCATATTCTTAATTAGACCCATAGCCAACCAAACAGACTTTTGTTAAAGTAAGCAAAGTACCTCACATTTTTATTTTTCAAACTTCAGTCTGCTTTCTGTAACATTATGTGATAGATTACTTTGTAAAGAATTTCCTTTTCATTACATTTCTTTTACGTTGGTGCCTTCCCTTTCATGTCTCCTTTTGCTTACCTCTGTCTCTGCTCAGAGGCTAGCATTTCTTCTTTCCAAAGTCACTTTCTCCATGCTCCCTCCCCACCCTGTGCTTGTTTTCATTTTTAAACCACGTCCCTACGCAGGAGACTGTTCTTGCTCGCATTGCTCTTTTAGACAAACTCTTAGCATCTCCCCGGTTTGCTTTGGCCTAGACATTGAAGCACAGCTGACAGCTGACCAGCCCCCCGCCATAGCCGGGGGCAGAAAGGTGGTCATAGCCCACGCACAGTGACAACCCTCACTCATGTAATGAGACATCAGATACCAATCAGAGCATGCTTGCTGTATGGAAGAGAGAGCCCGTACCTCTCCTGAGTATTTATTTCACCACTGCCTGTGGCACCATTCCTCCTCCCAGGTACACCCTCAAGTCCCTCCTTATCTCTGACTCGTTCAGCATATTGCCACTATTCTCAAAAGAACCTTTCCTCTGGTGTGCGCTTCCATGCCCATGCCCCCCTCTTCAATTTAGATTCCAAGCAATTGAGCAATGTTCATTTGATCCAAGTGTGTATTTCTTGTTGGTGATTCTCTACGGTCTGGTCAATTACTGCCTTGCACCCGTCTTCCAGGCCTCTCACCTCCAGAACATTATGTTTGCGGTTATGTTTCTAATTAAAGGGTCTACAACAGCCATAGGCTTGCAAATTTTCTATAGCTGTTCACTTACTGGACTTAAGTGCATTTTATCCTACAGCACCCTCTCTAATGCCTAAGCCCCAGCACTGTCTCTTAGCACCCTGACAAATATTGCCTGTGCCAAGGGGTATTTATCAACATGATCACCCTTGTTACTGGCAGTGCCATTTTCTATTAATGGGTATGAATGTACGCACAAAGCATATTAAAGTGAGTTGATGTTCTGAACTAGTTTTTCGCTCGATGGGATCTTTGAACATAAGCGCAAAGGTTTTATTCCTCCAGGGGAAGTTTTATGGCATACAATTTTTTTGCCGTACATAATGGCTGAAATGTTTCCATGTTAGCTTAAAAATATTTTTTACATTACTAGATCATTTTAAGTCAAATTAAGCCTAACCAAAGTAGAAACATGTGAGCAAGACTTTTCTCTGCAAGTTTAGCTTTTGCAATACTTTTCAAAGCGCAATAGAAAATATTTGCAGATTTTTTCACTGCAAGCGATAATGAGCTCACGGCATTACAGGAGTGCAAACTATTTTCTGCAAAGTATATCTAATGTGGAATCTTTTTTTAATATTAAAAAAAGGTAACGTGCAGCATAAATTGTCTCAAGAATCATGATTTTCATGCCAAGGAAAAGCAAAATGATGTACCACTACTGCTAAGATACAAAGATTTCCTTAGAACTTGTCAGAGTTGCAAAAAAGGTTTGCAGTTTCATAGACCCTGGCATTTACATGTTTAGCCCAAAATAAAAAAGTATGATACATTTAACAATGTAAGAATGATAGTAACATTTGAGTCTATCTCAGTCCATTTGCCTGAGACTCAAACCTGACAACTCACCATGATTTCGTCACTACTCAAAAGGCACCGTGCAGGTGTTAATGAAAGAAACTGCCAAGCGTATAACAACCTGTGATGAACAGATGGTTCATTGCAGAGTGATGCTCAAGAATGCCAACAGGATATCAGCCGCTCGACAGCCAGAGGGAACAGTGCGGCCTATAATGCAAGGATGCTATCAAAATTTCAGCTTGCCATAACCTAAAGGGAGCAGTGCAGCTCACAGAGCAAGAATGCCAACAGTGTACAAGCCTGCCAGCATCCCAAAGGTGAGGAGCCTAGGTTTATTTATATGCAGAGAACATAGCCACGTTTGATCGCTTGTTGGCCCTAAGGAGAGTGGCTGACTGGCGACATACAGCAAAATTGGTTCTCAGTTACAGTTAATCAGTACACGCAATCCTTCTTGGAGCATCGCATACGAGCTGGAGAAACGCCATTTAAGTAAAGAAGGTTGGTCAAAATTAGGCCTCGGCGAACTTTGTATTATCTGTCTGAAATGTCTTGAAATTCACATATCTCACATTACAAGAAATTCTTATTTTCTTTTTCCTTTTCAGCAGCTAATGCGGTTTCATGTAATTTTGGCCTCCAGGAGACGGGCTTGAGCAAAGAATGCTAGGAATTGTAAGACTGTGATAGAGAGATAATTTCTGGTTGAACCAGTGTCCTGCAGGTACCTCGCTTGACTTCTGCATGCAATGTATTAATTCACTTTCAAATTTCATCTGAGCTAATTGCCAAACAGATTTCGCAAAATAGTGTCACTTTCCACATTACTGTAAGAATTCCACGTTTATTACAGAAAATAGCATTATGCAATATCACACAACACTGGTCAAAAGAGGTGAGATTTACTTTTGACCCTAATTTCAATAACAGTTGAGGAGGTGCAGACATCATGGAGAAGACAATTCTACGGATTGTGGCAGCAGGCTGTAGCGGATAAGAATCGTTTTGATTAACTCTCGCAATGAGTTTTGCCCCCCCCTAGTATCATTAGCCAACATTGGTGATGTTTAAAGCATCCAGCAAATCCACCCTCGACTGCCCTCGTTTGCCTTCACTTTTTCTCGCTGGTCAGTGATCTGGGGAAATAGACAGGCAGGAGGCAGGGTAGTAGGAACACACGTTTTAAAAACACGAATGGGCTGGGAGATTTAAACGGAAATGTCACATTTCCTCCCTTTCAAAAACTAAAAGAAATGTTTTAAAAATGTGACATTCCACCTGTGGAGTAGTATATTTTCTGATTTATTTTAGTAGGAGCACAAGCCCTGTGTCCCTCGGTGGTTTACTTGGTATTCCAATCTCTCTTGTCTATTTCATACCACAGTTCTGTGATTTATGTTTGCGTTTGTGTGCTTACTCTTGCCAACTCAGAAACACTGGTTATTGTTCTGCATCTACTTTATTTTTTTAATCCTTTAATTTCTTGCTCAAATTGTACCGTTATCTGGGAAGGGTGGCTTTCCATTCTCGTTCGTTCGGGAGTTCCATCCCCTGTCACACATCTGCGCATGCCTTTACCGTATTAATGGTACATTGCATGGGAAGGAGTCCCTTTTTCGTGTTAGTTTATTATGCTCACATTTTTCTGCCCCCATGATGTCTCCTTCACCCAATATGGAAAACAACAAGCTTTCTACTTTTGTTTCGTATCTCATCCCACGGTGGGGGTGGAAAGGAAACCGAAAGTCGGGTACAGTTATCTTTTTATCTGAACTAATGGAGGCACGAAGGAAATGTATTGTACAATTACACTCGAAGATCCCCTTGCTTTCAGCCGGTCTTCTGTTGTACGTCCGAAGGCTGGATCACAGATCCCCAGTTTTACGCCCATGGCCCTTTGATGCGTGGTGAGGTGGGAATTATTTTATAATTTCAGACATGTTTAAAAATGCAAAAGATTAATCTCTTGAGGAATGTAAATCAGAATTTTATCTAGAGTAGGGAGATTGACTTCATTTTACACAAATAAACAGTGGGTCTTCCATCTCACACTTAAAGAGGTAGCCACCAGCGAAATGATTTCCACTGAAAAGTTCAAACAACAAGCATCAATTTTGCTAATATACAACCTTAGAAACTTCTGCCATATAACAACAATGTATGGATAAAAAGTAGTAAGATTTTGGGGGGAAGTTAATGAACACTCAATGGGCACATATTTGAAGAGACTTAAAACTACACAAAGTATGCTGAGGAAGGAGGACCATTACAAATGGTATTGGACTAGTACTTGCACCCAGAAAAATGAGACCGGTTTCACCCCTTGAGTTGCCCAAAGTGCTGGAAAGGATGTGACACAGTGAGATACTTCAAGCACACCCAGTGGAATTGCTTACAAATTAAGCCATTTGGGCAGGAATAATAGGCACATGAAAAAACATCCTGGGCTTCCCTATTCCACTACACTTAACCTGCATACAGTTCTCATGGAAGACTGGACACCAATCCTATGATACTAAACTAAAGCAGATAAAATATTGTTCTGTAAGTTTACACTGGCAGCCAAGCAAAATAAGAAAGACCCTCCCACCATTACACATTGGCACAAATGGCTATGGAATCTCATGGTTATGTAAAATCACTGACCATAGACATAAAATAGAGACCTGTGGATTTTGTAGCTGTGTGGCACCTGCTCTTGACATAGCTCCCTTCTTGTCATAAGCACTTTAAATAAAAGCCTTGCATTTATTTACATACTAGCAGGTGGTAAAATTAGGGTTACTTATTGAAAAAAATATCTCTGTTGTCTAGTAGGCTTTCTTGCCCCAAGGAGCAGACTGGGGTAAACTCTCTAAATCTGCCCCCCCCCGGAGGGGAAAGAAAGACTGCTTAGGCCCTTATGGAGAGGGGCACAGTCCAGTTCCTGGACGGGCTGCACCTAACCCTTCTTTTTTATCATTTATTATGGTATCTAGTGGCCTTTGAGTCCCTATGGAGTGGGCAGATTGATGATACCCCCCAACATAACCCTTTGGGAGGACAGAAAGACTGTTGAGACTATTAGGTTGTGGGAGCGATGGCAGATGCCTTGGCAGGCCATTCTTCCCTCCTATTGTTTTTTACCATTATCCGGTCTGTAGTGGGTATTCTGTTCAACGCGTGGGTATAATAGGGGTAAACCCCGACCAATGTCCCCCTGAAGACGGCAGAAAGGCTGTTGCATCTGTTACTGGCAAATACCAATGCCTGGGTAATTGGCCACAAACCTTCCCCTACTTTCTTAAAAATAATATCCCTGGTATGTAGTGGGTTTTCTGCTCCCCTTCCCAATTTTCCCTTGTCAAGGGAAATATTACTGATGCCATTATGAGGTGGAAATATGACGCATGGTTAAAGGTTTGGGCAGACCTTGCCACCTCTTCTTTTTATGACAATTTTTCCTAGTGTTTAGTAGACTTTCAGTCCCTGTTGGGACAAAGTGGGGAACCTCCACCAATCTGCCACCCAGGATGGGCAGAAAGACCAAAGTGTCCCTACCCCTTTTTTAAAGTAATTTTCATAGGATTCTTACGGTCTTTGTGTCTGCCCAAGAGAGGAATATTGGTGGTATCCGCCTCAATCTTCCCCACTGAGAAAGCAGAACGACTGCTATGGGGCAATATCACATTCTTCTGTATTTCTAAAATAAGACCTTTTTGACCTGTTATTTAGTGGGCTTTCTGGCCCCAGGGCTGTACCTTTCAATCTGTCCCCCTCCCTAGGGCACAAAAAGACTGCTTTCTTTCTACTCAGGCACAGCCTATGCAGGCTTCCCCAACACATCCTTTTTTAAGTTACTTTCCCAGATAACTGGTAAGCTTTCTGCACCCCATAGTGGGTCAGATTGGTATTTGAACCCCTGATGTCTGCCCCACATGAGGGGGAGGAAGGCTGTTGGTGCCATATTTGGGCAGGAAAAGGCAAGTCGCCCTCAACACTTTTTTCCCCTAGTATATGTTACCTGGCACCTAGGTGGCTCCATATCTCATAAGAGGATGTGGCCAGAAAGGCTGTTTCTTTTTGTAACTGTGTAGAAAATGTGCTTATGCCTTTGGGGCCACTCCCTGGTGTCCAATTGGCTGATCCGTGCTACCTTCCTGTCTTGATTTCCAAGCAGGAATCAATTAGGGAATGGTACTGTTGGAAAGGGGACATTGCCCAGTGCAATTCCCTTGTGGTTCCTTAAAGTATTTCTATACCCCATCAAGGGCAACTGTAGAGTATTCTTCAGCTCTGCCCTTCTCCTTGTTGGAACACTTCCCGCTATCCATGGAAATTGGTAGACATATTAACCTCCTATCTCCTCATTGCTACACTTAACTGACAGGCACTTGCCTCAATATCTCCCTTGAGGCTGAACAGGAAACTCTTGGGGTCATCTGTATCTCTATTCTCAGATAGTTGGGTTGATGCAGTCTGGTACGGCCATCCCATATAAGGTACATCATTCTTTGTTCTTGTACTTCCATTTTAAGGGATCACTATTTATTTTCCGGTTGCCTTTGATGCTCCTGCTCCTTGTTTTTTTTTCAGAGCCTTCACCTCCTTCTTTGTATTATGTATCTCACCCTTCTGAGGTCTCATGGTTTTTACTCCCACTGATTGTTTTAACTTTGAGTCGGAAAAGTAATTTTCCTGTTGCCGTTTTTGGGGATATGTAACAATAAAAAACTGGAAAGTTGTTAAAATCAATAAACTTACAATCCAAAAATATAAAAATGTAAAATATTTTGAATACAACGTTAAATCACAAAACATATTTTCACCTGTATTCATGAGACAGCACTGTATCTCCATTTTGCCTTGCCATTTCTATGTGATACATCTTTTTTCACACACAAACTCTGTCCTCCTAGTTAAACATGTAGGTTAGGCAATAATGGACAGTTCATTCTACAGAGATAAGCAGGTTTGAATGAGGCCTTTGCTCACTTGGCCTGAGTAAAAAGGCATTCCTCAGATAAAGTGCTTGCATGAAGGGTGAAGAACAAATCGTGACCGCATACAAAATTAAAACAAAAATACATATTCATGTCAAGTTAAAACAAAATATAACGTGTTTGATAAGGAAAACAGAAATTATGCAAAACACTTAAGTCATTCAAAAGTTAAGTTGGAAATAAAATCAGTAGAGAAGTGATAACAATTAGGAATGTTGCAAAATGGAACAAAAAGAAAATAATTTCATAGAGAGATAAGTATTGCTTAATCCATCTGGTTTCAAATTGGTTAAACACAAGGTAATGTTCAAAACCCACAATTATAAAAAAATACTTGCATAATATAAATTCCATTAATCTTTTATTAGAACCTGAAAGGGAAAGATGAAAGCATTTTGTACCAAAAATAGTCTGGACAGCAATTACCAGTAGAAGTAAGCAGAGTGCCAATAATTTTGACTTGAAAACCTAACCCAAGGGTTTTCAGAAGCTGGAAGATCTACACTGAAGCTATTCAGGTTCATACGCGCACACTGTACCTCTGGTGAGAAATTGTATTGCAGGAATTATAGGTTGTTTTCATTCAGGATTCTTCACCAATGGTCTCTAACGCCCCTCTTTATTTGCATGAAAGTTGTAAGAGAGGCTCAAAAAAGGAATCCAGTCCACAATGAACTAATTGACCCCATCCTACCTTGTACACTCCACATGAGGATCCCAGCTACCCAGTGATCAGAACATTTAGGAGACCTGAAGAGTTCTTCTGAATACACATGGCATTCTCCCTAGGCCATGACATCTACGAATCAAACAAAGCCCTCCAACAATCAAACATGGTTCTGAGAGCCACGACATCAGTATGAAAGGTGATCAGTTTATTAAGTTGGCTTACTTTAATTGGGGGGGGATTGTTTCCAAAAATAGATTTCAAGTGAATGATCTCACATATCCCAAGAATGTCATCCACAAACCTTGTAGGGAAAGTTTCCCCTTTCTTCTCTTCAATTGTTGAACAATGAATGATAACTGTACAAGATACTTGAAAGAAAAAGCCTACTATGCTATTTGATTAAGTATAACTAGTCAATGTTAGAAAAAGATCTTACCCTTGGCACTGCTTCTTTTCAAGCTAAGTAATGTAATGCAAGTTTTGGGATGTTTGGTTTCAGGTGGCCAAAATCTCACATATGATTTCTGGGTAAAATCAACATTCTACCAAATAAAATAAAAAACGTACCAGTAACTACAGTATTTACACTAAAACAAACAGGGACATTCGTCATACCAGGTGAAAATAACTAAAAAGTCCACACGACCGCTTCCCAGCAAATAAGACCTTCCAAACATCACTTAACTGAAAAAACTCACTTCATGGGTTGTTATTGTTCAGTTAATAGAAAGGTCGTTGAACCTCCGCCCTGTACCTGTTTTTTTCAAGTGAGGCCTTTGTTGAAACTATGGAAACAACAACTTACTGGAACATTAAAATTAAACATTGAAATTGAGCATGACAATTACATTCTGTTGAAAAGTTGTGAGCTTCAGAAATACCCACACTTAGAATTTGTATATGAAGTTACTCTCTGCCATCATTAAATGAACATTTGTAAATGCAGTAAGTCTCACCCTCTGGCATTGTGAATGCAGATCTCTCAGCATCAGCAAAAAATGGTTAGTGCTGATGCTGAGCACTTTAGGTCAAAAACAGCCTGATGATGTGAAAGCGCATGTGGGGTGACACAGATGCATGTTTTAGCCATCATTCAATGGCGGCCCTCCCCGGATAATGTTTATGCACACATTCATCACTAAGCCTGTGCTCCCAGAGGTCATGCCATAATGGCTATTTTGTTTTTAATTTACACTTCCAAAATGATGGCACCCATCTTGCTATGGTAAATTAAAAAATATAAAAAATAAGCCAAAGTGTGTTTTTTTAAAGAAAGAAATGGCCCAGCAGCTAACAGGCTCCAAAAAAAACCCCTGAAAATAAAATACAACAGACAAATGCATTAGGGGACGGAAATAGTGAAGAGTATGGGGAATTGTGGGTTAAAATAAATGCTAATGAGAAACTGAAGTAACAGGAACGGACAGGAGGGGCGGGAAAGCACTAGACGAGCTTATGTGTAGAGGCCAGCAACAGACAAAGTGCAGGGGTGGTGATGTGAGTGGGGAAGCAACACAACAAGGGAGAAAACATATGTACTACCATGGACTGCTGAAAGAAAATGAAACAAACATTGACAAAGTCAACAGGTCTGGTTTTAATGTGTTAATGCATGCAAAAACAGGCATGCATAAGTGTGTATTTGTGCATGTGCCAGTGACAAGGAGACCAATGGGGAGAAGCTGGGAGAAATAAAATAGTCCCTCATGCATTGCAGTCCATGCACTCTTGAAGATGAAGAACACACTCAAACATTTGTGGGAGAAAAATACCCATTTGGGCTCAACCAAGATATGGTTGACAAAATCTCATAGTAATCAGTGAAAGAGCCTCATTAAAAGCTGATGGTTGAAAGAAGTAGACTCAAAGACACTGTCTGTATACTGGAAACAAAACCCAGACTGGCTGTCAAACCAAGACCTAAAAAGGGGTTTCCTAAATTTAGGAGCTAGAAGGATACAAGTCATCCTGTCAAAAGCATGGTAAAGCAGCTATGATCGAGGGGAAGGACAAAAACAAGAAGAGGAAGAAAAGTAATTGAACAAGTAGCAAAGGAATAAGATTGACTAGAAAGCCAAGCAATGTAAGTAATCGGTTGACATGAAGTCTGCTCTAAGTATTGGTATTGTCGACAACAGACAGTTAAAGGATGTCTGCAGGAAAAACCCTAAAGATGAACAAGATATGAACCAAACTGCATAAAGCTTGAAATATACTTTGGTGACTTATTAACTCATACCAACAAATTTAGCAATAGAAAACATGTCCTTTTTCGTAGTAGCATCTCATACTTGAAAGCAGAATGTTGACAGTTAACTTAAAAAAATCAGGTATTAACTTTGATATACCTTTAACTGCCCAATTAATGTTCTGATATCATATTAGAGCACAATTGTGGTGGCTGCATTGAATACGAATGGCATGTTATTTTAAAAGTGTGAAATACTGCAAAGTTATTTTCTAGCAACCTTTGCAAAACTATGAAACTTGACAAGTTTTTGAAATGTTGCACTTTTGAACAGAAAATGGAGAATTCCGTAGCAGTTTATGCTGACTCAGGGTCAACTTGCAGTGAAACAATCTGTATAAATTTGCCACTGTGCACTGAATAATTCTGCAGAAGGTGAACTTTCAGAGAAAATGTTTGCATGCATATTTCATCTTGGATAGGTGTGATTCAAGTGTAAATGATCTCAGTTGTACTTAAAAACTTGTATGGGCGAAAGCAAACCTAAATTAAGAATTTTTGCAAACTTCAGAAAGTGCAAAACTTAGGAAATTCCCAAAACGTCCTTGTATCAGAAAAAAACATATTCTTAGACATTTCCACAGAGCGAATCCAGAAAAGCAGAGGTCCAAACCAACTGAAAAAATAAAGATTTTGTGAAGAGCAGATATGGGGCCTGATTTAGACCCTGGTGGGAGGGGTTACTCCATCACAAACATACGAAGGAGTGTAATCTGGCTGTGCCATTAGGTCTCTTAAAAGATGAAATGAAGGGGTGGTTGTTTTACGGCTTAACATAAGAACTGTTTCCATTTAAATGTAGTGCACAGAGAAATATACAAGCAAAGTGCACATAAGAATGCAATGTTTCATGCATGCCATATTTTATGATCGTTTTGAAAGAATGTTTCTGTTACAGTGCTTTTGAAATATTATTTGTTATAATTATTATATATTTGACATAAGAGACGTGTAGAATTTATTTAACCTGAAAGTGTATTTGTGCTTAATTAGTCTGGCCAGAGTGAAGGCCCATATATTTTTCTGTGTTCTAACTTTCAATGTGAAGTTTGCTTTTTGAATGTTTTTCTAAAGCTGCAGGTGTCAGGACCCAGACCGAGTTAATAGGGAGCTCATTGTTTGGGATGATAAGAAAAGTCTGGGGGAATGTTTATCAAGGATGTGAGGAGTATCCTGGGCTGGCAGCTGTAACTCATGTGAAATTCCAGAGCTGGACAAGGTCAACGCTGCAAACTTCAGAAGGCTAAAGTGTCAATTAGCAATTTATAGTTTGTTACTATGTTTTTAAACTAGCAAAGGTATTTGCCTATGAGATCATCCTTGGAAGAATCAATATTTAAGTGTGGTTTAGTTAGAGGTAAGTTTCAGATTCCCTCTGCCCTTAGCTGAGTGCAGACCGTACTTAGATACCTCTCTTGATCCCTAATTTCTATTTGGCTCCATGCAGCCATACCTCTCTTGATGGAAACTTCTCTCCAGAAATTCTGTCATGCTGGCAACTTTCCGGAACCCACAGAATATTAGAAAGTTAGGATTTTAGATCCAATGGTTAGGCAGGAAAATTTGGATTTGTACTTTTCCGGCATTATCTCTATTGAATTAGTGTCTTTTACATGTTAGTTAAATTTCATATTGTACGATGTTTTGACTCACCTTTAATTATTCTGTACATTTATACTATAATTTTGAGACTCGTATATGGAAGATGGACTTTGAGTCTAAATAAAGCCCTTTGAACTATTAGTTGGTCTCTGGAATTGAATGTGTGGCCATCAAGTTACACTGTAATTAATTTGAATATTTTGATGCATTGTCTCCTCACCCGTCAGAACAGAGAAGAAAAATTCATCGGACCCTGAAATTTAGAAATAGGGCCAGTGCTGGAACTGATGGTAGCAGAGTACGGTTCTCTTTCTGAAGTGAGGAGAACTGGAACTAGCGGCCATGTACGAACACTTTTTCCCATCGACACAGAATGGGTAAAAACCTTTCATACATCTGGCCCTAGGCTCTAGAACAGTTAGTTCCCAGTGTCCAATTTGGATGCTCGTATCCAGACATAGAAGATTGGTGGAATAGTAGTGATTTGGAGGAGAGTTGTACTGGCAGCGGATGAGTGAGTATTAACAGGGTTGCAGATTGGGGCAGTTGCGTTTAGCTTGTGGTGACTGTGTGAATAAGTGGTATTTTGCGGAGATGTTTTTGCATGTTGTGTGAATGCAATGATTTATAAAGAGGTTGAAGATATTATGGAGTCCTACATGACCTAAGATCCTGGGATAGTTTAAAAAGTGTAGAAGACACCATATTATATTGTCTGCTCGGAGGTTGTGTTGTTGTGAAACGTCATCAACAGCATAGCTAAGATAGGGACTTACTTTGTGTGAATGTGGGGCGATTGGTGTAGATGATCTTACTGTGTAGAGTGAAGCTAAACTGGTCTCGATGACACCCACAGGTCTAGGTTTTATCAGACGCGATTGCAAGCTTTCTTGTGTGTTTCAAAATATTCATTTTAGCAGAGCAAAGGTTTTTTATTTTGTGCATGCGTGTGATATTGCAAAGCGAGCGTGTGTGCAGATTGTAAAGGAGAGGGACTGCCATGGGGAGCAAAGTCTAAGTCACAGTGTTCCACACTAGTATAGGTTCGGTTGGTGTAGTGTTGTGCTGCTATTGGTGGACAATGTCATTCAGTGCCGCGCTGCAATTGGTGGTTGCGTTGTAGCAAGAAATTGTGGATACAACATTGTTTTTATTGAACTGAAGTTTTGTGAAGATCGCTGAAAAATGAAATGTTTTAAAGTTTTGCAAGACATAGTAAGAGGTGATGTTCATATTCCTAGTAGAGAGGGCGAAGTGGCTTTCTCGAAGGTACTCCTGGCCATTATATGGATAGTACAAGATCACAGAAAAGGATGGCCCATTGAGATTCCCACAATACAGCACATTTAATTTGAACATTTTTGAAAATTTGAGGAGGGTACTGTCTGAAATGAAGCCACCTCTTAGACCTGCACAATATGAAACACTTAATGCTTGGGAACGTGCTGCTCATGTGAAGGAATGGAAAAGATACAAAGGTATATGGAAGAAAGCTGATGCTAGATGGGATGCTGAGCAGAAAAGGTGGAGAACAGAGATGATAGAAGGGATTAAGCTGTATCAGGCTTTGACCACAGATGTGACTGAGGGACAAGGGGAAAGTAAGACGATCAGAAAACAAAAGGAGAAGAAGCAAAAAGAGCAAGATGTTGTGAGCATAGATGATGATGACAATTCTGGAGATAGTCATTTGGATGTGTTATTATCTAAACGTCCAACCCCGTATAATGAAGCTAGAGGTGAGAGTGGTAACAATAGTACTGGTGGAAGTGGCGTAATTACCTTTCCTACTGCTCTGGATAGGAAGGCTCTTAGTCCTGTGAGGCCTATTCCACTAGAGTTCATTGCAAACTAAGAAGTGAGGGTCTGAGAGAATGTGTCCTAGTTGACCCCACAGTGAGTACCATTGATCGCCTCACAATACCAGTTACTATTGGTCCTGTAGTGCCTATGTATAAATCTGGAGACTCTGGGAGAAACATGTACAATCTGGCAGTACCTAATAGTGTTGCGGGATCAACAAATGCTCCATATAATTCAGATACTAGAGAATGTGTCCCTTTGATTCCTACACATACAAGCAGTCAATTGCAGCAAGTGCAGATACAACTTTAAATATGTCAGGATATACTTCATTAGGTACATTTCAGAAGATGCCCACACATACTACTCCTGTATGGGAACCACCTTTGAATTTAGGGAGTGGAGCTCAGGGAAATGATTCCACACCTTAGAGTCCTGTAATAATTTGATCCAAAGTGCAAAAGAGATAAATGAATGAGTAAAATATTTAAATAGAGATACTTCATTTGAAGAGAGCACAGAAGTGAGTCAGGGAAATATTTCATTGACACCGAGAGAAAGAACTCTGGAATTAGCAAAGTTGAGAGAAGAATTGGACGCAATGATTGTTGGAAATCGTGGCTTAGGACAATTGAAGACTTATCAAGAGGATGAACTTGCATTTATGTGTAGGGACATCATTAAGTGAGTGGGTCAAATTCTTGATAAGTTGGCATAATTGGCCCAGAAATCTAAGAAATCTAAGGCTGACTTAAATAAAACTAAGGCTCTGCAAAGGATCTATCGAGTGTGCTTTAGTGAAAAACACATTGCTGATATCCGAACTCCAGGGTTGAAAACTCAGGTTAAATAAGTAATCCAGAATATTAGGAAATATAATAAATTAGGTAAATGGGAGACTAAAGGGCCGAAGAAGAAGGAGGTAAAGAAGTCTTCAGGTGAACCGCCTCCCGGGAGGTGTTGCAAACTTCCCTTTGAGAGAAGTGCCTGGTGGAGGTTATGTACATGTGCCATGAAGCAAGAATGCTCTTGCATCATTTACCAATGATTTCCCAAAATTACGAGAGATGCCAGTGGAATGGTATTGATGAGCTGAAAGATTTGTGAACATTTTCACAGGTGTTGTGGTTTGATCTGATATGTTGTTTGACATCGTTGTTCTGAGTGACTTGTGGACGGAATGTAAGATAGCTGTCTAATGGCCTGAGGTGGAACCAATTAGAAATACATTGACAAAGGATCCTTCACCGCTGGTAATGAAGAAATATCAGAAGGTCATGATATTCCTGAAAGGGAAAATGCGTCAGGATGTTGATTGGGTCAAAATCGACAGAACGACTCAAGAACCAAAGGAGTCAATCCATGCTTGCTATGAGAGGGTGCTGCAGGCATTTAAACAATACAGTTGTATGGATACTGTAGAATTCAAAGTTTATGGGATATTTTGTGTTGAGGTTTGTAACAGGGTTGTGGCCAGAAATAAGCATGATCATCCAGCAACATTTAATTTGATGGCAGAATAAGTCTATGGATGAAATTTTGTGTTATGCAAAATATTGCCATGGTGAGATACCGATAAAGCAGAAAAAGCTTAAAGAAAAACTGAGGGTCACTTAAATGAAATCTGCTCTAAGAACTAACCAGACACCCCTAGCTGTAAATGATGTGGGCATGATTCAAGGTACATACCAGCAACCACAAAATCCATGCAAGGTAGAGGTCGAGGAGTCCCTATAGATCCGCGTACAGGGATGGATGTAAATAGTCTAAAAAGATCAACCTCGTGTCACATCTGCAATAGAGTGGGACATTGGAAGTAGGAATGTTGTCTAAATCCAGCTCATATGGTTCAAACTGCTGGATTTGTACCTTCTCATAACAATAATTGCTAAAATTTTAAGGTACCCCAAGCTCTAATATTGCAAGTCCCTCAAACTCTGATGCCACAGCAAAATGCTGGTAGGTCATGTCAGAATATGAGACAGGGTTTGAGAATGAATACAAATCTGATGCAGGATTATAATCCATTTCAGCAATTCCCCCTGTTTAATTTGTATGAAGAAAATGGCTCTGATCAGTCAGTCTGACGGTGCCTGATGGGGGAAGAAGACTGCTCACTTGGCGCAGCCTTAGAGGTGGACCAGAGTGGAGCATTTATAGACAGTGAAGTGGATGGCCATTGTTGGACCTAGCTCTTTTTGCAGGTTTATCCCCAAACTTTCTGCATTCTTACTCCAATTTGTTTCAGGCCTGTTTTTGTTGGTTTTAGGACCCTCAGCACTTCACCACTGTTAACCAGTGCTAAAGTGCATATGCTCTCCGTCAAAATTGTATTTGTGATTGGTTTATCCATGATTGGCATTTTTGATTTACTAGTAAGACCCTCGTGCAGTGCACCAGGTGTGCTCAGGGCCTGTAAACCAAATGCTACTAGTGGGCCTGCATCACTGATTGTGCCACCCACACGAGCAGCTGTTTAAAGTATGTCTCAGACCTGCAACTGCAATGTGTGTGTGTGCAATGTTGAACTGCCATTTTGACCTGGCAAGTGCACCCACTTGCCAGGCCCAAACCTTCCCTTTTACTACATGTAAGCACCCCTAAGGTAGGCCCAACGCAGTCCCATGGCCAGGGTGCAGTGTATTTAAAGGTAGGACATGTACTGGTGTGTTTTATATGTCCTGGTAGTGAAACACTGCGAAAATAAATTTCACTACTGCAAGGCCTATCTCTCCCAAAGGTAACATGGGGACTGCCTTGAAATATCATTTAAGTGTAATTTCCCCTTGGGAGCAGATAGAAATGTGGAGTGTGGGGTCGCTGAACTCAGAATTTAAAAATGCATCTTTTGGTGAAGTTGTTTTTTAAGTTTGAAAACACTACTTTTAGAAAGTAGGCATTTTCTTGCTAAATCTTTCTGTGCCTCTGCCCGTCTGTGGAATACAAGTCTGGGTCAGGATGACAGTTGGGCTGTTTGTGAATTCACTCTAGACAGTCACACAAAAGGAGCTGAGGTGTGCCCTGCATATCATGATGGGCCTTCCTGGCCCAGAGTGGTGGGAGAAGCTGACACTTGCACCTGACTTGGACAGTGCCTGTCCATACGCACAGCAGTCTCCAAACCCCTGGAGTGTGTCTGGGGACACGGCAGGAAAAGCAGGGTCTTCTGCACTACAAAGATTTTCCTTTGAAGTTTGCCTACTTTAAGGGCAGAAATTAGTATAAGTACTGGACCTCTGAAACCACAAAGTTAGAACACTTCTGTACTGAGGACATTTTGCCAGGAAGGAGACCTAGATGCCTTAGGAGAGACTGCCACTCTGTCTGTTGCTTTATTGTACTGGCCTGCTGCTTGCTGCTTCTGTCCTGGGAGTGAAAGGACTGGACTTTTCTTTCTGCATCCTGATTTCCAAGGTTCTCCAAGGGCTTGAACTGAGCTTGCCTCCTGTTAGAAGTCCCAGGGACGTCAAAGCCTTTATCTGCCAGTGCCTGGCCTCTTCTGCTGAGAATCCTGACTTGCCAAGTGGTGCCAACTCCAGTGCCTGGGCCCTTGGAAGTTTAAGCTGGTGACCTGAAGAGGAAAACCCACACACCAACACATTGCAGCAGGAAAATTGATGCAGTGCCTGTCCTGTGGCTGAAGAATTAATGCAGCACCTGTTTTGCAGCTGTAAAATCGATGCAGTGCTTGTTTCACCACAGCTCCATCAACACAGCATGTCTGGATCTTCCGTGCATCATCCCTGGGGCGTCAATTTCTCTTTGACCACGCACCTCAGTAAGAAACCACAGCTGCTTGTCTGGAAATCAATGCATCACCTTTCCTGCAAGGAAACAGTCAAGGCATCAACTCCCCTGCCAGTAAGAAACCAAGGCATCATCTCTTCTGCGAGAAACAAATCAACGTATCACCTTCACTGCGCATTAAGGAACCAACGCATTGCTTTGCTTTTTGATGCCTCACCTTCCGTGCGGCCCGCATGGTCTTTGTTTTTACGCATCCCAGGTACTTCGTGCAAAAAAAATACATCCATTGATTCCTATAGATTAAGACTCATTGACACCTTTAAAAAGTGATATCTTTATTATCTTTACTTGTGTATGTTGGATTTTATTAGTTTTGGTCTTGTTTAATTCAGATACATACTCGCTATTTTTCTAAAGTGGTGTGGAGTCCTTTTGTAGTATTTTTTTATGTGTACTGTGTGTGTGTGTGTACAAATACTTTACACATTGCCTCCGGGATAAGCCTGACTGCTCCTGCCAAGCTACCAAGGGGGTGAGCAGGGGTTATCTTACTTGTGTGACTTCCTTACCCTGACCAGAGTGAGAGTCTCTACTCGGACAGGGTGCAACCGCTGCCACCTAGAGCCCCTATTTCTAACAGCCATCCTGTGTCATTCTTGGTTGATACTGATGCTACCCTTTCTACTTTGAGTACATTCGATGTCCCAAACCTACCCCTCTTCAAAAAAAGTTGTTGGTGTAGAGAATAAACAAATGACACTCATTTGCTCAAGATGCTCTAGAAACTGCCACAGTTAAAGTGAAAATAGGATCTTTTGAGGACAAATACAAATTTATCAAATGCAATCGCAGTCAGTGATTCTGTTGGGTAGAGATTTAATTACAAAACTAAATTGTGTTACCGTTTACACTCCAGCAGAAACAGAAGTGCAAAACCATGATGAGAATGCTGTCTTTAAGCTAATGAACAATGAACCATGTTGCATGATGCTGACATTGCTAACACTTGATGATTTCCCCCAGATTTGAGAGGCACTGTCAAACATGGGGAGTGAGATTTTACAGGGAAGGATATGGACCTGATTAAAGGTGTAGAACCTGTCTAGATTTCTGTTAAGTCTAATGTTGAATTCCTGACAACCCCACGATAACAATTGACACCAGAAACAATTGCTGGGATAACTCCTGTGATTGATTCCATGATACAGCAGGGAATTCTGAAAGAAATAATGGAAAGTCTTTGTAACTCTCCCATTATAGGTCTTCAGAAATCAAGTGACAAATGTAGATTCTACAGGACCTGAGGAAAAAAAATAACATAGTTGTTCCTTGTTGACCCGTGGTACCGAATCCAGCTGTTATACTGTTCTAGATTCCATGTGAAGCTGAGTGGTCCACTGTCATTGATTTGTGTCAGGCCTTCTTTTTGATACAGTTGCAAGAGGAGAGTCAGTTCCTTTTTTAATTCCGGCTCAGAAACAGGGTCTCAATGTAGTGTTGTGTCCCACAAAGGTAAACTGAATTTCCATCTATTTTTAATCAGATTTTGAGGAAGATTTTATATTCTTTAGTCATGCCTTGCAGCTCAGTCTTGATCCAATATATTGACCATCTAACGGTGGCATTGAATACCCAAGAACCCTGTAAACTAAACACTATTGCATTGCTGCACCACCTGCCTGAGAACAGACATAATGTGTCACCAGGAAAGTTACAATATTGTCAAAAAGCAGTCCAATATCTTGGATGACATATTGAAAAGGGGGTCAGGAAAGTGTCACAAGAGGGAAATGCAGTCATACTGAAAATGAGTATGCCAACTACACAGAGGGAAGTCAAGATGTTTCTGGGAATGGTGGGCTAATGTAGACAGTGGATACCCATCTTTCCCCTGCTGGACAAGCCTTTACAGAGGCTGACACACAAGGATGTGTCCAATCAGGCACCATGGGATATTAACTGTCTTGTCATGTTTCTAGAGCTGAGAGAATGTCTCTGTCGTACCCCGGCTCTAGGGATGCCCAATTATAACACATCTTTTGCACTTTTCTGCAGTGAGAGGGATGACTGTGCTCTCTCAGTGATAACTCAAACACATGGGAATGCTAAGAGACCTGCGGCCTATTTTTCTGCCACATTAGATCCTGTTGCTTCTGCATTGCCCGGCTGCCTTGAATCGGTAATCACAGTCAGCACTGGTATAGAGAGGTGTGAAAATTTTGTTATAGGTCACACATTAATTGGCATGTCCCACACTCTGTAGAGCTTTTGTTGACTAGAACCAGAATACAGCATCTCACAAGCAGTCAACTTACCAAATACGAGCAGGTGATATTGGCTGCAGACAATGTAGCTATCAAAAGTTGTGGGATTTTGAATCCTGCCACTCTGTTGCCAATATTGAATCAGAAAATTGCTCAAGATTATGAAGGAGACCATATTTGCCTTGATGTCACTGATCTGTGCACCAAACCGAGACCAGACATCCGACATGAACCAATACCTGAATCTGATTATGCCCTTTATGGTGATGGTTCATGCTTAAGGGACAGTGGTGGATGTCTGAGAACAGCTTATGCTGTTTGTACCCTTTCTGAAGTTGTAGAAGCTTCCTGGCTTCAAGGAGTTTTCTCTGCCCAAGTACATATATTGATTGCTTTTACTAAGGTTTGTTGTGTGTCTGATCAATTGAAAGTGACAGTCTTTAATAATAGTCAGGATGGCCTTGATGTCGTTCATGACTTCAGACAACTAGGGTCTCAGCAAGTACGACCTCTTCTGGATGTCCGATCCGGACAACGAGCAAGTGAGAAACCTCCTAGATGCACAAAAAATGCTCAAGCAGATCGCCCTGCACATCATTCAGGAGAAGATTATGTGATTTTGGGCAATAGGCATGCCGACAAGGTCGCAAAACACTGTGCACACAATGTTTGTACATTCAATGTGGAATTCACACATGAAGGTAAGGATGAGGCTAACTTTAACCTCTTGTTGACAAAAGTTTATGCCTGGAATGAAGTGAAGCGGCTTCAGGAAGAGGTGTCTGAGAAGGAATAACAAAGTTGGGTCAGAGCAGGTTGTGTCAAGAGAGATGATGACATTTGGGTTTCAATGGATGGATGACTGGTGTTGCCAAATAGTTTGTTACCTCCTACGGTGCCTTGGTGAGATTGTGTAAAAAGACTTGGTTCAATCCTAAACTTAGGTTGATGGCTGAAGCGTTATATCATAGATGTAGTATGTCAACAATATAATGTTGAAAAAAGAACTGCAGTTACGCTGAGTCACATAGAAAGCTCAGGAGAACATTTTAACAGGATACAAATGGATTTCATTGAGATGCCCCTGTGCAATAGATTCCGATATGACTTTATCGTAGGCTTACTTAACTAGATAAAATGATAGACTCTCTGTAGTTAAACTGTTACCTAGGGAACTAATTCCTAGGTTTGGCATTCTAATCTCTTTGGAATTACATACAAGAAACTCATTTCAACTGTGAGGTCCTGAAATTGTTGTTTACAACTGTGCAAATGGAGCAGAAATTACATTGCAGTTACAGGCCTGAGGCTTCAGGTCTTGTGGAGCATGTGAATGGCACAGTGAAATACAGACTGGCAAAAGTGTTGCTTCGAGGTAATTGAAATGACCTGAGGCTCTGTCTCTTATGTTAATGAGTTTGAGGAGTGTACCTGATGGAATGAATGGACTGACCCCCCATGAGATCATAACGGGGAGGGTGATGAGGCTACCAGTGATTCCTGTGAATGCACTTGGGAATATTAATGATGATATGGTTCTAGACTAGTGCAAAGTCTAGCTCATGTGGTGCATTCTGTGTCTCAACAGGTTGGAGCAGCCACAACTCTTTTGCATCAAGAACAATACCATGACATTAATCCAAATGATTGGGTCTTGTTGAAGAAACATGTCAGAAAGACGTGTTTAGAAGCTCTGTGGCATGGGCCTTACTGGGTGATCCCATTGATGATGACTGGTGTAAAATGTGGCTGCCTCCTTAACTGGATATCGCTTCTCACACTCACAAAGTTGAGTGCCCACTCGACACGACAGCGCCTGTTCCAGAAGAATCCATGGTACAAGAAAGATGACAAGAGCAGGACAGACAAGCTGTTGGGAACCAAACTGAGCTAGAAACAGAACTTGATCAAGCTGAAGGGTGTCTTAAGCAAGTCGCTTCTGAGACCGAAACAGAGACAATCAAACCTTGCCCTGTGGTGAATGAGTCAGACTCAGAATTAGACCCTGAAGAAGGAACTAGTGCTAGAAGAAAGCGAGTGGAAGCTGGGGATCATTGGCCCAGGAAGTAGGAAAGAGGGAAACTAAGCCTGCCTAAAGAACATGTCCCACGTACGCTTGGTGAAGAAACTGAAAGTTCTGGTCTTAGTTAAATTGACAATGAAGGTGTGGCACTAAGAAGATCAAAAATAATAAGAGTGCCTAGTCGTAGGTATTCTCCAGCATAGTGCATTTACTTTGCAAATGACACAGTCAAAAATAAACACTTCTGGGAATGTTGGAATGAACATAGTGGTTCGGCTGAACCTCCATGAACTGAGCATTGTGGTTGAGTTGTATTTTTAATAATTTTCACTGCCATCAATGAACTTGGATTGTGTAAATATCAGTGACATTTATATTGATTGGAATAGAGCATTTGGATGATTTACTAGGCCCTAGAAGAAGAAGATGACAGAGGGTTGTCATTTAGAAGAACACGGAGTAGGGCTAGGGAAGTCTCACAATCGCTCAATTAACTTTAAACTTTGAGCTCTGTTCGCATTGGTGAAACCCAAGGAAGATATATTTTGCTTCTGCATTATTTACTTTGGTAATAGATCCAAATCTAAAGATGTGATGGAGCTAATAAAGAAAAATAAAAGTAGATACACAATAGGTGCCTTAGCTCTTATTTCCCTTGTAGTGTTAGTCATGTTGCTAGTAGGAGCGTTTTCCTCTACACATTCTGAAGAGAATGTGTTATTTCCTAGTGTTACCTCACAAACTCTTAGTCCCAAGAATAATAATGTTTATATGTTAGATGATAAAGCATTACACTTAGATGAGTCTAGAGGACATTATTCACATAACATATATTTTAAGCTATTGTATGAGTATGTAAAATACTAGGACTGCTGTCTGTATGCAGTTATCTGCTTCTGCGTCAGAAGGCATCACATATCATCAAATCACATCACTTCCCATTGACATATGGTATTTCTTGTAGTTTGTTCCTGAGTATATTTTACAAAAAGAGACGTTTTCAAAATTATTTTTCGAATGTTGACTTAGTGTTGCCAGAAGATTCTTTGTTTAAGCACCTGAATAAAAACCCATATTGTAAAGATAGAGAGATTGAAGGAAAATATTTGTATAATTAAAACCTTTAAATACTGCATATGCGCTTAGACACAATTTGACCTGTTCATTGACTGAAATAGAAAATACATTTTTGAATTTAGTGGAAGATCAAAGAAGGGAAGTAGAAACTAAATCCAAAACAAATGAAAATCTTGCAACACAGCACAGGTGGAAGAAATAGGTGCAAGGGAATGTACCAGCTTTAACTTTAGACTGGCAGCATAAAGAGAAAGTGTGCATACACATTGATCAGAGTTATATGGAACAGTTGTTCATAAAGAAGAGTGATTGTGACCATGTTTTTGATGTCAGGAGAAATAGTTCATTGCTTTCGGATGGAAAGGATCCTGTGATTCCTGGAATTTATTTTATTTGTGGACAGTATGCATATTTCAAGTTGCCAAATGATGCCATGGCACTTGTTATCTAGCAACAATATTTCCAAAGATCCATCATGTGGAGCATCTTTAAGATCCTGTGTGGAAGGTGAAACCTAGAACTAGAAGAAAAGCTAATGCTGCAACATTAGTGGGAGATATCTTTGCTGCATTGATTTCATCAGTGGGAGTGCTTTTGAATGATCTGAAGAGGAGAAAGCTCTCAACTATAGTGGCTAATCTGGCTACTAGCACAGAGATTTTGCTGTTGCTGGTAAACACTGAGATTGTTGCGATAAGATCAATTGTTATACAAAATTGGCTTGTAATAGATTTGTTGCTCACAAAAGAGGGTGGAGATTGTTGGGTGCTGAAGGTTCAACAATGTTGATCCTTTATTCCAGATAAAAGTAAGGATTTGGAGAAGTATATCTAGAACATTTCAGGGTTGACGAAAGATTTGAAGAAGCTGGAAGTGACTGGTGCATGGGGAGCAATTGGAGATGGATTTTCTACATAGGAATGTGGTTTGGGAATTTGGGAAGTGGAATTGTAGGTCTTCTGTTGAGACCATTGTTGAGGATTTCAATAGTGGGAATAGTTTTCATGGTTCGATACAGAATCTTCCAGAAAAGAAAAATCCAGAGAGGTCAGTAGAAAAAGAGAGCAGAAGTTAAATTGGAAGATAGTCAGTGTAAATATTATGATGCTATGAAGCGTTTGGAGAAGTCATAGCAAAAACTGTTTAAAACTACCAGGTTTTAGAGAGACTCATTCAAGACCAAGAGGGATTTATGATGATTCTTAAAGTCATCAGAGGGAGGGTTAAGAGACTGAAACCTGACTGTGCCATTACAGCTCTTAAAACATGAATTGAAGGGGTGGTTGTTTTTCTGCTTAGCGTAAGAAATGTTTTCATTAAACGTAGTGCAAGGTGAAATATTTGAGCAAAGTGCACAGATGAATGCAATGTTTCATGTATTCCATATTTTATCATTCTTTTAAAAGAATGTTTATCTTACAGCGCTTTAAAAATATTATTCTTTATAATCATTATATACTCACTATAAGAGAATAATAGAATTTATTTAGCCTGAAAGTGTATTTGGGCTGAATTAGTCTGGCCAAAGTGAAGGCCTATATATTTTTCTGTGTCCTAACATTCAATGAGTAGTTTGCTTTTTGAATGTTTTTCTAAAGCTGCAGGTGTCAGGATCTGAGACTGAGATAATAATGAGCTCATTGTTTGAGATGATAAGAAAAGCCCGGTGGAATGCTGATCAAGGATGTGAGGAGTATCCTGGGCTGACAATTCCAAAACATGATGGTGTACAATGGTCGACCCTGGAACCTTCAGAAGGCTAGAGTGTTAATCACAAACTTATAATTTGTGACTATGTTTTTGAACTGGGAAAGGTATTTGTCTGTGAGATCACCCTTGGAGAAATCAAGATTTAAGTGTGGTTTAGTTAGCGGTAAATTTCAGATTCTCTCTGCCCTTAACTGAGAGCAGACCTTACCTAGATACCTCTCTTGAACTAATTTCTATGTGGCTTCATGTCGTCATACCTCTCCTGATGAAAACTTCTCCAGAAGTTCTGTTGTTCTGACTACCTTCCTAAACCCATAGAATATTAGCATAATTAGGATTTTAGATCAAATGGTTAGGCAGGAAAACTTGGATTTGACCTCTGTGCATCAAATATTTTTCCTCATTTCCTCCATTATTGATATTAAATTAGTGGTCTTTTACATGTTAGTTAAATTTCATATTTTAAGATGTTTTGATTCACCTTTGATTATTCTGTACATTTATACTATGATTTTGAGTCTCACATATGTAAGTTTGACTTTGAGTCTAAATGAAGCCCTTTGAACTATAAGTTGGTCTCTGAAACTGATTGTGTAACATTCAAGTTACACTGCAATTAATTTTAATAATTTGATGCATTGTCTCCTCACACATTGGAACTGAGAAGAAAAAATCATCAGACCACGGAATCTAAAAATAGGGCCCAGTGCAGGAACACGTAATACAGCTGACGTGATATCTGTCACATTTGTGACAGAGTATTCTCTCTGCCAGGATCTAACTCAGCCCTATAGTTTTTTCATACGTTACCTTTTTGTTTTCCATGTTATCTCCTACCTGATCTTTCCATCATGGTATTTTAGTTCCATATCCTGTAATTCAGTTCATGTCTATTTTTTGTTCCTTGAATAGCTTTCTCTCACTCACAAAAACAATATTCTCTTTGCTGATTCTCTCTTTTTAATCATTGTTCCGTGTTGATTGCTCCTATTGTTCTTTGGTCTGCCTCCAGCATTCCTCAGACACTTTGATGCTCTATTGTCCAAAGAAAATTTACATAACATGATTGTCTCTTCAAGGGGATGCTGGTGATATGAAACTGTGTGTTAGCCCTGCTGTTCCCTGCATGGGACGATTACTTTATTTGGTTATGTATTGTTCTGTGCTGGGCGCACCTTTATCAGGTACACAAAGTTAAATAGAGTGTTCAATATATATATATATATATATATATATATATATATATATATATATATATATATATATATATATATTCACTTAATAACCTAGGGTTACAAGGACATTATAGTTAGGCTCAAATATTTCACACAAAAAGCCATAGAAATTCAGCAGTTATAGTTATCTCAAGAAGTTATAACTCATGACTTAAGGCAACTACAATTCGCACCCCCACCATGCACAATTTTGTCAACAATAATTTTACAGCAAATGTTGCAGTGATATTATCAAGGATGGCATAGAAGATGTCGTGAGTGATTTAATATGTGGGGTCATTATCAGTCCATGACGAGGACACAATACAAACTTACCTTAGGACACAAGTTATAATTACTTGAGATAGCTATAACTGCTGAATTTCTGTGGTTTTGTGAATGTAAAATCTGAACCTAACTATACCGCCACTGTAACCTTTGATTTTTTTAAAGAATTTCTAACGTTTTTTAAAATTGTATTTCCTAACTATAATGTCCCCGTAACCTATGGTTTTTACATAGAATTTCTGCATTTTTTAATGCTATTTCCTAACTATAACGTCCCTGTAACCTCTGATTTTTTTCAGTGAATTTCTAGGGTTTTTCTAATGTAAAGTAATATTGAATTACTATACGGTAATCCAACAGTCGCCACGCACTGCCAAAGGCTGGCGAGTGGTTGGTCTACGCGTCTGGCCTGCAGTCAAGCCCTGCGGTCAGCCACCCAAAGGCAAGCAACCCATGGGCCCCCTCCTCGGTCCACTTTGGGCCTCGGGGACCCGATCCCCAGGGCAATTTTTTATGGAGTGGGGGCACAGGATCCCCCTCTCTATGCCACTTATAGCCCTGGGAACCCCATCCCCTGGGGCGCATCCACATGTTTTAGGAGGTGGGGGGCGCTCGGACACCCTTCCCAGGCCCATATTGGCCCTAGAGATCCCAGAGCCCAGCACTATATTTAATGGGGATGGGGCACGTAGCCCTCCCTTCCCTGGCCGATTTTGGCTTCACGGACTCCGTCTCCCAGGGCCTGGTGCATTTGTTAGGGAAGAGGGTTGTGTGACCTCCCTCACCAGGCAATTTTTGCCTCCAAGGACCCCATCTCCTGGCGCCCACCACTTTCTGTATATATATTGAGAGGGGCATGCAGCCCCCTCCGTGGGCCAATTTCAGCCTAGAGACCCACATCCTCTGGGGCCTGGCCATATTTCAAAGGGGGAGGGGGGCACACAGCCCCCCTCGCTGGACTGAACTTGTCTTCAGGGACCCCATCCCTGGGGCCTGCACAATAGTCAAAGGGGAGTGGGACATGTGGTGCCCTCTCCAGGCCGATTTCAGCCCCACGGACCCTATCCCCAGGCTCTGGCCATCAAAGCTGAAGTGCTTTGGGGGGTTAAAAAATAGGCGCACAAATTACGTGGTGGAATGTCTTAGATTCCACTGTGCCATTTTTGCAGCCTCTCTAATGGGGTAATGCACCCTTTGCATACATTGTGCATGGTGTGTGCATACTGTGGCACAAAGGGTTACAAAGTGCACAATGCATGCATTATGCCACTTTGTAAATATGGCGCAGTGATTTTTTGAGGCCTAACCCCAAATTTAAGCTAATGTGGCACCAGAGCTTTATAAATCTGGGCCTTAGTGTTTGCTCCTGCTTGACGTGAGTTTTGAAGTTGCTCTAGCCAAGTGAGAGCAAGCATAAAGTTTCCTGTTTCCTACCCGTGTGAGTGCGGCAGGGAAGCTGCTATGTCCTCAGGGTGGGTACCCCAGGTTATAGCATGAGCTGGCCCCAGCAGACGGGGTCCCCATGGCCATTAATGGCTCAGGGAGGGAGCCACATTGATCCCCTCCCCATATCATGAACAGCCGGGCCCAGGGCCATAGGGTCTCTGGGGTCAAAGCCAACCCAAGAAGGGGAACAGCTTGCACCTCTTCCCCCATATTATTAAAAAAAAATCCCCCCAATGTAGCTCACCCTTGCTGGTTTTTCAAAATTTTGCCATGGATCCTCTGCGAATTCACAGCAAATGTTCAAAAAAACGTTTTTGGCCCCAGGAGGGGTCCCTGTGGGACCCCACCATCAGGTCTAGAGGGTCAGTGTATTCCTACCCTGCCTCCTTGAGTTCTTTTGCATTTTTTCTTGGGACTAGGGCAAGTTCGATTCCCAAGATGGCTGCCACCACTTCCTGGTTGAAGTGGTGGCAGCCAATCACTGCATTGCTGTTGCCACGTGGATTCGCGATTCCGCGATTGACCAATGTCTCTAGATATGCATAAAAAGCGCTCCTTTAATAACTCCAAAACTACTGAACAGATTTACACCAAATGATCAAAAGCACACTTTCTGGACCAAGATCTACCTTTCTACTAAATTTGGTGTAATTCCATTCAGCGGTTCGGGCTGTAGTTGTTTCTAAAATGCCTACAGGAAATTGCATGGGTGAAAACGTGTTATGAGACCCCCCACTTTGCTTGGGCCCCGCTTGATGAATCACCCTGAAACTTTCCAGGCAGCAGCTGAATTGAGTAGCAAACTGTTTTGAAAATTTTGTAAAGATTTGTCAAACCAGCCCACAGTTATTAACAAAACAAAAAACGCTTTTGCTATGGAAACTAGATCCTAATCATACCTACTAGCTACTGCCAACAGGTAATATATATATATGTGTATTTGTGTGTGTGTACTTAGGGGCAGATCTACAAGCTTTGTGGCACAGGGCAGCATAGCAGGTGTCGTTGTTGTGCTGCCCAGCTGCACAGGAAAAGGGATACAATGCATTAATGTCCTTTCCCCCTCTGCTGATGTACAAATTGCTGCCTAGCACCAACAAAGGCACCCTTGCATCATGGATGCCTGCGTTGTCAGCAGAATTGTTTTTGTGCAGGGAGGGACAACTTCATGAACAAAAACAATCCAGAGAGGCATTTTCCAGAATGCAGCACCCAAGAAAAAGAGGAAACAACAAGGAGAAATAAAGATATTTCTCCTTGTTACGCCTGCCCTGGTGAGGCGTACAGTTTGGACGCATTCTCTGATTCTTTTAAATCTCAGAACGCATCAAAACCCATGTGTGTTGCATGGGAACACTCACTGCAATGCCCATGATACGCCTTCCTGATGCACTGTAAGACAAAGAAGTGACTTCCGCTGCATTGCCTTTACACCATATCTACAAGTCCATGAAAAGCCACGCAAAATACTTTGTGTTGCCTTTTGGATAGGGGTCTGGACTATGTAGTGTCGTCACAGGAACTGGGAACTTGAAACATATTTTGAAGCCCTAGATGTCCAACCTGAACGGCGCTGACCTCTTCTTCTCCACAATGGTGGAGCAGATATCCATAAAGTGTTCAAGTCAGTCACAGAAGCGCGGCCACGCACATATGAAATGCTAAAAGGGGCAATTACTGCGCACTTTGAGCCATATGCCAACCCAGACTATGAGAGGTTCCTATTGCGCCAAGCCCGCCAAATAACTGATGAGTCCGTCAATGTCTTTTACGCCAGGCTGAAGGAACTAACCAGCACCTGCACTCTGCCCGACGAGGAGGACGAAATCAGGGCACAATTTATCCAAGGGTGCTCCTCATCAAAACTCTGAGAGCGCATCCTACAGCAACCCAACATGCCAGTGAAAGATATCCTCACACTCAGACGTTCCCAGGAGCTGTCGCGAGCTCGAGCAGCCCACATGGAACAAGCACCAACAACCCAGGTAAAAGCAGAAGCAGCCAGCGCAGTGACAACAAACACCCCATGACAAAAAGGGGAAAACTACAAAGGGAGGCTAAGAGGCAGACCACGCAAGTGGTTTGGCGGCCCAGCACCACATCCGACCACCTGCCCAGCGTGGGGCAAAATGTGCAGCGCATGTGGTAAACTCAATAATTTTGCCAAAGTCTGCAGATCCGCACCTAAGCAAGCAACCAACACCACAAGGAAGACTGTCAAAGTGACAGTGACAGTGACATGGACAACGACCAACACACAATCCACGTAATCCACGCCGTCCGAGGACGACGCTTACCTACATGCACCGTCATAGTCAAAGGCTCTCCAACACCAGCACTTGTGGACACCGGCGCATCCATAAACCTAATGGCCATGGACATATATAACGAGCTACCAAAACCGTTACCGACGCTCCGACCCACGAATATACAGGTATTTGCGTTTGGAAACAGCCGACCCCAAGAAATAGCAGGGGCTTTCACAACAGACATTTCCCATGACACCACCGAAACAGCCAAAAAAGTCTACGTCTCCAGGGACGGCACAGGATTCCTACTTGGCTGCCGAACTGCCCAAGACCTAAAACTCGTACAATTTGCTTTTGCCATCCATGTAAACACACTCCAAGACTTAACGCAACACGCTGTTTGAGGGCATAGGATGCCTGAAAGGACCTCCGCTACGCATCCACATTGATGAATCGGTCACCCCCACAGCACTCAGACATCGCCGAGTAGCATTTCATCTGCGCCCCAAAGTTGAGCAGGAACTCTGACTCCTGGAACAAGCGGGGATCATTGAAAAGGTATCGGGCCCAACACCGTGGGTCTATCCCATCGTAGTCGCACGGAAACCCAAGCAACCGGATGCCGTCAGAATCTGCGTCGACATGCGCATGCCCAACCTGGCGATCAAAAGGGAGAGGCACCTAACAACAACGATAGATGACATCCTCAGTGAGTTATCAGGGTCATACTGGTTCTCTAAAATGGACCTCCGTTCCGGATACCACCAAATCATGCTGCACCCTGAATCACGGCCCATAACCACTTTTTCCACCCACAGTGGTCTATGGCGATACAAGAGGCTCAATTTTGGCATATCTAGCGCGGCAGAAGTCTTCCAGCATATTATCAAAGAGGTCCTGCAAGGACTCCTGGGAGTCCTAAACGTGAGCGACGACATCCTGGTCCACGCCCCCACCATCGAAACACACTTGAAGAGGTTGCAAGCCGTGTATGCCAGGCTACAGAACAGAGGGCTAACAGGGACAAGTGTGAATTCCTGAAACAAGAAATCTGTTTCTTTGGGTATCGTTTCTACAAAAATGGAGTCGGCCAGACCCCCTGAAAGTCGGAGACATCCAAGAAGCACCAGCACCCACCTCAGTGTCAGGGGTAAGGAGTTTCCTGGGTATGGTCACATACTGCAGCCGTTTAATGCAAAACCTGGCAGACATCACAGGGCCTCTACGGCAGCTCACGCAAGCAAACCGCCAATGGGAATGGGGCGAGGAACAGGAGAATGCCTTCCAAGCCACAAAAAGAGCACTCTCAGCAGACACCACACTGGCATTCTTTGACCCCCAACGCCACTCACAATTAGTGGTCGACACCAGCCCCACAGGTTTGAGAGCAGTGCTGGCACAGAAGCAAGACTGCGGAGAATGGGCCCCCATCGCATTTGCCAGCCGCACACTCACGCCAACGGAGCAGCGGTACTCGCAAATTGAACGAGAAGCCATTGCCATACACTGGGGGTGACGCCATTTCCATCTCTACCTGTACAGCAAGCCGTTCTCGGTGGTGCCCCTATTACCACTTTTCAAAGGCTCATCCTCAAAGCCACCGCCGAGGATTGAGAAATGGATCCTGCAGCTCCAAGAGTACGACTTCACTCTGGAGTACCAACCGGGCACAAAGAACCCGGCAGACTTCCTGTCCCGACACGCCCGCACAGCCACACCCCAAGAAGTGGAAGAAGCGCAGGAAACAGAAGAATGTGTGAGGCTGGTGGTAGAGCGCGCCCGACCCTTGCCCATACTGCTCAGCGAAGTCATAACATCAACTGCCCAGGACAAGTGTCTACAGATGGCCATAGCAGCTACCCGGACAGAGAACTGGAGGTACCTCCAACGCCCTGACGCATTCCGTACACAAGAAACCCAAACCCGGTTACAGGCACTATTCAACATACGTCAGGAACTCTCGGTGAGCGAAGAGGGCTGCCTGTTAAGAGGTTTCCATTTGGTGATTCCATCTAGCCTGACGGCCAGAACAGTATCCCTCGTGCATGGGGCACACCAGGGCATCGTCAAGTCAAAAGCCCGCCTCAAGGACAAGGTGTGGTTCCCAGGTTTGGACAAGATGGTGGAAGACACAGTCAAAAGGTGCCTCATATGCCAAGCCGGCGGTAACCCTGACCCCCCAGCACCGATTCTCACAGAGCAAGGACCCACAGCACCGTGGCAAAGGGTTAGTGCAGACTTTGGGAGTCTCCCCGATGGCTCATATATGATCATAGTAGTGGACGACTACTCGCGCTATCCGGAAGTCGAGGTGGTACACTCAACATCTGCCCACACAGTCATCCCCAAGTTTGAAAAACTGATGGCCACCCATGGATTTTTCGGAGAGGTACGCACAGATAATGGCCCCCCTTTCAACAGCCACGAATGGGCGGACTTCCTAATGTCAACAAACACCAAACATCGGCGCATCACACCGCGATGGCCACAAGCAAATGGAGAAGTGAGAGGTTTGTAAAAACACTAAACAAAGTCATTCGCATTGCCGTGGCAGAAGCTGAGAACCCGGAAAGGGCAATATATGCTTTTTTAAGAGAATACAGGGTTACCCCTCACGCCACCACAGGAGCCACCCCTAGCCAACTCTGCTTCGGGAGAGCAGTGACAGATGCTATTCCCCATCACCCATCGTGGGCAGTGCAATCACCGCTGCCAGACAAGTCAGCAGCGAGGAGAGCCAGCACTAACGCGCATGCTTCCAAGAAACGGAGAGCCCGTGAGGTAACGATACAAATAGGCGATACCGTCCTGGTAAAAGATCGCCATCCAGGAGGGAAGTTCCACCTACCTTTTGAGACACGGCCGTGGACTGTGACCGCAGTGAAAGGCACCATGATAACGGCCCGGCGAGGGCCAGAGACAGTAACCCGCAATGCAGCGTTTTTCAAACGATTGCCCCAAACAGTACCCATCGAGAATGACAAGGACAGCACAGATGAATTGGCAGTTTCAGACGTGGACACCGCAGGCCCAGAATCCACAAGCAGAGAAGCGGAATGTGCCTCAGAACACCATACAATTCACCCAACGGCAGAGCAAATGCAAAGCCAGCCCACTGGAGCAACAGCACCCAATCAGAGCGCAGAGGAGATCCAGGTATCGGACAGGTCGGGGAGAGGGAGGTACATGTTAAGGCACAACCCACTATGCGTGCGACTGACTTTAACCTCAGAACACCCTAAAGAACAGGAGAGCGTTCGTCTCCTCAAAACGCTGCAAAGACTAAGGAAACATTTGAGTTCAAATGGTTTGTTCAAGTTTTATCTTTCTCTTCCCCGTTGGGGAGGGATGTAGTGTCGTCGCAGGAACTGGGCGACACCACTACGCGAAGGCGGAAGTGGTGGGTAAGGAAATACCCCCGCCGTCGGTGCGAGATGGATCACACCAGGACGAGAAGGGGTAGGGGATAAATAGAGGGGAAAAGGCGCGAAGCGCGAAGTTGGAAGTGAGCAGCTAAATAAAGTAGTGAACGTAAATGCAGTGGCTCCGAGTGTTTATGTGAGCTGTCGCGCGACCTGACAGACTATATGCCATTGGTTCATCACAAAAAGTGATTGAATGGCGGAGCATGGGGCTTGTCAATATGTCCCTTAATTTACAAAATCCTGTAAAATCATCATGGTCAAGGCAACTCATGTGGCATCAGTATGACTGAGATGAAGAGGTATAAGCAGGGAATCCCAATGGACAAGCTTTGTCATGCTTTAAATCTGCGACTCCAGCCTGATGCAAATCAAAGAGACCGAAGGAACTGAAAACACTCCTCTTCAAGGAAAATCTTGTTCGCGTGTAATCAGACCTGTTGCACCCCGCTCACAGATGTTGTGTTAGGAACCTCCCTGCGACCTTTACATGTTGTTTGTATTCGCTCGTAAGAACTCCTTCCACTCGTACAGTTCTCTATTGCTTTACAGCTACGTTCACTTTTTGTGAGGACACAAAAACCAGCAAGCAAAGCCTCAATCTACACAGTGACCAGTTAGACAATCCTATAGACAAAATACTTTTTGTGCCCTAAACAATTTTATACAACAGGTTTCATAGAAACATTTGCAGAACAAGAGCATGTTTCTCTCAAATGATCTTTAACTGCGTTTTGTGTGTCTTTGCAATGTTCTACTTTGCCCCGCCTCTTACCCTCGCTCCTCTTATAAGTTGTGGTTCACCCCTACTTTCATCAAAAAACACAGGACATGCAGTTGACCACAAAGAAAGTGAACTTCCATTTAATTGAATAAACATCCCATTGTAATGTGCAGTTTACTTATATTTTTTATCTATAGTACACCGCTGTTTATCACACAGAGAAATCCTTGTTCTAACATACCAAGTGCATCTCTCGTCACCAGGGCCGGCTTTAGGGCTAATGCGACTCGTGCGGCTGCCCTGGGCGCTGATGGGACACTGACCTGAGGAGGAGGTTTGAGGGGGGTCGCTGTGTTTAGCAATAGCTTACCATTTGAAAGCATCTGCTGCAGAGGTCCTTGTGCGTCCAGCTTTCAGGCAGCAATACAAATGTCAAGTTAACTCTTGTGATTATTGTTCCTGCTAAAGAGAGATTGAAGTTTTGTCTAGTGACAGTTTTGACACGCCGCAAAGTAGCACAGAGGGTTAATATGCTTGTTCCAAAGAGCAGATCTGTATTTTATGTGAATAGCTGAGTGGATTAGTAAAGCCAGCCTTTACCAGCTCTTTAAAACAAATGACAAATACATGAATGGGGCCATGGAGAGATGAAGGATATTTTTGCTGGGTGATAGTGAGGGAATACAAGGAAGAATTCAATGGGGGGGAATGGGGTACGTCAAAAACGCACTAAAGTGGGCCCTGCTTGTCACTATGCAGACAGTTTTGATTCAATGAACAAATCACCCCCTTCAAAACAGCACCCCTCTTTTAAAATATGTAAATCACCTCTTTTTAATCAAGCATTCTTAATTCTTAGATTCAGCACAAGTTTACCTCCAACACCTCTTTCTTCCTGATTCCCAAAACACGTGGATTAGGGGGGCATTAGAAAAATAATTAGATTCCAGCCTCCACGGAGTAAGGCTGTGCAGCACTCTTGCAAATAAAGTTGCTCTTTTTTGCCTTACAGACCCCCCGAATGAGGGTAATGAGTGGGTTTGTCCCACCTCATGGGAGGTGCCCACATGAACTCTTTTCCACCTGCAATACTACCATAATAGTCACCTTACCAGCGCGGACAGTGCCCCTTTCTATAAGACTGTCAGGGTGCCATGGGCGCCCAGCAAACATGGATGCTCCTTTGCCCCGTCGTTGCAAATGATCAGAAAAGGTAATAAAGTGATTTCCAGGCACATGCATTGGGACTGCCTATCTGCATCTCCCTCTCACCTAAGTTACTGCAGTGGGTGGGAGCAAACTACAGGCTCATTCCCTTTCCTTTAATTGGGGCGAAACCCCACCCAAGCTGTTTCTTTGCTCATGGTTTATTCCTGTTGCTTTTTTATACTGTTTTTTATCAATGTCTTCCTGCTCTCTCGTGTATTTGCAGACAAAAATAGTTAGCAGGAAGAAGCCTTTTTAAAAATCAGTTAACACCAATAGAGCATGTGCTCAATCACTGAGATTCATTCGGTGTCAGTGATGCTGTCAACCAGTCATGGGCTTTGTAGTTCTTGAGTGCAGGTCCCTGCAACCATCTGAGGTGTTGCACTAGAGCTAGCCCTCTCTCTCTCTGGCCTGTTTATGAAGGCGCATGCTCATCTGGTTCAACAGCAATAGTGAGGGATAAGGCTATTTATCCATAAGGCCAGCATTCCCACTAAAGGTGGTAGGGGGGTGACCCAGTGTCTCCATATCAGCAAGACCAGTGCTGGAGCTGTACTATACAGAGTGCCAAGGTGGCACAAGGGGTGTACCTACGAGTTGTTTGTGTCATCAGCGAACCTTGGTATTATAGATTGGGCTGCAGATGCCTCTGCTTGCCATTTTGATCTTTGGAGAGATCCCCGTACCCCTTTTAAAATTCAGACCAAGTCCACTCTTAGTGAAAGACAGAATAGCACTTTGAATCTGCAGGTTGGTATGTCTTTGCTATGCTCTCCACAGCACAGTCCCAAACTTGGGAGTTTGCACCAGAACGGGGCTAGCACATTTAGTTCCTATAATCCATGACATGGTCATGCTCTCAATCAGGTGTACCTGATAAAGGTGCGCCCAGCACAGAACGTCTTTGCACTGGATTAGTAGGATGAAGCACTTGGGCTGTCCTAAATGCACCAACTAACCCCCTGAAATTAGGATATCGTTGAGAAGACAGAAACCCACAATCCTGGTATACTTCTACAACACCTACCTGTTCATAGTCTTAAATTATATTACTGGGGGAAAGCCTTTGAGTTCCTTCCACACCAGAACAAAGCCATGTAAGAGAAAAGTTGGAAAATCTGCCCCTTTCCCAACCAGATTCCCCACCTCTTAGTTCACTGAGCCATTTTATCAGGATCAGAAGAGAAGCCAAGGGGGGCATTGGTGCTGAAAATTACTTGTGATAATCGGTGATGGTCTGCAGAATCCAGTAGTCATGAGTTTATTTTTCCTTCTGTGAGAGAAAGAGAATTGTATGGCCTCTACCTTTACCTGGGGGGATCGAAGGGAAAGATTGTTAGAAATTGGGTCCCTAGTAGGCAGAGGTATGCACCCTGTCCAAGTATGGATCACCATCCTAGTCAGGGTAAGTCACAACATACCCTAAATTATCCTGCGCTCACCCTCCGGTAGCTTGGCACACAGCAGTCAGGCTTAACTAAAGAGACAATGTGTAAAGTATTTGTGCTATAGTTAAACAACAGTGAAAACACCACAAAAAGACTCCACACCAGGTTAGTAAAGTAGAATATTATTTTCTAAATAAAACATGATCAAAATGAGTAGATCCTGAGATATGCAATTTTAAAGATGTACGTGAAAATAGCTCATAGAAGCAAAAACCGCTAATTGTGATTATCTGGTTACAATGACTTGGACAAAGTCACAAGTTCAGGCTGATCATTATGGAGTGTAGACTGGCCACAGTGACCCACTTGGGCTGGCTGATCAAAGGACCTTAAATCCTGGCACATGGTCTGCGCTGCGTTGCTTTGCAAAGCATTGCGTCTTCCGGCGTCGGTTCGATGAAATGGTGCAGCAAGGATTTGCGGAGCTTGGCGTCGCTTTGCATTGATCCTGAGGAGCTATGAGGTGAGGCTTTGCAGGGCTTAGCATTGCTGTGTATTGGTTCCGATGGCCTGCCAGCAGCGCAACAAGGCTTTGCAGGGTTTTGTGCCACCCTATGTACATTCTGATGAGGCTGGCAGCTGTTTGGCCAGTCTTTGCGGGGCTTCACGTTGCTTTGAGGCAATTCCGATAAGGACCACAGTGGACAGAGCACCTTAGACCCACTTCCAAGGGTCCAGGACTTGGGTGGCACCACTTGGCAGGGAAGACTCACAGATGGTAGAATCTAAGTGCTGTGACAGGTGAGTTGGAAGCCTTTTGTGTCCCTTAGGCTTCTGAAAACAGGAGGCAAACCAGCCAGCCTTTGGAGTAATTTTGGTTTTGGGATGAAGAGATGCAGGTCCAGTCCTCCTCAGTCCCAGGCAAGAGGTCAGAAGGCAACAGGTCACCTCAGCAGAGTGTCAGTCCTGTTAGAAGCACAGCAGTCCTCCTTCCTGGCAGAGTATCCACAGGTCCAGAAGTGTACTTCCTTGGTTGTGTCAGGGGTCCAAGTACTTATACCCAGCTGTGTCTTTGAAGTAGGGGAAACTTCAAAGAAAAGCTTTGAAGTGTACAAGGTCACTGCCCTTCCAGCCCTGGCTCTAGACTCACTACAGGGGGCTATGCAGCTCTTGGTGTGGGACAAGTCCAGACCTTTCAAGTGCAAGTGTGACTCCTCCCTCCCATCCAGTCCAGGGAGACCCATCAGCCTGGTGATGGGCCATTAGGAGGTGAATGGCCCATCAGACACACCTAAACTCCCTTTGTGTATGTCTGTCTGGAGGGAATGTCCAAAGCCTACCTGTCACCCACCCCAGTTGTGTTTTGAAGACAGCAAGGCACAGAATTGTTTAGGTAAGGGAAATGCTCACTTTCTAAAAGTGGCATTTTTAGATGGACTTGCAACTTAAAATCCAACTTCACCATGAGTTGTGATTTTAATTTTTGAGTCCAGGGCGCCAGACTCGAAATATCTATCTTGTCTCAATTGGAAAATACACATATAAAATGTAATAAGGTAATAACAGTGCTAACATATGGGAGAGATAGACCTGGCAGCAGTGAAATACGAATTGAAGAGTTTTTCACTACCAAGACATGTTAAGCTTCAAAGTACATGTCCTACCATTTCAGTACATTGCACCCTGACCTCTGGGTTCTGTAGGTGCTACCTTAGAGGTGCTTTATATGTACGAAAAGGGAAGGTTTAGGCCTGGAAAGAGGTTTACCTCATAGGTCGAAATGGCAGTGTAAACTGCACACACAGGCTCTGCAATGGCAGGCCTGAGACATGGTTAAGGGGCTACTTATATGGGTGGGACAATCAGTACTGCAGGCCCACTAGTAGCATTTAATTTACAGAGCCTGAGCATATGTAGTGCACTTTGCTAGGGACTTATAAGTAAATCAAATATGTCAATAGGGTATGAGCCAATGTTACCATATTTTAAGGGGACAGCACATGCACTTTAGCACTGCTTAGCACTGGTAAGGTTCTCAGAGTTCCAAAGCAAGCAAAAATGAGTTTAGAAAGATGGAGGAGGAGCGCAAAAGGATGGAGGGGGAGACCATGTCAGGTCTAACAAAGATGATTTAGCTGCTTAGGCAGTGAGGAAGACGGGGCCTTTGTCTCTACCACCTCACACTGAAGCAATTGTCAATATGCTGAGGATAAGACATCCTGTTTTCAGTATAACACTAAGATAAGGTATACGTTACATCATTTAATCAACTGTAACTCGAAACTTGTACTTTACTGTATTATTTGTAAATGTCCACAAATATACATTGATAGCATCACTGTTTGTGGCGAAAACGTGCTGGCTGTTGACAATGACATATTCACAAGGATTACTGAACTCTCTACATATCAATAAGACCTTTGAACTGGATTTTGTGCGTCCCCTATTTGGTGGACTCTGATTTGTTGGACTTGTTTTTTGAGTGGTATGGTACCTTTGCATTATTTCATTTTGTACAGTGGACCCTGTTTTTTTTATATACCTGTTGATAGTAGTGTACATAGTTTCAAGGAAGCACCAACCAATTTCTGTATGCGCAATTTGCTATAGCTATAACATTGAATATAAGAGGAGGTGCGATTGGCATACCACTACTACCTTTCTGCTCTTCAAATAAGAATACCGTGACAGGGTACTTGGCTATCCGACAGCAGCTACTAAAAGCGGCCATATCGTGGGTGTGATTTTTTTTAATTTAATTAACATCATTGTTCCCATATTTTACTGAAAGAGCAAATAAAGAAGAAATTCCCAAAAAATGTGTGCATTTTCTTGCCTAGATAAATGACATAAAGTCTCTGCTATCAGATGTACTAATCCAGATATGGTCCATCGAAACAAGATAAGGCTGGTGGTAACAGACAGATTTCAATAATGAAGCCCTATGAAATGATAATGCCATAAATGAGAATTTCCCCTTAGCAGAGTAAGTTTTGCTGCTAGTCCTATTTCTCTGTGGGAACTTAGGGGCATATTTATACTCTGTTTGCACCGAATTAGTGTCATTTTTTTTTTACTCTAATTCGGTGCAAAACTAACTCCATATTTATACTTTGGTGCTAGACCCCTCTAGCACCAAATTTATGGAGTTAAAGTCATTTTTTGAAAGTGGAGACCTACTTTGCCTTAATGAGATGCAAGGTAGGCGTTCCCGTGCAAAAAATGACTCTATGGCCTTAACGCCATATTTAGGGGCATATTTATACTCTGCGGCATATTTATACTCTGTTTGCACCGAATTAGCGGCATTTTTTTTTTACTCTAATTCGGTGCAAATCTAACTCCATATTTATACTTTGGTGCTAGACCCATCTAGCAGCAAGGCCCTGATTTAAACTTTTTTTGCACCGCATTAACGTCATTTTATGACGCAAAAGTGGCGCAAACTTACAAAATATTGGCCCTTATTTATACTTTTTGCTGCAAAACTGCACTAACTCAGTTCTGCACCAAAATGTTTAGCACCGGCTTGCACCATTTCTGTGCACCAGTCGGGCACCATATTTATGGAATGGTGCAAGTCGGTGCAAAGGGTAGCCTAGAGTAAAAAAAAAAGACTTTAGTCGGGTGGGGCTGGCAGTATAGAAGAAGAGGGTTTAGCACCAAAAAATTACTTTAGGCAGGATAGAGTAAAAAAAAATGACTCTAACCAGATTAGCGTCATTTATGGTGCTAAACCTACCATGCCCATTTCAGGGCCCCCTATGGCACTTAAACAAAAAAAATAAATTTAAATACAATCTTACCTGTACTTACCTGGGATAGGCTCCCCCATCCTCCGCAGTCCCTATGGTGTGGGTGGGGGTGCACCTGGGGCCTGGGGAGGGCACCTCTGGGCTTATTCCATGGTGTTCCACCATGGAAATAGGCCCACAGGTCCCCTAACCCCTGCCCTGACCCAGGTCTTAAAAAATGGGGCAAAGCTTGCTTTGCCCCATTTTTTGACCCCTCCTCCCTCCCTTGCACCATTTTTACATGAGAATATAAATATGGTGTTAAGGCCATAGAGTCATTTTTTTGCACGGGAACGCCTACTTTGCGTCTTATTAAGGCAAGGTAGGTTTCCACTTCCAAAAAATGACTTTAACTCCATAAATTTGGCGCTAGACGGGTCTAGCACCAAAGTATAACTATGGAGTTAGTTTTGCACTGAATTAGAGTTTTAAAAAAAACGGACGCTAATTCAGTGCAAACAGAGTACTGTATAAATATGCCCCTTAGCATCAAAAAAATGATGCTAATCTGGTCAGATTCATTTATTTTGACTCAAAACTGCCTAACGTCATTTTTTTTAAAGCTAGCCTACCCTTTGCACCGGATTGCACCATTCCATAAATATGGTGCCCAGCTGGTGCTAAAAAATGGTGCAAGCCGGTGCAAAACTTTTTGGGGCAAAACTGCCTTAGTGCAGTTTTGCACCAAAAAGTATAAATAAGGCCCTTAGTTTGATATTTATATGGATTTTCCTTTAAGCGTATGCATCTAAACAAAGTAGTAAACCGATGACGTAGAGAATAATATAATAATAACAACAGAAACAACAACAATAATGATTGAATAATAATAATAATAATAATATAAATGTAGTAAATAGAACTACAGCAGCAATAATCAGAATAATGATACCAAGAATCATAGGAATAATTAAAACAATAACCATTCGTAGCAACAACAATAAAGCCAAGCATTTAGACTGAACAGGAACCGTCCTGTGTTAGCCAAAGATTCTAACAAAAGATACTCTTGGCTAAGAAGGTAGCTCTCGGGTTATTAATGAATAGCAGATAACATTGCAGATAGCATTGCTGAGGTTCGGTCCTGTGACCACCAGGTAAGACTCAAGTATCTAAGTCAGCCTTCAGCAAAGGCCTATGCTATCGCCTCCTACAGCCATCTGTCTTAATGTTCTGCCAACGCACGCGCTGTGCACGCACTCATTCATGAGGGTTGCCTACAGCCCTGAGACTAGTATGCTCCACTCCTTTGCTCACGACCCCTTGGTCGCTATTCCTCGTCTGCTCCCCATGATTCTACAGTTAATGCCTCGATGGAGCCCCGAGTTTATGCCGCACTACATACAAATCATTGAACTTGCGTCTGTCAGCCAGAGTTCTTCATGCATCCCGCTGACTCCTGGTTCGAAGACGTTGAACAATTTCTGCGTTTTGATCCGAATGACTTTCTGTCAGCAAGAATAACTGCAGAGTTGATATGTTTGCAATCCATAACCCGATGGCAGTTCAAGGGGAACACGGGCGTCCTTCCGCGCCTGGCTGTCCACGGGAGTCGTCCCAAACTGTCAGCTTCCTCTTTTGCTGGTCTTCAATCGGTCATGAGTGCTTCCATGGCTCATTAGAAGGTAACTTGTAAGTGTTGGCACCTTTCAAAATCAGCTGTGATGGGTGTATATAAATGATGCATAACTATTTGTCGACCTGTCTGCCTATATCTATACATATATGTTAGAGAAGCAGCAATACCACCTCGTTAGTTACGGTTAGATAAGGTAATCCACATGAAAGGCAGACATTGGGGGTTATTCTAACTTTGGAGGAGTGTTAATCCGTCCCAAAAGTGATGGTAAAGTGACGGATATACCACCAGCCGTATTACGAGTTCCATAGGATATAATGGACTCGTAATACGGCTGGTGGTAAATCCGTCACTATTCCGTCACTTTTGGGACGGATTAACACCTCCTCCAAAGTTAGAATAACCCCCATTGTTCCTAATAAAATTGGCACAATTTGATAAATCTGCATATCCCTTCACAAAAACCTCTTTCAATTTTGCATAATCTCTGAAAGTGTCTTGTACCTTCGTCCAGGGAAATTTGTATTTGTAGGAGTCGAAAAACATTTTCCATTCAACTCCTATAGGGAGTTTAGTGATGAATCTACACAATAAACTGCTGACCCTAATAGCAACATTTTTTCTTTGTGCACACCGAGTTTTTCAGTGTTTTTTTTCCAATTGTGTTGCAAATCCTCACAGTAATTTTCTCTACTTTAAGCAAGAACATATAGGCCCTCATTCTGACCTTGGCGGGCGGCGGAGGCCGCCCGCCAAAGTCCCGCCGTCAGGTTACCGTTCCGCGGTCGAAAGACCGCGGCGGTAATTCTGACTTTCCCGCTGGGCTGGCGGGCGGTCACCTTCAGACCGCCAGCCAGCCCAGCGGGAAAGAGGCTTCCACGATGAAGCCGGCTCGGAATCGAGCCGGCGGAGTGGAAGCTGTGCGACGGGTGCAGTTGCACCCGTCGCGTATTTCACTGTCTGCGCAGCAGACAGTGAAATACATGTAGGGGCCCTCTTACGGGGGCCCCTGCAATGCCCATGCCAGTGGCATGGGCACTGCAGGGGCCCCCAGGGGCCCCGCGACCCCCCCCTACCGCCATCCGGATCTCGGCGGTCCGACCGCCAGGATCTGGATGGCGGTAGGGGGGGTCGGAATCCCCGCGGCGGTGCAGCAAGCTGCGCCGCCGCGGAGGATTCAATGGGGCCGCGGTACACTGGCGGGACCCCGCCAGTGGTGCCGGTCCGACCGCGGCTTTACCGCCGCGGTCGGAATCCCCATTGGAGCACCGCCGGCCTGTCGGCGGTGCTCCCGCGGTCCTCCGCCCTGGCGGTCAAAGACCGCCAGGGTCAGAATGACCACCATAGATATCTGGGAGGGAAAGATCCTGAAGTCCTTTGAGCTTAAAGTTTTATTTATGGATAGTTTTGCGACTGTCCACAGAGTAATAGTTTGTTTAAACGTTATGTGATGTTGCATAATGTTCATGGGCTGCAGTGAAGTCCTGGAGCAATAATCTGGAAATAATGTTTGTGGGATAAGTGGGGTAGAAGATGTTCACACCTCCTGGGGGGAGCACTGGGCCTTTATGGATATGACAGATTCTAGGGCCTTCATGGATATGACCCAAAACTTGAAAAAGACAGATTGTCTAGTTACGCTATGCAGCCATAATTCCGCCTGATGCTCTACTCATGACTTCATGCTTGAGATCACAAAGGGTACCTCCCAGGCATCAATCGGCAGATCTCTCACCAGATGCATTTTCTCATTTGGCACAAGCAGATGAACACTAAAGGGACAGGTCTAACCTATTCACATGTATAACTGTTTTGGGAGTGTACACTTCTCCATTAGTAGTTTCAGAATTAATTACCGACTCCTACCTGACCCTCACAGTTACTCATAGGCCCATATAAACCTTCTAACAATAACCTTTCCTGTATTTGGTGTCCATAAATCATTTACAGTTTTACCAGTTGTTTTTCTATCACAAACGTAGCTAGAAAGCAAAGGATCATTGTATGTAGAAAAGGGGGAGGGAACAATTCAAGAATGAAATGGGTATATGCTTGATCACCCTCCTCACCCCTCTTTCATCTTTGTACTCTGCTTTTCGGGGTTCTAAATAGGTATTACTGGTACTGGTATTTTTGGAGATTCAAGCAGGCCATCCTTCAGATTTCGGTACATATGTATTCCTAACTGTCCATGTCAATAGGAAGTGAATACAAGCTGCTGATCCTCTGGAAAATGTGAATGACAACAGCAAGCGTCACTATGTTCAGGATACATCTGCACAGAATGAGTCTAAATGGGAATTATTTACATAGTCAGTGGTGATCCCGAAATCCTGGCATGGAGTTGATCCTCTTGAAACAGCATTGATCACTCCTGAAACAGATACGTGTTAGTCACAGAATAATCCAAGCATGATTAATGGGATTTCTAAAGGATTCAGTCTAAGGACGCAAAATCATCGTTGACTCTGCCGCATGCTCCCCACCACTTTTCACCCCAAATGGGAGAGATGATCCGAAAGCTTGTCACCAATATTTTTCATAAGAAAGGGGAGTTTAGAAAGAATGTAGGGCATTTTATTGGCAGTAAACGTTTGGGATTGGAAATCAACTACATAGGCACAGAGAGAGACTGGAGGGGGACCTGACTTGAGCGTATTTTCGTTGGCAATCGATCTGAGAATTAGGTGAAAAGTTTTGACATGGCAAAGAAGATTGGTAGGCAACATACTAGTCACAAAAGTCGTTGTTTGTCCATTGGACGTTTTGTTGCCTAGGGCCGTAAAACTGTTTTACCTATTTCTAACTTCTAATAGGCCTTCAGAAGACATGATTTACCATCGGTATTTAGTGAAATGAGAGCAAACTCCTCCTTCGGGAAGAACTAAATCCCTTTTTTGAAACTATGCTTCTGCCAGATAAGAGAAGAGCTTCACCTAACAAACATCCTGCCTTCTGAATAATAAACAATAGTAAATTGTTCACAACATATTTATGTTTTAAGTAACAGCTGTTACTATTAACTGCCATCCTGACTTAAGAACAACAAAAGGAAGAGCTGACCTTACTGAAATTAGAATTTGGGAACAGCAAATTACAGCAAGTGTCTAGAATGAACATTAACTTACTCAAACCAACCTGCCAGTAGGCCCACTGACAATGAAATCAGAGTGCATGAATTGGCCAAGTTTATCCTCTGCGAACGCGTCGAATTATTCTTGAAAACTTTGCATGATTCATAAGTGTTTCAAGCATGCAACGTTTAAATAAACAAAAAATCTGCTTAAAGGCTTTGTGAAAAGAAAACAATGCAAAAGCTGATTTTTAGTCACCCTATATACTCCTGCAAAAAAAGATTTTACAACGAAATTCTTCCACAAGTGAGGTTTTGCAAACCTAACAAACGTTGCCGCCTTCACCAAGTGAAAAGATGAGTTGGTAACAAAATGTGCATTACTTCAACCTCTTCTTTAAACCTCATTCCACTAAACAATCAAAACTCAAAGACCAGGTGGGCACCTGCCGGGCGCAACCAGCAGCTGCACCATTTTTGTGCACCCTGGTGTACTTTGGTATTGCCTAAGGGGCTGCAGATGCCTGTGCAGGCCCCTTCTGAAATATTAATAGCACAGGCCCACATGTAGCACCAGCGCTATTGTGAACAGACATTCCCTCAATTGCATGAGGGGGTGGTTCCAGGCAAGTGAAAGACTTCCTTGCCTGCGCACTGTTACAGATGTGGGCACAGAGGCAAAGATGCCCTTGGAAGCACACTAAAAGTGTGACACAAAAAGGTGGTACACTGTGAGTACACCCGCTGAGGGTAGCCCTCTTGTGCAGTGAAAGGGGATCCCATGAACGTCCCTGACATACCCCGGCAGGTGGGTGCACAGGGATCTCTAATACCACGGCAAAAACAACAAGTGATTGACGGAATGCTGAACATTGTCAAACACTCACCCCCAGTCATAGATCTGGGTTTAATCCATCGTTCTTTTGCTCACCATGCCACCCCAGTTTGGACCCAGCCATATGCAAATCAGTCTTGACCCCCGGAAACAAGCATCCTGGGACCGGTTTCGGGGTTTCACCCCTCATCAGCCAGGCTAGCTTGAATCCAGTGGCATGGGAAGCACGGGACCCACGTCTGGGCATACCCTTCCCACTTAGGGCGACAAAGCAAAAACAACAAGTGATGGACGGAATGCTGAACATTGTCAAACACTCACCCCCAGTCATAGATCTGGGTTTAATCCATCGTTCTTTTGCTCACCATGCCACCCCAGTTTGGACCCAGCCATATGCAAATCAGTCTTGACCCTGTTCCTCATGGGAACAGTCCAGACCGAACTGCCAAGCCAGGTCCTCACTGGACCGGAAACAAGCATCCTGGGACCGGTTTCGGGGTTTCACCCCTCATCAGCCAGGCTAGCTTGAATCCAGTGGCATGGGAAGCACGGGACCCACGTCTGGGCATACCCTTCCCACTTAGGGCGACAAAGCAAAAACAACAAGTGATGGACGGAATGCTGAACATTGTCAAACACTCACCCCCAGTCATAGATCTGGGTTTAATCCATCGTTCTTTTGCTCACCATGCCACCCCAGTTTGGACCCAGCCATATGCAAATCAGTCTTGACCCTGTTCCTCATGGGAACAGTCCAGACCGAACTGCCAAGCCAGGTCCTCACTGGACCGGAAACAAGCATCCTGGGACCGGTTTCGGGGTTTCACCCCTCATCAGCCAGGCTAGCTTGAATCCAGTGGCATGGGAAGCACGGGACCCACGTCTGGGCATACCCTTCCCACTTAGGGCGACAAAGCAAAAACAACAAGTGATGGACGGAATGCTGAACATTGTCAAACACTCACCCCCAGTCATAGATCTGGGTTTAATCCATCGTTCTTATGCTCACCATGCCATCCCAGTTTGGACCCAGCCATATGCAAATCAGTCTTGACCCTGTTCCTCAGGGGAACAGTCCAGACCGAACTGCCAAGCCAGGTCCTCACTGGACCGGAAACAAGCATCCTGGGACCGGTTTCGGGGTTTCACCCCTCATCAGCCAGGCTAGCTTGAATCCAGTGGCATGGGAAGCACGGGACCCACGTCTGGGCATACCCTTCCCACTTAGGGCGACAAAGCAAAAACAACAAGTGATGGACGGAATGCTGAACATTGTCAAACACTCACCCCCAGTCATAGATCTGGGTTTAATCCATCGTTCTTTTGCTCACCATGCCACCCCAGTTTGGACCCAGCCATATGCAAATCAGTCTTGACCCTGTTCCTCATGGGAACAGTCCAGACCGAACTGCCAAGCGACAAAGCAAAAACAACAAGTGATGGACGGAATGCTGAACATTGTCAAACACTCACCCCCAGTCATAGATCTGGGTTTAATCCATCGTTCTTTTGCTCACCATGCCACCCCAGTTTGGACCCAGCCATATGCAAATCTGTCTTGACCCTGTTCCTCATGGGAACAGTCCAGACCGAACTGCCAAGCCAGGTCCTCACTGGACCGGAAACAAGCATCCTGGGACCGGTTTCGGGGTTTCACCCCTCATCAGCCAGGCTAGCTTGAATCCAGTGGCATGGGAAGCACGGGACCCACGTCTGGGCATACCCTTCCCACTTAGGGCGACAAAGCAAACACAACAAGTGATGGACGGAATGCTGAACATTGTCAAACACTCACCCCCAGTCATAGATCTGGGTTTAATCCATCGTTCTTTTGCTCACCATGCCACCCCAGTTTGGACCCAGCCATATGCAAATCAGTCTTGACCCTGTTCCTCATAGGAACAGTCCAGACCGAACTGCCAAGCCTGGTCCTCACTGGACCGGAAACAAGCATCCTGGGACCGGTTTCGGGGTTTCACCCCTCATCAGCCAGGCTAGCTTGAATCCAGTGGCATGGGAAGCACGGGACCCACGTCTGGGCATACCCTTCCCACTTAGGGCGACAAAGCAAAAACAACAAGTGATGGACGGAATGCTGAACATTGTCAAACACTCACCCCCAGTCATAGATCTGGGTTTAATCCATCGTTCTTTTGCTCACCATGCCACCCCAGTTTGGACCCAGCCATATGCAAATCAGTCTTGACCCTGTTCCTCATGGGAACAGTCCAGACTGAACTGCCAAGCCAGGTCCTCACTGGACCGGAAACAAGCATCCTGGGACCGGTTTCGGGGTTTCACCCCTCATCAGCCAGGCTAGCTTGAATCCAGTGGCATGGGAAGCACGGGACCCACGTCTGGGCATACCCTTCCCACTTAGGGCGACAAAGCAAAAACAACAAGTGATGGACGGAATGCTGAACATTGTCAAACACTCACCCCCAGTCATAGATCTGGGTTTAATCCATCGTTCTTTTGCTCACCATGCCACCCCAGTTTGGACCCAGCCATATGCAAATCAGTCTTGACCCTGTTCCTCATGGGAACAGTCCAGACCGAACTGCCAAGCCAGGTCCTCACTGGACCGGAAACAAGCATCCTGGGACCGGTTTCGGGGTTTCACCCCTCATCAGCCAGGCTAGCTTGAATCCAGTGGCATGGGAAGCACGGGACCCACGTCTGGGCATACCCTTCCCACTTAGGGCGACAAAGCAAAAACAACAAGTGATGGACGGAATGCTGAACATTGTCAAACACTCACCCCCAGTCATAGATCTGGGTTTAATCCATCGTTCTTTTGCTCACCATGCCACCCCAGTTTGGACCCAGCCATATGCAAATCAGTCTTGACCCTGTTCCTCATGGGAACAGTCCAGACCGAACTGCCAAGCCAGGTCCTCACTGGACCGGAAACAAGCATCCTGGGACCGGTTTCGGGGTTTCACCCCTCATCAGCCAGGCTAGCTTGAATCCAGTGGCATGGGAAGCACGGGACCCACGTCTGGGCATACCCTTCCCACTTAGGGCGACAAAGCAAAAACAACAAGTGATGGACGGAATGCTGAACATTGTCAAACACTCACCCCCAGTCATAGATCTGGGTTTAATCCATCGTTCTTTTGCTCACCATGCCACCCCAGTTTGGACCCAGCCATATGCAAATCAGTCTTGACCCTGTTCCTCATGGGAACAGTCCAGACCGCACTTCCAAGCCAGGTCCTCACTGGACCGGAAACAAGCATCCTGGGACCGGTTTCGGGGTTTCACCCCTCATCAGCCAGGCTAGCTTGAATCCAGTGGCATGGGAAGCACGGGACCCACGTCTGGGCATACCCTTCCCACTTAGGGCGACAAAGCAAAAACAACAAGTGATGGACGGAATGCTGAACATTGTCAAACACTCACCCCCAGTCATAGATCTGGGTTTAATCCATCGTTCTTTTGCTCACCATGCCACCCCAGTTTGGACCCAGCCATATGCAAATCAGTCTTGACCCTGTTCCTCATGGGAACAGTCCAGACCGAACTGCCAAGCGACAAAGCAAAAACAACAAGTGATGGACGGAATGCTGAACATTGTCAAACACTCACCCCCAGTCATAGATCTGGGTTTAATCCATCGTTCTTTTGCTCACCATGCCACCCCAGTTTGGACCCAGCCATATGCAAATCTGTCTTGACCCTGTTCCTCATGGGAACAGTCCAGACCGAACTGCCAAGCCAGGTCCTCACTGGACCGGAAACAAGCATCCTGGGACCGGTTTCGGGGTTTCACCCCTCATCAGCCAGGCTAGCTTGAATCCAGTGGCATGGGAAGCACGGGACCCACGTCTGGGCATACCCTTCCCACTTAGGGCGACAAAGCAAAAACAAGTGATGGACGGAATGCTGAACATTGTCAAACACTCACCCCCAGTCATAGATCTGGGTTTAATCCATCGTTCTTTTGCTCACCATGCCACCCCAGTTTGGACCCAGCCATATGCAAATAAGTCTTGACCCTGTTCCTCATAGGAACAGTCCAGACCGAACTGCCAAGCCAGGTCCTCACTGGACCGGAAACAAGCATCCTGGGACCGGTTTCGGGATTTCACCCCTCATCAGCCAGGCTAGCTTGAATCCAGTGGCATGGGAAGCACGGGACCCACGTCTGGGCATACCCTTCCCACTTAGGGCGACAAAGCAAAAACAACAAGTGATGGACGGAATGCTGAACATTGTCAAACACTCACCCCCAGTCATAGATCTGGGTTTAATCCATCGTTCTTTTGCTCACCATGCCACCCCAGTTTGGACCCAGCCATATGCAAATCAGTCTTGACCCTGTTCCTCATGGGAACAGTCCAGACCGAACTGCCAAGCCAGGTCCTCACTGGACCGGAAACAAGCATCCTGGGACCGGTTTCGGGGTTTCACCCCTCATCAGCCAGGCTAGCTTGAATCCAGTGGCATGGGAAGCACGGGACCCACGTCTGGGCATACCCTTCCCACTTAGGGCGACAAAGCAAAAACAACAAGTGATGGACGGAATGCTGAACATTGTCAAACACTCACCCCCAGTCATAGATCTGGGTTTAATCCATCGTTCTTTTGCTCACCATGCCACCCCAGTTTGGACCCAGCCATATGCAAATCAGTCTTGACCCTGTTCCTCATGGGAACAGTCCAGACCAAACTGCCAAGCCAGGTCCTCACTGGACCGGAAACAAGCATCCTGGGACCGGTTTCGGGGTTTCACCCCTCATCAGCCAGGCTAGCTTGAATCCAGTGGCATGGGAAGCACGGGACCCACGTCTGGGCATACCCTTCCCACTTAGGGCGACAAAGCAAAAACAACAAGTGATGGACGGAATGCTGAACATTGTCAAACACTCACCCCCAGTCATAGATCTGGGTTTAATCCATCGTTCTTTTGCTCACCATGCCACCCCAGTTTGGACCCAGCCATATGCAAATCAGTCTTGACCCTGTTCCTCATGGGAACAGTCCAGACCGAACTGCCAACCCAGGTCCTCACTGGACCGGAAACAAGCATCCTGGGACCGGTTTCGGGGTTTCATCCCTCATCAGCCAGGCTAGCTTGAATCCAGTGGCATGGGAAGCACGGGACCCACGTCTGGGCATACCCTTCCCACTTAGGGCGACAAAGCAAAAACAACAAGTGATGGACGGAATGCTGAACATTGTCAAACACTCACCCCCAGTCATAGATCTGGGTTTAATCCATCGTTCTTTTGCTCACCATGCCACCCCAGTTTGGACCCAGCCATATGCAAATCAGTCTTGACCCTGTTCCTCATGGGAACAGTCCAGACCGAACTGCCAAGCCAGGTCCTCACTGGACCGGAAACAAGCATCACGGGAACGGTTTCGGGGTTTCACCCCTCATCAGCCAGGCTAGCTTGAATCCAGTGGCATGGGAAGCACGGGACCCACGTCTGGGCATACCCTTCCCACTTAGGGCGACAAAGCAAAAACAACAAGTGATGGACGGAATGCTGAACATTGTCAAACACTCACCCCCAGTCATAGATCTGGGTTTAATCCATCGTTCTTTTGCTCACCATGCCACCCCAGTTTGGACCCAGCCATATGCAAATCAGTCTTGACCCTGTTCCTCATGGGAACAGTCCAGACCGAACTGCCAAGCGACAAAGCAAAAACAACAAGTGATGGACGGAATGCTGAACATTGTCAAACACTCACCCCCAGTCATAGATCTGGGTTTAATCCATCGTTCTTTTGCTCACCATGCCACCCCAGTTTGGACCCAGCCATATGCAAATCTGTCTTGACCCTGTTCCTCATGGGAACAGTCCAGACCGAACTGCCAAGCCAGGTCCTCACTGGACCGGAAACAAGCATCCTGGGACCGGTTTCGGGGTTTCACCCCTCATCAGCCAGGCTAGCTTGAATCCAGTGGCATGGGAAGCACGGGACCCACGTCTGGGCATACCCTTCCCACTTAGGGCGACAAAGCAAAAACAACAAGTGATGGACGGAATGCTGAACATTGTCAAACACTCACCCCCAGTCATAGATCTGGGTTTAATCCATCGTTCTTTTGCTCACCATGCCACCCCAGTTTGGACCCAGCCATATGCAAATCAGTCTTGACCCTGTTCCTCATAGGAACAGTCCAGACCGAACTGCCAAGCCAGGTCCTCACTGGACCGGAAACAAGCATCCTGGGACCGGTTTCGGGGTTTCACCCCTCATCAGCCAGGCTAGCTTGAATCCAGTGGCATGGGAAGCACGGGACCCACGTCTGGGCATACCCTTCCCACTTAGGGCGACAAAGCAAAAACAACAAGTGATGGACGGAATGCTGAACATTGTCAAACACTCACCCCCAGTCATAGATCTGGGTTTAATCCATCGTTCTTTTGCTCACCATGCCACCCCAGTTTGGACCCAGCCATATGCAAATCAGTCTTGACCCTGTTCCTCATGGGAACAGTCCAGATTGAACTGCCAAGCCAGGTCCTCACTGGACCGGAAACAAGCATCCTGGGACCGGTTTCGGGGTTTCACCCCTCATCAGCCAGGCTAGCTTGAATCCAGTGGCATGGGAAGCACGGGACCCACGACTGGGCATACCCTTCCCACTTAGGGCGACAAAGCAAAAACAACAAGTGATGGACGGAATGCTGAACATTGTCAAACACTCACCCCCAGTCATAGATCTGGGTTTAATCCATCGTTCTTTTGCTCACCATGCCACCCCAGTTTGGACCCAGCCATATGCAAATCAGTCTTGACCCTGTTCCTCATGGGAACAGTCCAGACCGAACTGCCAAGCCAGGTCCTCACTGGACCGGAAACAAGCATCCTGGGACCGGTTTCGGGGTTTCACCCCTCATCAGCCAGGCTAGCTTGAATCCAGTGGCATGGGAAGCACGGGACCCACGTCTGGGCATACCCTTCCCACTTAGGGCGACAAAGCAAAAACAACAAGTGATGGACGGAATGCTGAACATTGTCAAACACTCACCCCCAGTCATAGATCTGGGTTTAATCCATCGTTCTTTTGCTCACCATGCCACCCCAGTTTGGACCCAGCCATATGCAAATCAGTCTTGACCCTGTTCCTCATGGGAACAGTCCAGACCGAACTGCCAAGCCAGGTCCTCACTGGACCGGAAACAAGCATCCTGGGACCGGTTTCGGGGTTTCACCCCTCATCAGCCAGGCTAGCTTGAATCCAGTGGCATGGGAAGCACGGGACCCACGTCTGGGCATACCCTTCCCACTTAGGGCGACAAAGCAAAAACAACAAGTGATGGACGGAATGCTGAACATTGTCAAACACTCACCCCCAGTCATAGATCTGGGTTTAATCCATCGTTCTTTTGCTCACCATGCCACCCCAGTTTGGACCCAGCCATATGCAAATCAGTCTTGACCCTGTTCCTCATGGGAACAGTCCAGACCGAACTGCCAAGCCAGGTCTTCACTGGACCGGAAACAAGCATCCTGGGACCGGTTTCGGGGTTTCACCCCTCATCAGCCAGGCTAGCTTGAATCCAGTGGCATGGGAATCACGGGACCCACGTCTGGGCATACCCTTCCCACTTAGGGCGACAAAGCAAAAACAACAAGTGATGGACGGAATGCTGAACATTGTCAAACACTCACCCCCAGTCATAGATCTGGGTTTAATCCATCGTTCTTTTGCTCACCATGCCACCCCAGTTTGGACCCAGCCATATGCAAATCAGTCTTGACCCTGTTCCTCATGGGAACAGTCCAGACCGAACTGCCAAGCGACAAAGCAAAAACAACAAGTGATGGACGGAATGCTGAACATTGTCAAACACTCACCCCCAGTCATAGATCTGGGTTTAATCCATCGTTCTTTTGCTCACCATGCCACCCCAGTTTGGACCCAGCCATATGCAAATCTGTCTTGACCCTGTTCCTCATGGGAACAGTCCAGACCGAACTGCCAAGCCAGGTCCTCACTGGACCGGAAACAAGCATCCTGGGACCGGTTTCGGGGTTTCACCCCTCATCAGCCAGGCTAGCTTGAATACAGTGGCATGGGAAGCACGGGACCCACGTCTGGGCATACCCTTCCCACTTAGGGCGACAAAGCAAAAACAACAAGTGATGGACGGAATGCTGAACATTGTCAAACACTCACCCCCAGTCATAGATCTGGGTTTAATTCATCGTTCTTTTGCTCACCATGCCACCCCAGTTTGGACCCAGCCATATGCAAATCAGTCTTGACCCTGTTCCTCATAGGAACAGTCCAGACCGAACTGCCAAGCCAGGTCCTCACTGGACCGAAAACAAGCATCCTGGGACCAGTTTCGGGGTTTCACCCCTCATCAGCCAGGCTAGCTTGAATCCAGTGGCATGGGAAGCACGGGACCCACGTCTGGGCATACCCTTCCCACTTAGGGCGACAAAGCAAAAACAACAAGTGATGGACGGAATGCTGAACATTGTCAAACACTCACCCCCAGTCATAGATCTGGGTTTAATCCATCGTTCTTTTGCTCACCATGCCACCCCAGTTTGGACCCAGCCATATGCAAATCAGTCTTGACCCTGTTCCTCATGGGAACAGTCCAGACTGAACTGCCAAGCCAGGTCCTCACTGGACCGGAAACAAGCATCCTGGGACCGGTTTCGGGGTTTCACCCCTCATCAGCCAGGCTAGCTTGAATCCAGTGGCATGGGAAGCACGGGACCCACGTCTGGGCATACCCTTCCCACTTAGGGCGACAAAGCAAAAACAACAAGTGATGGACGGAATGCTGAACATTGTCAAACACTCACCCCCAGTCATAGATCTGGGTTTAATCCATCGTTCTTTTGCTCACCATGCCACCCCAGTTTGGACCCAGCCATATGCAAATCAGTCTTGACCCTGTTCCTCATGGGAACAGTCCAGACCGAACTGCCAAGCCAGGTCCTCACTGGACCGGAAACAAGCATCCTGGGACCGGTTTTGGGGTTTCACCCCTCATCAGCCAGGCTAGCTTGAATCCAGTGGGATGGGAAGCACGGGACCCACGTCTGGGCATACCCTTCCCACTTAGGGCGACAAAGCAAAAACAACAAGTGATGGACGGAATGCTGAACATTGTCAAACACTCACCCCCATTCATAGATCTGGGTTTAATCCATCGTTCTTTTGCTCACCATGCCACCCCAGTTTGGACCCAGCCATATGCAAATCAGTCTTGACCCTGTTCCTCATGGGAACAGTCCAGACCGAACTGCCAAGCCAGGTCCTCACTGGACCGGAAACAAGCATCCTGGGACCGGTTTCGGGGTTGCTAGCTTGAATCCAGTGGCATGGGAAGCACGGGACCCACGTCTGGGCATACCCTTCCCACTTAGGGCGACAAAGCAAAAACAACAAGTGATGGACGGAATGCTGAACATTGTCAAACACTCACCCCCAGTCATAGATCTGGGTTTAATCCATCGTTCTTTTGCTCACCATGCCACCCCAGTTTGGACCCAGCCATATGCAAATCAGTCTTGACCCTGTTCCTCATGGGAACAGTCCAGACTGAACTGCCAAGCCAGGTCCTCACTGGACCGGAAACAAGCATCCTGGGACCGGTTTCGGGGTTTCACCCCTCATCAGCCAGGCTAGCTTGAATCCAGTGGCATGGGAAGCACGGGACCCACGTCTGGGCATACCCTTCCCACTTAGGGCGACAAAGCAAAAACAACAAGTGATGGACGGAATGCTGAACATTGTCAAACACTCACCCCCAGTCATAGATCTGGGTTCAATCCATCGTTCTTTTGCTCACCATGCCACCCCAGTTTGGACCCAGCCATATGCAAATCAGTCTTGACCCTGTTCCTCATGGGAACAGTCCAGACCGAACTGCCAAGCCAGGTCCTCACTGGACCGGAAACAAGCATCCTGGGACCGGTTTCGGGGTTTCACCCCTCATCAGCCAGGCTAGCTTGAATCCAGTGGCATGGGAAGCACGGGACCCACGTCTGGGCATACCCTTCCCACTTAGGGCGACAAAGCAAAAACAACAAGTGATGGACGGAATGCTGAACATTGTCAAACACTCACCCCCAGTCATAGATCTGGGTTTAATCCATCGTTCTTTTGCTCACCATGCCACCCCAGTTTGGACCCAGCCATATGCAAATCAGTCTTGACCCTGTTTCTCATGGGAACAGTCCAGACCGAACTGCCAAGCCAGGTCCTCACTGGACCGGAAACAAGCATCCTGGGACCGGTTTCGGGGTTTCACCCCTCATCAGCCAGGCTAGCTTGAATCCAGTGGCATGGGAAGCACGGGACCCACGTCTGGGCATACCCTTCCCACTTAGGGCGACAAAGCAAAAACAACAAGTGATGGACGGAATGCTGAACATTGTCAAACACTCACCCCCAGTCATAGATCTGGGTTTAATCCATCGTTCTTTTGCTCACCATGCCACCCCAGTTTGGACCCAGCCATATGCAAATCAGTCTTGACCCTGTTCCTCATGGGAACAGTCCAGACCGAACTGCCAAGCCAGGTCCTCACTGGACCGGAAACAAGCATCCTGGGACCGGTTTCGGGGTTTCACCCCTCATCAGCCAGGCTAGCTTGAATCCAGTGGCATGGGAAGCACGGGACCCACGTCTGGGCATACCCTTCCCACTTAGGGCGACAAAGCAAAAACAACAAGTGATGGACGGAATGCTGAACATTGTCAAACACTCACCCCCAGTCATAGATCTGGGTTTAATCCATCGTTCTTTTGCTCACCATGCCACCCCAGTTTGGACCCAGCCATATGCAAATCAGTCTTGACCCTGTTCTTCATGGGAACAGTCCAGACCGAACTGCCAAGCCAGGTCCTCACTGGACCGGAAACAAGCATCCTGGGACCGGTTTCGGGGTTTCACCCCTCATCAGCCAGGCTAGCTTGAATCCAGTGGCATGGGAAGCACGGGACCCACGTCTGGGCATACCCTTCCCACTTAGGGCGACAAAGCAAAAACAACAAGTGATGGACGGAATGCTGAACATTGTCAAACACTCACCCCCAGTCATAGATCTGGGTTTAATCCATCGTTCTTTTGCTCACCATGCCACCCCAGTTTGGACCCAGCCATATGCAAATCAGTCTTGACCCTGTTCCTCATGGGAACAGTCCAGACCGAACTGCCAAGCGACAAAGCAAAAACAACAAGTGATGGACGGAATGCTGAACATTGTCAAACACTCACCCCCAGTCATAGATCTGGGTTTAATCCATCGTTCTTTTGCTCACCATGCCACCCCAGTTTGGACCCAGCCATATGCAAATCTGTCTTGACCCTGTTCCTCATGGGAACAGTCCAGACCGAACTGCCAAGCCAGGTCCTCACTGGACCGAAAACAAGCATCCTGGGACCGGTTTCGGGGTTTCACCCCTCATCAGCCAGGCTAGCTTGAATCCAGTGGCATGGGAAGCACGGGACCCACGTCTGGGCATACCCTTCCCACTTAGGGCGACAAAGCAAAAACAACAAGTGATGGACGGAATGCTGAACATTGTCAAACACTCACCCCCAGTCATAGATCTGGGTTTAATCCATCGTTCTTTTGCTCACCATGCCACCCCAGTTTGGACCCAGCCATATGCAAATCAGTCTTGACCCTGTTCCTCATAGGAACAGTCCAGACCGAACTGCCAAGCCAGGTCCTCACTGGACCGGAAACAAGCATCCTGGGACCGGTTTCGGGGTTTCACCCCTCATCAGCCAGGCTAGCTTGAATCCAGTGGCATGGGAAGCACGTGACCCACGTCTGGGCATACCCTTCCCACTTAGGGCGACAAAGCAAAAACAACAAGTGATGGACGGAATGCTGAACATTGTCAAACACTCACCCCCAGTCATAGAGCTGGGTTTAATCCATCGTTCTTTTGCTCACCATGCCACCCCAGTTTGGACCCAGCCATATGCAAATCAGTCTTGACCCTGTTCCTCATGGGAACAGTCCAGACTGAACTGCCAAGCCAGGTCCTCACTGGACCGGAAACAAGCATCCTGGGACCGGTTTCGGGGTTTCACCCCTCATCAGCCAGGCTAGCTTGAATCCAGTGGCATGGGAAGCACGGTACCCACGTCTGGGCATACCCTTCCCACTTAGGGCGACAAAGCAAAAACAACAAGTGATGGACGGAATGCTGAACATTGTCAAACACTCACCCCCAGTCATAGATCTGGGTTTAATCCATCGTTCTTTTGCTCACCATGCCACCCCAGTTTG